>NC_048551.1:2906394-3228494 GCF_902806685.2 Maniola hyperantus | reverse complement strand
TACTTTTATTAATCTCTTAATTACTTATTTGATTATAATTACTATTAACCGCACTATTCACAATTTGTGCTGTACTCAGCATCTCTCTAGAGAATGATCTCTGCAAACTCCCCCAACCTCTGGCTAAGTTTCGAACCCTCAAGGTAGGGGAAACCCAATCTGATTGGTCACCACTCCGCGCCAACTGGCGTTACCCAATCAACGAGTGACAACAGATAGTGTATTTGAAAATTAAGTTGGACAACGTGACAATAACAATCCGATTGGTCCCCACCGTTTTGCGCCAACTAGCGTCAACCAGTCACAGAATGCTGACATTTAAAAACAGAGTTGCCAACGTGACAGTCAACAATCTGGCCGGTTCCCGCCATTTTACAACAACCAGCGTCAATAAACACAGAATGATAACTGATAATCTATTTAAAAGTAAAGTTGCCATGGTGAAAAATAAAATATAATAAAATTTTGAAGCTATTTTACTTAAGATCCTAACAATCGACCGTCCTGACAACGTGTGCGCCCCGCACATGTCGCCAGGAGGCATCCTAACAATCGGAACTTAGCCAGTTGTTCATTCTTTACATCATACCAACCTACATTCTTATTATAGTGCTATTATGATGATACACAAATAATAATGGCGACGTTTAATAATTAATATACATATTTTAGCAACTGAATAACACAATATCCTATATGTATCATATCAAAATATAAACTATATTCTCAACTTGTATCTATATTTTATACATTGCAATCAGCATGATTAACGCAACAATCACAAACATCAATATATTAGTTGCACAAGTAAACTTGTAGGTACTATCTTTAATCTCATTTA
Source organism: Maniola hyperantus (assembly GCF_902806685.2). Classification (NCBI taxonomy): domain Eukaryota; kingdom Metazoa; phylum Arthropoda; class Insecta; order Lepidoptera; family Nymphalidae; genus Maniola; species Maniola hyperantus. The sequence continues at coordinate 3,227,653 of NC_048551.1, read as the reverse complement.
ATCTAGGTGTATTATCTTTAATCTCATTTCAAATCAAAATATTAATATACTTATAACAATATTTCATTATATTCTACTGGTTATTATTCATCGGATAAGTATTACTTCGTAGTTAATTATATTTATCCATCTGCTTTATAAGAAGAGCAACGATCAATTAATGTTTTCCATCACTTACGAATATCTATTAATTGGGATTCGAACGATCAATTAATCGAATAACCCATTATCAGATTATTCCTTAAATGATAGATTTATCGAGAAAACCCCGTCAGACGTGCCTACAAGACGATCTATTTACTTGTGGCAGTTAGTGGGGCAACATACTCTAATATTCTCGTACCAGGACACGATCCGATCAATTCTCGTGCCTAGTTCTAGTGTTTCTGTTGTATCAGGACACGATCCGATCAATTCTCGTGCCTGATTCTAATATTCTCGTACCAGGACACGATCCGATCAATTCTCGTGCCTAGTTCTAGTGTTTCTGTTGTATCAGGACACGATCCAATCAATTCTCGTGCCTGATCTGTAACAATGGAAAATAATTGTCTGTAGTTTCAATGCATCAAGGGCTAATACGAAACAAAAACACACACACACAAAAAGGTGAACATAATATAACATTGTAAGCTAAAATCATGTGTACTGTGATCGACTATTTAGCTATGGTTTAATCAATTCTCACTATCAGAGTTGCTACTGGTATCCGAACCGTTCACCTCCAAAGCAGCAATATGTATCCATGGCATCATACGGTTGGCGGCAACCGTTGTGGGTCGTTTGCTTTGCATGCCTATCAAACCTGGCACCGGCGCTACTTGATATCTATCCTTGCCTAAGACTTTAGTGACGCGGTAGGGCCCTATGTACGAGGGCATGAGCTTTTTGCTCTGTCCATCATTATTAAAACATGTTTTAGTTATCTTAACTAGGTCACCTACAGTATAAACTCGGGCTGGTTTTCTGCCCTTGTCGAAGGTTTGTTTCTGCTTCACCTGTTCGCTGTCAATCCTATCTTTAACCCCTTGACGCAAGATACTGACGTCACAGTTTCCATCAGAGCTTTTGGATGCAGCATTAAGAATAGGATTCATTTCGCTGTTCATGGGAGTTCCGAACAGTACCTCTGACGGCGTTCTACCGATTGTTTTCTGGATGGTGTTGTTCAGTCCCCATTGAATTTTCCCCAAATGACTATCCCAATCTTTCTCACCGTATTTCACCGTCATTGCCTTTAAGGAGTCAAGAATGGTACGATTGTACCTTTCTACTTGACCATTCGACCTAGGGCTAGCTACTGCGTTAAGAATGTGCTTAGTGCCCTTATCCAAGCAAAATCGAGTGAATGTGTGAGAAGTGAAACAGCTACCGCGGTCACTTATAATACGGTCAGGAACTCTAAATGTGAAGAATATGTCGTCTAGAGCTCTTATTGCGTTTAAACTGTTGGTATTTCTAACGGGCTTAATGAAACAAAATTTGGTGAAACCATCTACAATCACGAGCAAATGTGTATAGCCTCGCTTTGATTTGACGAAAGGTCCGAGGTGGTCAACATGTATGGTATGAAACGGCACATCTACTTTAGTGATAGGGTGCAGCAGACCTTCACTTGACTTTGGACGGGTTTTGGCATACGCACATTCAATGCATGAATTCACATATTTTTTAACGAACTTTGACATTTTCCCAAACCAATATTTTCTCTTTATCCTTTCGAGTGTCTTCTCCACCCCAAAGTGACCAATATCGTCATGGTTCATGCGACATATCTGCCACCTCGCACCCTTTGGCACTACCCAACGCACGTTATCCTTATCTGACCCTAAATAACGAAACAACTTATTATCTTTTATTAAAAAGTTATCTTTTATGTATCTGAGCCCCTTCTCATCATGGTTACAACTTAAGATACTTTTTATCCTACAAAGCTCTGTATCTCCCAGCTGAAGTGTATGCAGCCAATCCTCATTGCTAATTGACCTAACAGCGGGAACATTTTCGACGAGAGATTCTTCCGAGCTCACAACAGGATTACGAGACAGGGCGTCTACGTGGCCCATCTTCACACCTGGCCTATATTCAACTGAACATTGAAATTCCTGCAGCAAAAGCCACCAGCGTGCTATTCTCGGGATCAAGTCTCGCTTTGAAAACGTGGAGCGGAGAGCACTGCAATCTGTGACAATTTTAAATGACTTTCCTAACAAATAGACCCTGAACTTCCGCAGAGAACATACGACCGCTAAAGTTTCCAGTTCATAAGAGTGGAAATTCCTTTCTTCAGGGGACGTTTGCCTGCTATAATACGCTACTGGGCGAAAAGTATCGCTTCCGCTGGGGCGCTGCAACAATATACCTCCAATACCCAATCTGCTCGCGTCCGTATGAAGCTCTGTTTCTGCCGCTGGATCAAATATTGCAAGAATGGGCCTATCCACTAACTTAGCCTTTAGGTTTACAAAAGCCTCCTCCTGATCGTTGTTCCATGTCCACACGGCATCCTTTTTGAGTAATTTGCTGAGCGGAAATGCAATACGGGCAAAGTCCTTAATAAATTTGCGAAAGTAACTCGCCAAACCAAGGAATTGACGGACATTATGCACATTCTCAGGTCGAGGGAAGTTGGCGACGCTGTGGATCTTCTTCTCACCAGGCCTGACCCCAGCCGCACTGATCTCATAGCCAAGATAATCGATTGTATCTCGTAAGAAATCGCATTTAGAAAAATTTAATGTGAGGTTGGCTTTTTCTATTAACTGTAATACTTCTTCGAGACGATCTAAACATTCTGTGGGGTCCCGCCCGTAAATTAGAACATCATCCAGATACGCAGTTGCCTTACTGAAACGAGCAGACCCTAAGATTGAGTTCATCATGCGCTGAAAAACAGCCGGGGCGTTTGCCAAGCCAAATGGCATACGATTAAACTCGTACTGACCATCTGGCGTGACAAACGATGTGAGGTGTTTACTATGCTCTGAAATTGGGACCTGATAGTACCCGGACGTTAAATCAAGTGAAATAAAACAAGCTTGACCTGTGAGTCGAGCTATTTCATCCTCCATAATGGGTATGGGGTAGCGTTCCTTAACTGTAACTGAATTTAGCATCCGATAATCAACGCACATTCTAAGAGAGCCGTCCTTTTTACGCACTAGTATAATCGGACTGGCGTATTCAGACGAAGACTCCCTAACTATCCCTGCGTCCAGCATCTCCTTTACCATCACACGTACCTTTTCTCGCTCATGGTGTGACAACCTGTAAGGTCGATAGACGACGGGGCGTTGGCTGTTCAACTCTATATTCATTGTGGTCGCGTTCGTACAACCTAGATCTTTAAGTGAAGACGCAAAACAATGTTTGTAACGTTTGAGCAACTCTAACAACCTCTGCTTCACGTCTTCTGGTACTTTATCACTTACACGAACCTCCCTTTCGTCGAAGTTATCCTCAATCACCACAGGTATCTCAGGTGGTTCGAAAATGACCCTACTTACAACGTCTACTCGTTTTGCCCTACACAAGAGTGAACTATCTGAAATCCGGCAAGAACTTGAACAAGGAATCACTGTTATATAGACATGACCCCTTTCAGAGTGATAGAGACCTCCACAAATAAAATATTGTTTGGTTGGCTTGCCCGCAACACTATTCCTTACGAGGACGTTGCTAAGGGAAGGTTCAACTCTTGCTCTCACCGACGCTGCACCATGGAGCTCCACTACACCTGCAGTTTGAATCCCAGTCAAAGTCTCTTGTACACCCGGATCAGAAAGTGGCACTTCCTTGCCGATATCTATGAACTGGAGTTTAGTTGCATCCTTATAAACTATGATATGAGGCTGTTCCGTGTATGACTGACCTATGAGGACAGACCTTTCTAGCAAATTATCACATACGACCTTACATAGAACGCGAGCGTTTACTCCATCAACACTAATACTAAGCAACAATCCTCCTAGTGATGTAACTAAACCATTGCCGAATCCCCTTAATAACGATGGTATATTGTCATGAGTCACACCTAACTCCCTAACTAAGGATTCTTTCACCAGCGTAACATCACTCCCGAAATCTACAAACGCTTGTCTTATCGTGTCGTTTATTTGCACATCCTTCATAAATTTTGAACTTGGAAGAGAAGGAGAGTCATGTTCCTGACTGGCTGTGTCAATGCGCATGGTTTTTGGTACATTGACATTTTTCACAACCCCATTACCCTTTTTAGAGAAACACTTATCTTCTGTATGGCCTACTTTATTACATTGTGTGCATTTAATTAGCGGCTTAGGACAAAACAAGAAACTATGTGTCCTCTCCTTACAGTTGTAACAGCCTGGAAAAGAGCCGGATCTGCTACTCGACTTTTGATTGGAATAGGTGTGAGTGCTAGAGTGGTCGGTTTTGTTCCTAGACTGGTTTCGGTCGAAAGATTGGTACGAGTCCTTGCTGCTTACTAAGAATTGCAATAACTGATCGGGGTTAGAAGAGCGTAATGCCAGCGCACCGGATTTTAAGGTCCTGTCACTGATCCCATGAATAATACAATCTACTGCACGCTTATCAGCTATATCGCATTGATTAAGTAACGCTAATTTTTCATAAAAATAAACTTCTATAGGTTCATTATATCTGCTCCTCCTTTTAAGCATCTCCTCCAAGGCCTGGCCGTAATTTTGTTCGCAAGGAAAAGCATTTATTAGTTTCTCCTGCCATTCCGGCCAGGTAAACAAAACTGAATTTAGACCTTCGTACCATGTTTTGGCAAGACCTTGGAGTTTCTGCATGGCAAAGTGAGTGACAGTCTTATCATCCCAACCGTATACACTAGCACATTCATTGACCTTTTTGAGCCAAATATCAATCCTTTGGTTTTTTTTTGAGGGGTCGAAATTGGGAAGGATATTCATGTGATCAACCTTTTGAGAAGATCTTGTGTCCTGGGTAGACGGTCGAGATGCTAAACTATCCTTAAAACATTTCAAAATATCAGCAATACATTGCTTAGAAATGGAAGGGCTACGTGACCTTTTAGCATATCCCGCGACGCCACGACGCTCAGCAGGATGCACCGCGCTGGCCCCAGTTTCTGCCCGTCGGTGATCTGGGGACGCGTTGCTGCTGCGATGACTGCGACTCTTATGTCGCCGCGGAGTAGCCTGATGCGAAGTCGTACGTGGCACGTTGTAGCAGCTACGACTCGGACTGTCGCCTTCGGCATGTAGAAGTCGCTCCCGCTCTCTCAGTAACTGCCTCTCCAGAGTTTTCACCCGCTCCCGGCTCGCTTCTAGTCGCTGTCCCAGGATCGGAGAAGGGCTGCGGGTACGCAGCCGGCTACGGCTGCGTTCCCTCCTTCGGCTCCGGCTTCGATGTTCCATGGGACCGGGCGTCTCGAGTCGCCGATCCATGTTCTGTCACCTCAAAATAAAAATAAACAAAAATTGAGTTTCATTAAAGAAACATTGTACGCGTGCTGAAACGTAGATAGCTATAATATGAATCAAAAGAAGGGATTCCCTTTGTTTATGATTCACAAGTGTTATTAGGATGTAGGTAGATAGAAAATTAATGGTGCGCGGTTGCCTTAGGCCTACTTCTGGTATATTCCAATATGATATTTGACGGTAAATTTGCCAGGATCTACTAAAATAATTATTAACTAATATCTTTTCCTAATAAGCTAGCTTGCGCCAGGTACCTACAATATTATAGGTAATTATTTTACACAAGAAGGTAGGTGTTAAAAAAAAACCAGTTGAGGGTCAGTTGGCTCGTTTAATTCCAGACACCAACAAGTATTTTCACAAATGTCAGTAAAACTCACTGAGAAGGAAAAAATATATATATAGCTATATATTATATTCAGTGGATTCTTATCATTTTTATTTAAAACTCGTTAATTACAAAAATAAAGATTTCCTTCAAAACGATTAAATACTTCCAGCAAATATCCAGAATCCCTTTTTTTTATATATAGAGATAGCGAGCAAACGAGCAGGCGGGTCACCTGATGTTAAGTGATTACCACTGCCCATGAACAATAATCTACTCAATAATTAAATAACGAAACGGATATCTAAAAGTTAACCATTAAATAAATGATTTAAAAAAAAAATATCATAACAGACAACAATTCAATAAATAGAATGAATTGGAAAAATATCGTAAGAATGGAGGACGGAAGAGACCGCCAAACGAGAGCGAAAATGGCGATAACGCATGCATAGACTTTTATAAAACTCGACCAGCAACGGCGAGGTGGCGTGCCTAAAATGCTCGCTCTTTCATTAAGATATAATGCGAATAGGCGTCTGTGCGCACTAAATTACGTAATGCAACAAAATAATGTTGAACGCACATTAATACAGGTTATGATATTACCACGTTGTAATAATGATCACTTGAGTTGGTGGGTAGACTAACATGCTTTGTCCGTAAAATCTCACACAGCTAAATATTAGTAAAACAGGAGGTAAAACGATTGCTATCAGCTAATAAATTTGTATAATTGGGCGTGTACTTACGCGTTGATGGTTAACGCTGTCCTGTCACTTCTGAATTATAAAAAGAACACCCTGCGGCGAGATAGCGCTGAAGGAACTCGGAAAAGATACGAACACGTTACTGCGTTAATATTACTTTTATTAATCTCTTAATTACTTATTTGATTATAATTACTATTAACCGCACTATTCACAATTTGTGCTGTACTCAGCATCTCTCTAGAGAATGATCTCTGCAAACTCCCCCAACCTCTGGCTAAGTTTCGAACCCTCAAGGTAGGGGAAACCCAATCTGATTGGTCACCACTCCGCGCCAACTGGCGTTACCCAATCAACGAGTGACAACAGATAGTGTATTTGAAAATTAAGTTGGACAACGTGACAATAACAATCCGATTGGTCCCCACCGTTTTGCGCCAACTAGCGTCAACCAGTCACAGAATGCTGACATTTAAAAACAGAGTTGCCAACGTGACAGTCAACAATCTGGCCGGTTCCCGCCATTTTACAACAACCAGCGTCAATAAACACAGAATGATAACTGATAATCTATTTAAAAGTAAAGTTGCCATGGTGAAAAATAAAATATAATAAAATTTTGAAGCTATTTTACTTAAGATCCTAACAATAGGTAGAGTCAATCCTGAAAAAAACTATTTACTTTAATGGTGAAGGAAAACAATATGCCTGAGAGTTCTCCTGAAGAGAGAATGTTTTAAAAGGCGTGCGAAGTCTACCAATCCGCACTTGACCAGCATGGTAAAGTCCGCCAAACCGCACTTGGCCAGCATGGTAGATAGCCAAACCCTTCTCATCCTGAGAGGAGACGATTTATGATGATGATGATAATTAAATTCTTGTTTTTCCCTTTGATGTTAAACGATTCTGATGCGACTTTTTCTATTTTATTTCAGGTCCGCGCCATGGAGCAGCGGCTGTGCGAGTGGCCGGCGGGTGCTGAGGGCGCACCCAAAGCCATTACGCGGCTTGAGGGCCAAATTGAAGAACAGGTACGAAAATATTAGATTCTAGAGTCACAGATGTAGCATAAGATACGAGACATTACCTTGTTTTTAACATTGATGCGAACCGACTTAAAATCTTGTGAAATGTTTTTAAGATTAGCACATACCTATAGACAAACTGACGTGGCGGAGAGACTTTGCTTTACTTATTTATTTTGGTAGGGAGACAATAATATTATACTGAGGCTAAAATACGAGTATATCGAACCAGTTAATACCAGTAGATACCAGTTGGAATGAAGTTCGAATAGAAACCTAACTCATTTAGCTGAAGTTACGCAACAAATTCCTATTAAGGACGTTCAGCTTTAGAGCACTTTGGGGAACCATTTACTTAACTTATATTTGAAAGCTTGCTCAAGGTTATATGGTAGAGACATGGTAGAGACCACGGAACAGTAGAGACCCACTTTTCGTGCGTATAAGTTAGAAAGTTACCTATAGACCTGAAGATTATGTAGGAATCAGTAGGGACTTGTACGTTGTACAGAAAGCTGTGGGTGACGGTTAATTTATTTAGTAAAACATGTATAAAACATTAATGTCGTTTGTATGTTGCTAAAACTAAAAAAGTTCTGCATCAATTTTACCAAGTGGTTTTATGTTTATTGCTTTTTGCGCTTTAATCTAATGTTACCCATCTTGACTAGAAAATCAAATTTATTATTATATATTTTTTTTTTTTATTATATTTTGAACGCATCCGAAAAAATTGTTGACGTCATATCCGATGTCCTAGAAACGTCACGTCACTTCAATAGGTAGGTACCTACCTAGGTAGGTACTTCGCTGTGACATACAATTTACAAACGTCAAACGTGCGTCAAACATACAAAAGCTTGGCAGTTGGCGTTGTTATTGTTTACAAATTAAAATTTAATTATTTTCTGAAATTTCCTCAAAATCCTGAATGAAAATGTTTTATTTACATGTTTGTAACCACACAGTGTTTCATAAAAGATGTTCTCCCTCTATAATTTATGTGGAATTCAAGTAAAAAAATTCGAATTCAAAACAGAAAGTAGTACCTAACATCGTAATAATATGAAGGTACTTACTAAATATATTGAAATAGGTATTAAAAAGTTTTAAAGTTTAATTTTAACTAACACTTAACTAGTATTATGTACACTGGGAGCATTGAAGATTACGAGTTGTTTAATTTAATTTTATACATAATAAACTCAACCTTTAAAAAGTTTGTAGAGTTTGTGGATTTTGTAATTGTAGCTTGTAGGTACCTACCTAGTTGTTTTATTGTAGACATGTGCATATTAAAGACAAACTGACTATCATGCCAATGTACAGCCTAAACAGCTGGACATAGAAATTTGTGACTTGCAGTACTTGCACATAAATGTTTTCTATAAGAAAGCTATATTTCAGATATTCCACCTGAGTGAAGCCAGGGCAGACCATTACATCAGAGGGATTAGAGCTTTTGGCGCTACATTTACAACCATTTATTGGTCTTGGCATCTACGATTTTACTCCATTATGTAGCAAAGGAATCAGCTAGTTTTTATTTGTTCTAAGTAGATTTCCACACTTAAGTACATGTTTCGATCTGTATTTTGTGTGTGAAGTCCCGTCACTGCATCTAGGCCTCATTCTAAAAGCCTAGCAAACAACCTAAGTGAATCAATGGTCAATAATTGAAACAAATTATATTTTAAGTATTTATAGCCTTTACCTTGCTTCCAGAAGCAGCTGCGACTTCAGGACGCGAAACAGGTGGAAGCTAAAGCCGCCCGGATCAAGGAGTGGGTGACCAACAAGCTGAGGGAGCTGGAACAGCAGAACCAGCTGCTGAGGGAACAGAACGACCGCTGCAACCAACAGCTAGAACTGCTCAGAAACCACATTGCCACACAGGGGAGCAGAAACTGTGCTGTAAGTATAAAACTAATTAAGGTACCTATACATACGTTTGAGTTTGAACAGTAAATAGGTAGGAGCAACATTTTAAATTAGGTTATCTACTTAATATCATTTTTATTTTGTAAAACTTTATTTCGTGGTAATGCATACTAATTACTATATTACTGACACATACTTCCTTATACAATTAACAATGTCAAAAATTCTTAAAACTAACTAACATAATTATAAATTATGATTCGATAACAACGTCGTCAAAAAGTCCCTGGTTGCCCTTGGGCCAAACGTGCCCAGCAAGCTGGCAGCATCGCCATGCTGAATGGCGATGGACAACCTTTGGACCAGGTAGTACCCAGAGCGCGAATCGCAGCCTCTTTACCTTAGGCTCTTTCCCAATTGTAAATTGAACATTTGAAAAAAGCATCCGCCGAGTTTCTTGCTGGTCCATCTTGGTAAGAATGGCATTCCTAACCAGTGGTACTTAAATTCTTTTGACGATTCAAAAGCATTTACAAATAAACTTTTTTATTTGAATAAAAGTCTATTCTATTCTATTAATAATGCTAATTAAGCTGTACATAATCTCTAAACTGAATTAAAGTGACGGGTCTTACAATAATGCTATCATTTTCACAATGATGCCTTCAGAAAAAGATAGCATTACTTTAAGACCTGTCACATTAGTTAAGAGATTTGCCGAACTAAGTTTTTATCGTCTCCATTACTTAAACAGCAGTTCCTACCCTCTCGGGGAAGCCTGTCTCTCGAGGTGAGGTCGGAGGACGGCCCTCGCGCCTCCTCCAGCCTTTTGGCAAACAATCGGCGACGCTCTGAGAGCCTCGAAGGCCCCCAGGTAGATTGATGTTAGAAATTGTGTCAATGTGATGTTAGATTGTACGGGATGCTATTTTGTTTGAGCACATTTTTTATACTTATATTATTTCAGATACTTATGTGTACTTTAGATTTTATGTATTGCACTTCTAGAGCGCAACGCACATTTACATAGTGGAGAGAAGCAACATCGTTTTTTGATAACTTCTCAAACTCAGCTTTATTACTGACACATAGCAACATATTCTCTCTATCTCCTGTGTTTCTCTTTTTATTATATCAATTTCAATCATAAATAAAGCTAAGTTTAATTTTGCCATCAAAAAGCTCCATTCTGTAGGTGTTGCACCTTAGAATATTTTCTTAATTAGGTTAGTAGTTAAATTTTACTGACCAAAACTTTAAAAAGCAAGTCTTTAACAACACCATCATTTACTTATAATTTTTTTTTGTTAATTTACTTCAGTATTTTAATTGAAACACAGGTAAGGTACAAAACACTATTAACCAAAGAGAAGAAAATACCACGAATAAAAGAACACGTTAACGACACGGCTATGACAAGATAACGACACGGCAACGGCAAGATAAGACATGGCAACGACAAGACAACGACACGGCAACGACAAGGCAACGACACGATAACGACACGGCAACGATAAGATGATGACATGACAACGACACAATGACGACGCGACAAGACAACGACAAAGCAACCTAACGGCAACGGCAAGGCATATATTCAGCCAGAAAAAAAATCAAAGTGGTTGCAAGCCTAAGTTTAAACTCTACACCACAATTCTTCCGTTTTAGCATAATATTTCACCAAAATAAAAACTCGATAAAAACGAAAATCTTTCATAATTATTAACAAAAATCAATACTTAACTAGATTAAAGAAATTTTAGCATTTAAACTACCGTGAGTGATTTCCATTCTAAATAATATCTGTCCCGGCTGTACTCGGCTGTACTCACGTGTGTAGTCGCGACTACACACGTGAGTACAGCCGGGACAGATATTATTTAGAATTAAAGAAATTATTGAAACTTTTTTAAATATTCCAATACTTTTTCAAATATAAAAAAAAAAAAAAAATTAATTTACAGCTATGTTGTTCTGTTAAAAGGTTTAAACTTTAAACCTTGCAGTTCTCCTTATCAAAAGCTTTATAATATAATTTAAATTTCAGTTACCAATAGTATCGTCGGAGCCACACTACAGTACCCCAGTACGGCATAGAAGGAACCTTTCCATCGGCACCACCAACCTCACCCAAACCGCTCCGAGCAACGTTAACAGCCAACTTAACACCATGAACAAAACCATGGATGAGAGGACCACGGCTAGTTTGCTTGCGGACGATTTGGCTGTAAGTTTTTTTCTTTTAATATTTTAACAATCCTTTAAAGCCGCTTAAGTAATTAAATATCACTTGCTTTAACGGTGAAGGAAAACATCGTAAGGAAACCTGCATGCCTGAGACTTCTCCATAATGTTCTCAGAGGTGTGTGAAGTCTACCAATCCGCACATGGGCAGCGTGCTAGACTATGGCCAACCCTTCTCACTCTGAGAGGAGACCCGTGCTCTGCATTGAGCAGGCGATAGGTTGATCATGATGATGATGACTAAAGCCGCGCGTTTTGCAAAGGGAAACCATATCAGAGTGAACTAGAGTGAAACAACCGGCCAAGTGTGAGTCAGGCTCGCGCAATGAGGGTTCCGTACTACAATCGTATTTTTTCGTCATTTTGCACGCTAATTCAAAAACTATGATGCATAAAAATAAATAAAAATCTGTTTTAGAATGTATAGGTCATGACCTTTCATATGATACCCCACTTGATATATTAATCTCACTTCGAAAGTTGAAAATACTAATTATTATTAGTTAATGACCACAATTTAGTTATTTTTGTGTGATCTAACCCTAAATTCACGGTTTTCAGATTTTTCCCCAAATGTCAGCATAAGATGTACCTACCTGCCAAATTTATTGATTCTAGGTCAACGGGAAGTACCCTGTAGGTTTCTTGACAGACAGACGGACAGACAGACAGACAGACAGACAACAAAGTGATCCTATAAGGGTTCCGTTTTTCCTTTTGAGGTACGGAACCCTAAAAACTGTCGGGTTTAATCCTGAATCGATATCTGTCAAATATTTGGCTAGGGGCGACGTGAAATCATGCATGTAGTAAATAATAATTAGGTCTTTGAGTGAAGTCAAAGATACCTAGTCGTTTCATAGCCTACCTAGCCTCAAATTAGCGTAGGTTACATTTCACACCTGCCAGTTTAGATAAAGCCTCGACGTTTTGTTACAAGTTTCCTAACTGTCGTGAACTGATGCCCAGAATTCTCCTCTGCCAAAATATGACACAAAGGGACTGCCAAAATAACTGTGCTGATGATGGATGTCAAAAATGTCAAAGGGAGGGAAATCCCATATTCTCTTCTTTCTCAGAATCTGTCATGTGAAACGTGAAAATTCGACATTTAACGTAAATTATTTGCCGATTGTAAAGTCAACTCTGGGATTCGTCTTCTTCTTCTTCCTTACCTTATCCCACGCTACGTGGGATCGGCACAACATGTCTTCTTCTTCCACTCATTCCTGTCATTCGTCAACGTATTATCCACTTCTTTTTCACGCATATCCTCTTTCACGCAATCCATCCACCTTTTCTTTGGTCGTCCTCTCCTCTTTTTTCCTTCCACATGCATACTTAACATCCTTCTAGTGACATGGCACTCTGGGATTCGTCTAAACATTCATAATATATCACCTTAAACAATTTTCTCTATATTTGCAGGCTGCAGTAGAAAATTTAGTGGTAATACCGACAACCCCAAATACATCGACAGACGGCGATACAACGCACGATTACGCTGAAATTTATACTCCAAGCAGAGGTAAGTTATTCCAACGCAGAATTTGAAATAATGTGATAGAAATGGGATCTCCGTTCTTTATTACCGGGACAGCCAGGGTGTTGGCGATTTTAGCTGCTCATTAGCTAGAGATAAAAAGTAGATGCAGAAATCACATCGACACGTCGCTCTGCTGAGGAGAAAAAAATTAACGACCTCCCTGGCATAGTGGTGAGTGTTTATAAGTGGGAGGGCCTGGTACCATACCGTGTAGAAACCGATACAGGCTATGAGCTTAATAAAAAAAGCCTCTTCAAAGTTAGCTCGCTTCCATCGTAGTCAAGGGCTAAGTTGTAATGGAATTAAAAAACACAATTTGGCGTTCATAATATTGGTAAGATACTAATTTTATATTTTTTACGTGTAGAAATCAAGTTTATCCCAGAAAATAACTAACCATAATTTGGCCACCAGAACGGACACCGGCGTGGCAAGGCGTCAATGTGATCGTCCAAGGAAACAGTCGAGGCGGTTCTTCCACTGGAGATAGCTCTACCTCTGAACAGCCGAGACCTCCCACGCCACCCTTACATCGATTTCCGAGTTGGGAGGCTAAGATTTACCAGGTAAGGTTATATAGCCCGTAAAAAATGACTCCTCACGCGCCATTTTAACTTTATGAGTCATCTGTCTTGTAGTAAAAAGTACTAGACTAAACTCGTACTTTTGACATGAAATTTGACACAAAAAGTTAAAATTGCGCGTGATGAGATAAATTTTACGCGTTATACTTCCAATTGCTTCTCCAAAAAAATGTATTTCACTGATCACTTTATTTTTTTGTTATTTTAGATCTAAAACTATGCCAGATATCGATTTATCTTTCAGTTATCTATGCCCGAAAACAATTAAGATCAGTTTGCACATCGACTGCACTATGGTGCATGTCGCACTAAAGCGGCAAATTATTGAAATAATATCTTGACGCTATGTGCCGTGCTGTACAGTGCTGCGCAGCGCCGCTTTAATGCGGGTTGGCCTAAAATAGTAAAGTTTTATTAGTTATGACCCTTGAAACATTTCCTTTTTGGAGCAAATTTTGTGGTAATTTCGTGCGTAAATAACTATAATACGAAACTGCATACTTGCAAAACTTACTAATAATAATTAAAATATTGATTAGTTTTCCAAAATAATAACGTAATGCCAAACACTGATTTGCGCCGTCAAAACATCGCGCATCTCGCTCTTAAGTATGTCCTGCTCGTAAATGTTGATTGAAATAGCATACTCTAACGCTCAACCACTTGATACCAAATAGAGCACTTTCAAGTGCCGAGATTGGTGCGAAACTAATTTTAAATTCGATTGGAAGTTAGCTCTTGAATGCAATTTTCCTAGTAGTAAATGCGGGCTTACTTGGAAGAGGTATGGTATATCTCTTTCAAAATAAACTAGATTCGACTTTTTTTTTTGTTTAGGTGGCAGACGATGGTCTTCAGCAATCTGTAGAGGAGGAGCTAAGTCCGCCGCCATGTCCGCGGACAATGCACGAGTCTACTAGTTACCAGGACATTTCCGTCCCTGTATATGCTACAGTTAAAGGGGTAAGTTACTGAGATGTAATTTCTATAACAGGCAACACTTCTCAAAAATATACTATACATGTTTTTGTACAAAAATCAATGAATGCAGACAAATAAATGACGGGGAGTGAATCTTCAAACTACCGAGTACTTTCCGTGCTGTCTTTAATCTTTAATCTAAATATATAAAAAGAAAAGGTGACTGACTGACTGACTGATCTATCAACGCACAGCTCAAACTATTGGACGGATCGAGCTGAAATTTGGTATGCAGATAGTTATTATGACGTAGGCATCCGCTAAGAAAGGATATTTTAAAAGTCAACCCCTAAGGGCGTGAAATAGGGGTTTGTTTGTGTAGTCCACGCAGATGAAGTCGCGAGCATAAGCTAGTAATATATATTTCCGTCTTTTCTTTAGGCAATCAATTTAGGGAAGTTTAATATTCTCTGTGTAAATTATACTTATTGAAGTTAATGTTTGTTGCAGCGCGCTAGTCAAATCCGATCGATGCCTTTCACGGGCGACTCGTCGGACGATTCGTCGGATGGCGAGGAGTCTATGGGTGTTACTGTACACAATACGCCACATCACAATCCCGTTTACGGTGAGTTTACTAACAATTGCTAATTTATTTTGTATGAGTCTATGCCCATGTCCTATCCTCAGCCTTTCTCATTTAGCCATTTGCCACGACCTTCTGTATATCGTCGATCTATTATTGCTTACTTGTACGCGACCTCCACTATATACGTTGATATTTGTAAAGTGCCCTTTGACTTTGCTCAGACTTTAAGATTCTGTTAAAACGAGACAGCGTTATATCGCTAAAACTGTCTTGTTTTTACTGAAACTTACGTCTGAGCTCTACGCTCAATAAATCTCAGCCTAGGAGTTTTTGGATCCAACAGCCATCGTTCTTGTGACAAACATGGCCTGTCCACTGCCACTTCGGTTTGGAGTATGTAGGGATTCTTTCGTGGATTTCCTCATTTCGAATTTTATCCCTCAAGTAAATTTTTAATTTAGTTCTTTCTATAGCTCATAGAAGACTTTAAATAATTCCGTTTTCGTCTACAGGTCAGTCCTCACAAATGCCAATAAACAACGTCAACTTAACAAGTGTTCTTCCTGCTTCGATACAACAAACGTCCGGGCCGCACGGGCTTGTGCTGAACAACGCAAACGGGCAGTGTAGCTCTTCCGATACCAGTCTCAGCGCCAGCAGTCCATCCAAAAGCGTCAAGACCAGCTCAAGCCTGAGCCCCGCCAAGCGATCCAGCAGCGGCTCGCCCAGCAAACAGAGCAAGACTAGAGGTAAGTACTGTTCCCGCTTGTACTAAACAATACAAAGACAGTGCAGCTCATCCGACACCAGTCTCAGCGCCGGCACTCCATCTAAAAGCGTGACGACCAGCTCAAGTCTGAGCCCCGCCAAGCGATCCAGCAGCGACTCGCCCAGCAAACAGAGCAATACTGTTAGAACTGTTCCCGCTTCAGCCAAATAACGGGGGGGTTGGAGAGAATACACATGTCTATAAGTTTAAATTTAATAACAGGTTCCCTTTCATTCCTAAACCCCCAATTTACTAAAACCCTTTACTCGCCCTCTAAAACCCCCAAAATGGTATGAATAAAAAATGTCTATCCACAGACACGTCATTCGAATCGGGCATGTCGGATGACTACGCGATACCCCCGGACGCGGTGTCCTGCGAAGGCAGTGGCGCGAGGGACTCTCCCAGAAGACATGACGCGTTGGAAAAGAGTGGACATCTTGCCAAATTGGGGGGGAAACTAAAAACTTGGAGGAAGAGATGGTGAGTGATTAAGTTTAATTTTTCCTTCACTTTTACATGAGACTAACCTGACAGTACAGCTGTTTTAAAGCAAAAAGAATTGTCAAAATCGGTTAAGATTTGACAGAGTTATGGAATAACATCGACAAAAACTATCATTCCCTATCCCGAACGGTCCCTAATATTTTTTCGGGATAAAAACTATCCTATATACACGGAGTATTAGCTAAGTGTTTGTTTGTTTGCGTCAAGTTGCGCTCAAATCCGGTCAGATAAAAAGTAATTTGATATTTTAAATTTTATAAAAATCTTTATTTTAAAGACGGGGTCAATACTCGTAAACTGTAGATACGAGTTTTTAATAATATTTCTTTTACAGGTTTGTCCTCAAAAATGGCACACTATCATACTGGAAGTCCCAATCAGAAGTGAACAGAAAACCTCAAGGTCAGATCGGTTTGGGCGAAGCCTGCAAGATATCGCGCAACGAAGGTGCCGCGACCTTCGAGATCTTCACCGGGAGTCGAACCTATTACCTCACCGCCGATAGCACTGCCACTATGGAGGACTGGATTAGGGTATTACAGGTAAGTTTAAAAACAAAAAAAAACCACTACTCTTATCAACTAAGGTACTTTTAATTAACGAACTCATTATTTGACTATACGTGGAATAATGAATCCATCATCTATTTGGTTTAGAGATAGCTTGCATCCTGCATATATAGGCTTCTTTTTATCCCACAAAATCAAAGTTCCCATATGAATTTTTGGTCCATCCTCTCTACGATCGTTCCTTCATCGCTTCATTGTTGATCCTACCCTCCATTCAGATTGATTGTTTTCACTGGCTTCTGTTGGTGGCCATTTTCTTGGTGTAATTCCCTCAGCTGGTCAGACTACCTAGTTAGTCCATCCTAGGTGGGCCTGAATTTTTGTAGCCCAAACCCAAAACTCAATTTTGACGCTTTGCTTTTTAACTAAACTATCCATAACATGTTTAGACAAAAAAATATTTTGGCAATTGAATTTGGATTTCCACTCTGTGTTTTCAGAACGTCCAAAGGCGAAATGCAACAAAACTCCTCCTAAGCAAGGAAGACAATAAGCCTACGATCCAGGGTTGGCTCACCAAAGTGAAGAATGGCCACGCTAAGAAGAGCTGGTGTGTTCTACTCGGCAAAATGTTCCTGTACTTCAAATCGCCCGGAGATCAGGTACCTTGGACAACCCTATTTTTTATAAAGCTCCTAAGCGAATTAGATAATAAGCCAACGATCCAGGGTTGGCTTACCAAAGTGAAAGAACGCCCACGCTAAGAAGAGCTGCTGTGTTCTGCTGGGAAAGATGTTCCTGTATTTCAAATTGCCTGGAGATCAGGAGTACAACCTGTTTCTTTGTGTTTAAAAAAAATTACTAACTGGCTGATTAATCTCTATCGGAGTTAGGTGCCGGGAATTTGGCTTGAATATTTGAAATGATAGGAAATGAAAGCACGTGGAAAAAAAATTGTTTTACGGCCCAATTTATGAAAAACTTATCCTTACAACAATGCCCTAATGTTAAGATTCTCGAACTCAAACGAATAACTTCAGGATTTTTCATACCCAAAATCGTTACAAAAGTGCGTTCTCTCATAATTAAATTCTTTGTCCTTTCTTAAATCTTCCAGAACCCAACTGGCCAGATCAATATGCGAGACGCTCGCGTTGAGGACGTTGAACACGTGTCAGACTCTGACTCCGAAGAGAAAAACGATGATGGCAGGAACCTCCTGTTGCGATATACCCGCAGCACAGGTAACTGGGGTTAGTGAAGCTTTTTCTATTTATTTTGGTAAATTATGCTCTAAAGGCTTACACCCTGACTCTGAAGAGGAAAACGACGATGGGAGGAACCTCACTGTTGCGATATACCCTAAGCACCAGGTAACTGACGGACCGACTTTTTGTAGGACGTGTGTGTTTCAATATTGTACTCAGTTTGTTTAAATTTTGGCCGACGAAAAATCGGTTATCGATTGTCGGACGTTAAGTCTATCCTGGTTTGAATTTATTGTTAACTAGATTATGCCCGCGACTTCATCCGCGTGGATTTATGTATTTAAAAATCCCATGGGAACTCTTTGATTTTCCGGGATAAATGTAGCCTATGTCCTTCGCTGATATGCAAGCTATTTCTGTACCTTTCGTCAAAATAGGCTGAACGGATGGGCCATGAAAGGCTAGTAGACAGACAGACAGACAGACACACTTTCGCATTTATAATATTAAGTATGGATTTGTTTTCGTCTCAGGGCCCAACCTACCTCCTCTTCGAAAGCAAAGCCGACAAAGATTCCTGGCTGTACCATTTGACCGTCGTGAGTGGAGGCGGGCTCAGCCAGGGCACGCACTACGAGCAACTCGTCCAAAAACTTATGGAAACTGACGGAGATCCCAGTAAGTTATCTTTTATACTTAACTTTATTTTGTAAACTTAATAATATTGTGAATTAGATGATGCCCGCGACTTGTTCGCGTGGGACTATGGGTGAAATCTACAGAGCGCACTCTGACTTTGCTTAGACTTAAGACAGAGTTGTAACAAGACAGAGCTATATCTCTCACATAAATCTGTCTCGTGTTAACTCATCTTAAGTCGAGCAACGTCAAAGTGCGCTCTATAGATCTGTCTTTTAAAAATCCCGTGAGAATCCTTTGATTTTTTTTTGGGATAAAAAGTAGCCTATATGGGTCTCAGAGATGCAAGCTATTTTGAACCAAATAAATGACGCCCACGGCTTGACGGCCGTGAAAAGCTAGAAGACAGACAGAATTTCGCTAATATAATACTAGTATGAATTTAGCATTTGAATATACGTGAAAAAGTTTGTGGAACAAAAAATCTTTTTATTTCCATTACCAGCAATAGGCATATACATTCACAAGAATTAAGACAAAAACAACATTCATATTTTATATTAAAGTAAAACTAATCTTGACAGCTAATATTTCAATAAAGGCTATTTCATATTCTTATGGACCGGACCCTCTTTTTATCTTGACTGGCTTACCAGTCCCAGTTTATAATCAAATTTATTAAATTAACCGATTGCCAACCTAACCTAACACATTCCAAATTCACGATCTGTGTGCTGTATCTAAATTAAATAAGAAGTATTTTGGTTCACATAATAACTTTTTCATTTTCAGATTGTGTTCTGTGGAGGCATCCAACTTTACTATATTCGAAGGAAAATATAACAACGCCGCTCACATCTTTGAATTCCGAAGCTTTACAAGCCGAAGCTCTAAAGTTATTCAAGGTAAGTCTATTAAAAAAAACGCGCCACAAGGGTCCCGTACTACAGTCTTCTTTTTTCGACATTTTGCACGATAATTCAAAACTATGATTGAATAAAAATAAATGAAAATCTGTTTTAGAATCCAGAGGTGAAGCCCTTCATATGATACCGCACTGATATATCTTACTTCGAAAATTGGCAAAATACTAATTATTCGTTTATGACCACAATTTTTTTTTGTGGTGATGTTACACAACTTCACGGTTTTCAGATTTTTCCCCTAATGCCAGCTAAAAGACTCACCTACCTGCCAATTTCATGATTCTAGTTCAACGGGAAGTACCCTGTAGGTTTCTTGACAGATAGACAGACAGACAGACAGACAGGCTACAAAGTGATCCTATAAGGGTTCCGTTTTTCCTTTTGAGGTACGGAACTCTAAAAAGAATGAAAATTCGAACAATGTGCCCTGCCCATTGCCACTTCAACCAACCCGTTGAGCTACGTCGGTTACTCTGGTTTGCATACGGATTTCCTCATTTTTAATTTGATCTCATAGATAAACTCCAAGCATATAGCTCTCTCCATCGCCCGCTGAGTGACTCTGAGCTTTCTTATGAGGCCCATAGTTAGCGACCATGTCTCGGATCCATATGCCATCACTGGCAATGCACACTGTTCAAGAACTTTGGTCTTCAAGCACTGAGAAATTTTGGTCGAGAAGATATCTTGATGCTTCCCGATCGTTGCCCAGTTGAGTTGGATTTGGCATCATTTATATTCTATCCATGGGGAGAAGCTAGTATAAGGCTCTCTTTGATATGTAATCCCATAGAAATGACAAAGACAAAAAACTCAGTGGGAAAAAAACCATTTTGAATGGCCAACCAATCGCATACATGTTTTCAGAAATCATTCGAAATTCAATTCAAAAATGTGTTCGTTTGTGATTGGCTGATAGTGTCTCAAAATGGTCAATGCCTACTGAGTTTTTGTCTTTGTCATTTGTATGGGATAACGTAACAGAGAGAGCCCTATACTAGCTTCCCTCCGTGGATAGAGTATAGTTAATAATGAATTGGTGTTGCAATGTTCCAGTGCGTACAACTGTTCATGTCTGTGGCGGTCGAGCACGCAGGGATCGACTACCACGTGGTACTGGCGCAGAACGCGCTCCAACAGTGCCTCGAAGTGGGCGAGCTGCAGGACGAGCTCGCGTCCGCGCTGTGCAAGCAGACCGCGCCGCACGCGCCCTCCAAGCACGGCGTGCAGGTACGCGCGCGCTCCCGACACCGCGTGAGTGCCCCGCTTGCCTAGCTACACTGTATTACACGCCGTATTAACCGCGCGTCTAGTGTTACGCGAGCCGAACGGTTTTTGTTACGCGAGTCGAACGGTTTTTTCACGCGAGCCACACGATTGTGTAAGATTATTGTTACGCAAGCTAAATTATTGTTGATACGTGAACCAAACGTTTTGTTACGTGTTTTACTTGTTGCCTGTGTCCTTTACAACTCTCATTACATACTGACTGATGAAGACAAGTAAGCTTCAATTCAAGACAAGCTAGTGTCAACGTTGTGTTAGCAGACTGCGACGCACGCGCCCTTCAAGCACGGCGAGCAGGTATGCGTGTGCTCCCGACACCGCGTGAGTGCCCCGTCTGCCTAGCTACACTATATTAAGCGCATCTAGTGTTACGCGAGTCGAACGGTTTTTGTTACGCGAGCCGAACGGTTTTTGTTACGCGAGCCACACGATTGTTGCACAATCTGAAAGATTATTGTTACGCATGCTAAATGATTGTTGATACGCGAGCCAAACGTTTTGTTACGTGTTTTACTTGTTGCCTGTGTCCTTTACAACTCTCATAACCTACTGACAGAGAAATTAATAGTGAGCTGCAAGCTAGGCAGCGTCCGCGCTATGCAAGCAGACCGCGTCGCACGCGCCCTCCAACCACTGCACTCTATTAAGCGCTGTATTCAACGTGACGCTTTGGAAGATTCTGTCTTATACAATGCTTATTTGTATTGATGCCAACTATTGATTAATAAAGGTTTTATGCGTGTATTTTAGAAAATAAGTAAAATGGCGGACTACTAGGTAGGCCAAGATCTTCAAAGCCCTTTAGTATCCATCAATCCTGATTCTACTTCAGTCTAAAGGACACAGGCATTGGCATTCACTGGGTTTTCAAATCATATTGCATAAAAATTGCAAAAAAATTAATAATTGTATTTTCAACCCCACTATGGCTTACTAAGATCCGGAGATATTCTGCAGAATTTTATTAAAATATGAAATTTCAGGTACCGCTTGCTAAAACAAAAATAATTGGTAATTTCTATAGACAGATTTTATACCACTCATAAAAAATCTATTCATAGTAACAATAAAGTAAAAAAAAACACGTAGCATGGCTTTTGACGATACATATTACGATTTCGCTAGTACACGGTACTATATAAAGCGGCTACACGAAAGTAGATCTAAATGATGTTAACATAAAGTTGATATTCCAACGTGCGGTTTAGAATTGGCTTCTATTTGCCGGCTAAGCTTAAAGCAATGCTTTTCTCATATGTCTATAATATACTCATTTACCACTCATTTATACACGGGTGTTGTTCTATTATACTTTAGCACTAGTGTATAGAAGGTTAAAGAATTTCATAGTTTTTGGTGTCGGCTAAGTGTATAAATATCTTCCTGCTATGTAGTTTTTGCTATAGATAATTAATATAAAATGAATTGTGTGATACTTTAACTAAGGACGTAAAAAAAATTTTAAAGACAGAACTGAAAAATGTCGTCTTTTTCCGCAGAAAATATTATGGAAAAGACGCCACGTTTTTTAGAACTGCCATTTTTCATATGTTCTGTTTCGCTCATTTCTACGTTTTGCTTGAGATACAAATCGCACAGTCCATTCCTCCATACATATCTATGCTCCATAATATAATCATAGACAAGGAAAACGCGATGTACTGAGCACATTTTTTTAACACGATACTGCTTAGAAAAAAAAGTTTATTTTGCTTTCGAAATTTAAATATACACTAACAAACCATAGACTATGTACAGCTTTGTGTGTCGCTGTAAAATTAAAAGGCTTCGTGTCACGTGGTTGATCAATTTGGAATTTGTGTATGTGATCTTTTATTGGCTTCTAAAACTTGTATAATATCTTGTATTTTACTATGCCTTCAAAAATTTTTAAACGATTCATGAAATAAGGTTTTATTCCAACTTGATCTCCAAGTTCTGGCAACATTGGATATTAATAATTCGGTTATATGCTGATATCACACGGTTCGAATTGGAGTGAAGGTTCACTCGAGTGATTGTATCATTTTGTTTGTCACTATTGATTCATTTTGTGTTCAGACGTTTCGTTTCGAGTGAGAAATACCAAATGAAAGACACAAATGAAAAATGAACCATTTGATATCATCATTACTGATTAATCAAACCGATAAAAACATTAAAGCAAAATGACAGATAACTTAATCTGTGAGAATGTTTTTAACTGACTTCACAGCTCTGGGTTCTAGCTTTTTTGAGCTTTGTGATTGTCATTAAAATGTTGCCATGACAAAAAAGCGGTTATGTTATTCTTGTCGCAATCTTTCAAATGGAATGTTGGTGTAAATTTTCCCTATTTTATTTTTTTATTTTTCCCTTTTATCCAAGAATGTTTGCCCTCTTTTCCAATAGTTTTAGGGAATGTTTTTTACCTATTTTATATATCATTCATATACTCATAGCTAGATCCGTTAGCACTTAACGATCTCCTTTGTCAGAAAAGGCTGACGTTGCAAGTTTGTTCTAGAAAGTCATTAAACTGGTATGGATTAGTTTAGAAATGGTAAGTTAAAGAGACCTTTACGTTTAAGATTTGTATAACTGCATAATGTTAGTAATATTTTATTAAGACATGAAATAAATATTTTTATACTTACCTAAATAAGTATAAAAATATTTATTTGCAAAAAATAATCAAAGAAATAGTTTCATACCCCCATCTCTGAAAATTGACGGAAATCCATACTTTCATACTAATATTTTCAATGAAAAAGCGTGTCTGTCTGTCTGTCTACTAGCTTTTCACGGCCTATCTCTTCATCCCGGAATATCAAAGAGTTCCCGCTGGATTTTTAAAAAACTTGTATCCATGCTGACGACGTGACATCTAGTATAAAAAAAGCAAAAAAAAATTTTTTAAACTGTTAAAATCTAGTTCTGACCAGCAATTTTATAATAGTTTGTAATAAAAAAATTATGTATGGTACTTTTATTTGAAATAAAAATTGCTACATTATGCAGGTGTACTATAATTTATGTAGAATCATATTATTACAATGTAATATAATTACTCACTCCAACTCTATAATAATTATTCTTGTACATAGGGTTTCCTCTTAAAAGCACACTTTTAGGACTATAAAAGCACAGTCACTAGAAAAAATTGGTTTGGGTACACATAACACATTTTATTATACAGTATATTATCAAGAAAAACATTACACATTAATAGCCCATATACATAGACATTCACATAAATATAGTTCTGTAAATAATACATTATGGTACGCACTAGTAGAAAGGTTATTAAATAAAGGTATTTAAATATTTTTGGGCAAAAGTATATTTGCCCGACATAAACTTCTTTTTTAGGTGTTCGTCTAAATTTGTACAATGAATAGCACCTATAAATAATCTTACAGATCTTTTAACCGACTTCCAAAAAGGAGGTGGTTTTCAATTCGACCCGTTTTTTTATGTACACGTACATGTTCCGTGAAACAGAAGAAGAACTAGAAGTTTCCGTGGTGGTCCCATAAAAAATTTTGGATCTCATTTTTAAATGCCACCGCAATCTGCCATCCGCACAGGGCCATCATGGCGGACTATGGCCTAAACCCTTCTCATTCTAAGAGGAGACCTGTGCTGTGCTAGTAGTGGGCCGGCTATGGGCTGATCATATCATATCACCGTATCACCGATGTCTGCTTCGGCGGACATGACGCTGGCAGAGTTGCGGTCGCACTAATGCGTTCCTGAGTTTCCATCACCAGTACCCCTAGCACTGAATTTGCATATTTCCACAAGATGGCCGTAGCCGGCGGTTCCCCCTGAAAACTCAGACATAAAGTGAAATTATTGTACAAATGTTAATATACTTAATTTTGAATTCACTCGTATTGTTTTGTAAAGATATCTAAAATTATTGCGCTCGCTACATTTGCGCTTTATTTTATAGCTAGACTAGCTTATTCCTGCGACTTCATCCGCGTGGAATACACAAATTTCAAATCCCTATTTTACCCCCTTAGGGGTAGAATTTTCGAAACAGCTATCTGCATGCCAAATTTCAGTCCGATCCGTCCAATTGTTTGAGCTGTGCGTTGATAGATCAGTCGGTCAGTCGGCTTTTTCTTTTACACACCTATAGATTTTCCTGGATATAAATTAGCTTATGTCCGTTTCCGGGATGCTATAGAAGGTACTTTTATAAATGTGATGCTAGCTATCTATTCAGTACCAAATTTCAAGGAGACTAGTCGTGAAAAGATTACACGTGCTGACATAATGCTCTTTAACCTAGTTATTCTCTAGGGAATATCAAATGCAACACTTATTTACCTACATTAAATACCTACACACATCAACACATACTACTAAACTACTATCTGACTTTATATACTTACAACAAAAGAAGCAAACATCACAATATAAGTAGCTATAAAGCCCCCCACTGACGCTCCGACACCAACATTTCATTTGTACAGCAACTGCTACTGTGCGCGACCCAGTCGTTGTTCACTTGCGACACGGGCGCGTCCTCAGTCGGCGGCGACAACAAGAGTGACCTCCCGCAGAACTCTGCCGGATCGCCAAGCTCGATACAGGTATGCGACAGTCGTGTCTGTCGGTCCACGAGTGTCCGTGAGGCACTTTGTCGATTTGTTTGATGATCGCTTTATTAAAATGTCTCAAAATGGCAAGCCACTGGCCGAGACTACAACAAAAATTGAAAAAAAGAGGTTAATTTAGACATATGAAGCTGGTTTTCTTCTAAGTTAACGAATTTGTTGCCCTCTGCGCTTCTGAACTGTATGAAATGAAAACGTTGTCAGCAAATAACCGACCCTATTCGGAACATCTTGAAGTTCGAATTGTTAAGGCAAAGACAGATGGATCCCACGTACGCAACGCATTATGCCATCTGGACACTAGATTTGATTTGAAAACATGGAATAGAAAACAAGCTTATCATATCCCATACAATGTCGATTTGCGATATCCAGTACGGTGTAAAAAAGCAGAGAAGTTCGTACGATATCCCACGTATAAGAACAGTCTGATTCTGGTGTGTTCCTGGGTAGTACGTCATCAGAATCTAATAGAATATGACACTAAACGCGCGTTGCGTATGTGGGACGAATCTGCCTTTACCTTTACTCGATCCTACTAGAGCGTGGGAAAAGAAACATTCAAGAGGAGCCCAGAGCGCTACAAATTCAAAAGCACAGGTTCAAAAATAGAAATCGGAAGATGTGTTCTTGGAAAGTGCGTCACAGACACTGTTGCACAAATCCTTAACACTGCTTCATATTTACGTACACCTTGATAAATGCCAGAAACACACGTATAAACACGATGAAACCCGACGCCTCGCTAAACTTATTGAGCGTTGATTTATTTAGATAAGCCTAATTCATAATAAAAAATGCGCTTAAATATTGAAACGTGTCCATCTTTAGAATTTTTTGTCGATCAAATAAATCTATGTGCATATTTTATGAGCGCAGTTTTTTTATCTATGATGGTATATCTATATGCATCGATGGAGTTGATTCCTCTATGTTGAGTCAATCATTATATTCTATAGTGCGACAAGATAGCATCTTGGCACGTGGCGAAAATCGGAACTTACGTTGCCGTCATGTGTCCCCCTTTGTTCTTATTTGAATATTCTACGACTTTGTTCTCCAACAGCGCCCCCCTGTCAATGTCATTCAAGTGCCAAGAGAGCCTTGTCGCACTGTATGAGTTATGACTACAATAAGCTCAAAGTTCAATCGCAACGTCTTCTGGGTTGGGTAGCGTATTATACGTGTGTCCGTAACATAATACTATTGTAAAACCTTTACATGAAAACTACCCTATTTACCGTTTAAGAATTTTATAGATTTTTTTTCTAAGATTTTTAGATTCCAAATAATTTAGAAGCCAATGAATGATAGTTCACTTTTTATATTGTAAAAACACAAATATCCATTACATCATATGAGAAAGGCAAAACGATAACCGTATTATTAAAATTTGACGTCACAGTGTATTCCTAGTGTAAGGTTTGTAATTTATAGGTCAAAAGATCAAAGTGGAAGATAAGAAGAGTTACAACAGATATTAATGACTTGTAATATTTGTAAGGTTCATTTCTTTTGATGGATTGTTGTGAATTTTGGCTCGTTTTCTCGCAGCGTCTGTGTAAAGTATTGTATGGCAACATTGTCTCTCTAGATTTTTTTGTAGATTAATGTGTCTTCAAATAAACCTGGGACTTAGTTGGGTAAATCATACAATGTAAGGCGATTTTCAGCGACAACGGAAGATTAAGACCGAATCTATTTCTTTTAGACTATAGTTTTCAGACCATAACTTGAATATCCAGGTAGCTAAAAATAGCACGTACCTATTAATACAAATCCGGGTCATCCCGAGTCCTTGACGGACTTTGACCTGCCGAGAATAATCCAACAAAAACATTTTACACAGACCCTATTGAGTAAGTGTTTGCAAAATTCACAGTAGCCTAAGACTATCTTTTAAGGAAGAATATGCGAACATGCGTAGTGATACCATATGAAACACAGCCATAAGAGATCACTTCATTTTCTAAGCACATATTCGCTTTGATCGAAACAAGTTAGGTTGTAGCTGATTTTCACCAGAAATGGAAACAAAAGTATGGTATGTTTTACACATCGCTACGAATCCGTCGCATATAGCTGAGATATTCACTATTTCGCGACGATATAGCAATTGAGGTGTGAGCTAAGTCGTGGAGAGGGTGTAGCTTGCTGGTGTGTGGGGCGTCCCACCCCAATTGCTATGTCGATCTGTTGCGAACTATACACTTCATTGAAAATCCGGAACAACCAATCTAGAGTTAAAACGGAATCATAATGTAAAATGTGTGGGAACATTTCAGGCCCCCTTACTCTCAGTGGACTGCAAGAGCAACCCGCCGACGTACAGTTTTGTTCAAGGCTGGCAACTATTAGCGCTGGCTGTCAGTTTGTTTGTGCCGCGGAATAACAGACTCTTGTGGTATCTCAAACTGCATCTGAGCAGGCATGCTGATTCTAAGTAAGTTTTTTATAGAGGTAGCGAGCAAACGAGCAGGCGGGTCACCTGATGTTAAGTGATTACCGCCGCCCATGAACATTTGCAGCACCAGAGGGACCGCCGATGCGTTGCCGGCCTTTCAGGAATTTGTTGGTCCGTCCCTTAAATAACCCCATGTTGTAATCTAGTGGGAACACCGCCGATGGGAAATGATTCCGCAGTTTGTATGTGCGTGGAAAGAAGTATCTGGCACAACGGACGGTTGAAGCGCACCAGACACCCACTTACTCACCATGTGGTGAGGGTGTAATAATGATTGATGTAGGTTTTACGAAATCGACCTAGTTAAATAAATGTTGCAATTTATGCAGTTGACTGAGATACTTTGTCACAACCAGGCCACACGACTGCTTTAAATTATTATTTTTCAGTTAAAAAGAACCTTAAAAACCTTATACGTTTTAGGACTGAATGTGGTAAATACGCAGCGTACTGTTCGCGCGCACTGGAGCGTACAATACGCAACGGCGGGCGAACCGACAAGCCTTCTCGAATGGAGGTGCTATCTATACTGCTCAAGAACCCCTATCACCACTGTCTACCTCACGCCATTCCCGTGCATATGCTCAATAACACTTACCAGGTATGTGACGATGATTTTTGTTATAAACATAATTTTTCATTTCTTTTATAAATTTAGTTGGTCCGCGACAGCTTGAGATGGTAATCGGGCCATTCGATTGCCATCTCGACCTGTTGCATACCATAAGTAATTAAGATAAATTGAATTAAAAGCCATATTGTGGCTAATTCCATTGTACACAATCTCTAAACTAAACTAAAATGTCACGCCTAAATCTATTGCTATCCCTTTCATAATGTTGCTTGCGGAAAAGGATGGCACTAGATTTAGACTTGTTTATTTAGTTTAGTTTAGAGATTGTGTACAAGAGAATCGGCCCCAATAGCTTAACGTTTAAAGAAGTGGACTGCAATCCGAAAGATTGGATAAACATCCAATCCGAAAACAATTTTGGTACATGAAAAATAAAAATAAATAAATAAATTGCTGTTTCAAACCCCAACCATTACACTAATGTCGGACCTATTCCTAGTACAAGCTTTACGCTTAGTTGGAGGGGAAAACGGAATATTAGTTACGATAAACATGGTTAATATTCTTTTTAAAAAAATCTTGCTGGATTCAGCACTAGTATGAAGAC
The DNA here is from genome assembly GCF_902806685.2 of Maniola hyperantus. Lineage (NCBI taxonomy): Eukaryota > Metazoa > Arthropoda > Insecta > Lepidoptera > Nymphalidae > Maniola > Maniola hyperantus. The sequence continues at coordinate 3,198,272 of NC_048551.1, read as the reverse complement.
TAGTGACTAACAAAAAAAAATTGTGATTAAGTTATTTTAAGATTAATCACCCGTTCCCATGGTCTGGGAAAACAGCTAACTCAAAGCTTACTTTTCTTGAAAAAATTCAATTGTAATTTTTCGCAGGTCATAAGCTTTGACGGATCAACTACTGTTGAGGAATTTCTATCGACGCTAAGTACAGAACTGGGCTGCAGAGAATCGGCTGCATCGGGCTTCGCTTTGTTCAGTGACGATCCCATTGAAAAGGACTTGGAACACCACATTAAACCAGACAAAAAGGTATAATGAAAGTCTCAAATTAGTGTGGCACTAATAATAATCTTCTAGGCAAACACGCTCCAAACTAGACCTCATCATAGCTTTTTTAAGCATGATTGTCGTGCTTGCGCACTGAGGGTTCCGTACTACAATCGTATGTTATCGACAATTTGCACGATAAATCAATAACTATTGTGCCTAAAAATAAATAAAAATCTGTTTTAGAATTAACTACAAGTAAATCCCTTTCATATGATATTCCACTTGGTATAGTAATCTTACTTTGAAAGTTGAAAATAGCAATATTTGTTCATGAACACATTTTAATTTTTTTCTTGTGATGTAACCACAAATTGACGGTTTTCAGATTCTCCTTATGTCTGCTATAAGACGAACCTACCTGCCAAATCGCATGATTCTAGGTCAACGGGACTTGGTGGGACCCTGTAGGTTTCTTGATAGACACGACAGACAGACAACCAACGAAGTGATCCTATAAGGGTTCCTTTTTTCCTTTTGAGGTGCGGATCCCTAAATACAAGAAGTCTTAAGAACCCCTAAATTGATTGTGTCGAATCGAACACAAGACCAGTGGCCCTACCGCGGTTGTTTGACAGCTACAATGTCACGATCGCAATCATCTCTGATTGGTTAATGCTAGCTCACTATTGGCCACAATGCATTGTTGCAACAAGAATCGCACATATTTAGCCAATCAGAACAATTGAGATTGTAATAATGATTGATGCAGGTTTTAGACAATCGCCCTACTGTTATTTTAAAGTCTCCAGCGACTGGAAGTCTTCATTTTTTATTGTTACTTTTTCAGTTATGTGACGTAATATCGAAATGGGAAACGGCGCTAAGAGAGAAGGGTTCAGGCAAGTTCGAGAACTCGCGCGTGATACGACTGACGTACCGCAACCGGTTGTATTTCAAGAACTCCATCCGGACGGAAACCGACAAGGAGAGATTGTTACTCTGCTATCAAGTTAACCAACAAGGTAAGGAAGTTATTTTTACTTTAAACAACTCTTACGTATTATTTTTAAGAATTTCGTGATGTTAGCGATAAATTAGTGTAATTTCAAACAGTCAAAACTTAGCCCCGGTATCCACCTAAGCGGAGAGGAGAGGAGATGCGTTGATTCGATAAATCAAACTCAAAATAGATGACGTGAAAAAATTATCACGTCATCTTTTAAAAATCGGATTGGTTTACTGTACACATCTCCTCTCCGCTCCGCTTAGGTGGATTCCCGGCCTTATCCAAGGTAACGGCCAATTTTGGACGACCCAATTTGTTAAGTCATTTAGTCTACGGGTCTCTTCGCCGGGCGATAATTGCCAGGCCCCACGCTGGCCAATTGGGTATTTGACTACATCAAAATTAAATTATTTCTCAGTGATTATTAAATACGTACTTCCAAAATACGTAAAATCCACGTCCTCTGTTAGTTTTAAGTGTAATATATAAATTTATTTATTATAATACGTCAATATTAATATATTAATTTTAAGTGTAATAATGTGTTGCAGTAATAGTAAGGATTCCTATTATTAATTCTATTTGTGTACCTATTCAAATTTGCACACCATATCTACGTATGGTAGATTGTAGCTGGAAACAAAAATTGTAATTGACAACTTTTAAATGTAACCTACAATCAGCAAATAAATAATTTGTATTTGTATTTGTATTTGTAATAACCATTTTAAATTATCGATTAAACTAAAAAATTACGTCATTATGATGTGACGTCACATTCCATTATTTCATAGAATATCGCATACTAAGTGCGCGTTTTGGCGTTTGATCAAAAGTTACTGATTTTGACTAGTTGTCAAATACCGTATTGCGGATTGGCAGAGATTTATTTCACACACCTTTGAGAACATTATAATTCAAATTCATTATCACCTGCTAGCAGGTCTAATTGCAGCCAAGTGCTAGTCTAGATAAGTCTCCTCACGATGTTTTCCTTCGTCGTCAAAGTGATATATAATTGCACATAACCCTGAAAAGTAGTGAAAGAAAAATATATTTGAACTAGCTTATGCTCGCGACTTCGCCCGCGTGGGCTACACAAATTTCAAACTCCTATTTCACCCCCTTAGGGGTTGAATTTTCAAAAATCCTTTCATAATAGCTATCTGCATGCCAAATTTCAGCCCGACCCATCCAGTAGTTTGAGTTGTGCGTTGACAGATCAGTCAGTCAGTCAGTCACCTTTTCCTTTTATATATTTTGAATTTAGATTTTTTATTGTTTCTATAAATTTTTCGTAATTTTTTCCTAAATTTGAATTCTCAAAATGGTCTCCAGTGGTTGCGGGAAGGTTTCCCGTGACGCGGGAACTAGCGGCAGAGCTAGGTGCACTTATGGCGCAACTGGATATGGGCGACTATTCGGCCTCCAACACGCAACACAACCAACCCCTAGCACACAGATTCTACCCCTACCGGTACCGAGCTGGTCTAAGCAACGAAGAACTTAGGTAAGGCTGTAAAAACTTACACATATGAGTACGCATGCACGACCACGTACACACTAAACATCTACGCATGAAGATACGCACGTACGAACGCTGCCATGCGCGTACGCACGCAGGCACACGGATTTCCACATTCAGAAACACCTCTACGCATGTATTCAGACACGCACGTTCTCATTTAGATATAAACACGCACAATTACGCACGCACACACTTTTTAGTCGATTTTTGTATAATTTACCAAACCAGCCAACCAGAGCTCCAAGCGAAAACGTTGCGAGATTAAAATCAGTGGCATTGAATTTTTGATTTCAATTCAAGGCTCTTTAGGTCCAGTTTTCTTTGACATTATTGTGTTTTGACTCTCGAATTCTAGCAACGTTGGACGTTGAGACGTTAAATCTTATACTAATCGTACAGTTATTTCATAACCTCTTTGTTACAGAGACGTTGAGGAAAAACTCCGGTCGAAGTGGGTAGCGCTGAAAGGACGAAGCACGGTCGACTGTGTTAGGATATACCTCAATTGCACCAGGAAATGGCCGTTTTTCGGAGCCACGCTGTTCCAAGCTAGGGTAAGATTATAGACATAAATATTGTTTTTTTTTAACTGGGACGGTATGGAGAATTCCAAAACCATAGAAGACACAGGGAAACTGTCATAGCCCATAGAAAATATTAGGTTGTTTGTAAAAACAATTTTGGCCTAGTAATTTTTTTGGTCAAGCGTGAATTGTCCATAAAAATAAATAATAATGTCTATTTTGTTTTAACGCTAATCGACTTGGTTTCATGTAAGATTCAATTTCATTGTATCGGAAGAAAAAAATCGGGATAGCAGAAGTTGGGTGTGTATAAAGTTTTGAAAGCTACGAGTATGTTGCGGTGTACCTATCTACAAAAAAAATTCAAATAATATTTAAACAAACTTATTTTTTTATAATCTTAAGCATAAGTTTTTTGCAATTGTTCCTAAATCAGTTTGATACCTTGCACTAAAATTGATAGCCAAGACCCATTGGAGCGTTTGCGGATTGCATCGACAGATTTACAGTTGGTGCTTACGTTCCAGATAAAACAACCGGATCTCTCAATGGCCTGGCTAGCAGTATCTGAGGATGGAGTCACAGTGTTGGAGCTCGCGTCCATGGCCGTTATAGGTCGATACGCGCTCAACTCTATAGGCCTTTTTGGCGGTCTTCAGGACGACCTGATGATGCTTATTGACGCGGAAGATGCCACAAGTCCTGTTCACAAGATGCTGATCAGCCTCAACAAACCTAAAGTGAGTACACGCACGCACACACAAACACGCATTCTGGCGTGACGATTGACCAATCTGAACGCGTCTCGATTGTCAGTAAATTCGTTACAGACCACTAAGCCTTCGTATGTGCAAGGTGTGCATGTCTTTATATAAAGTATCCGATCGTCAAACAGCGTTAGTCCAATTATATGTCTACTCCTTAAATTCCCATGTGTTTTCTTTAATAAAAAGTAGGGATATATTCCTAAAATTCTCCTCAGCTGATATGCAGATTTCTTCATTCATAAATCATAATGCTTTTCTTCGTTGTACTCTTTGCTTATAATTTAATGGCCATGTCATGTTTGGTTTGACAGCTTTGTGGAACACAATTTTTGTTTGAAATAGCTGTTCTATACATTTTAATCACTGACCTACTACGCTGTACTTGCTATTTTTGTAGCAATTTAATTATCGTCATTTTGGCGCTGATAGCAGCATTGAGCGTCATGTGAGCGTATTTGGAACTAAATGTTAGTGATGAGGCGTCTGTCAACATAGTGTCAACACGAAATGTCAATATCATAAGTACGCTCGGTGGGGCGCTATGAATCAGCACAAAAAATAACTTTCCCTATGTATGGCACACCTTGTCTAGCGTACTCTTATACGTCCGTATCTGTACATTTAATTCACTGAATAAAACACTGTATCCGTTTTGTCCACAGATGGTAGAGCTAACCCATCTTATAGCGGACTATAAAAACGCGCTTATACGCACCGGGGGCACCGGAACTCCTCAAATGAACTCCCTCACAAGAAACGGAAGCCATCGGAGCGTAAGAAAACCTCCCTCGACCCTCCCTCACTCAACACCATCCACCCTCCCACACCCGTTAACAACATCACATCACCATCACCACAACACTTTAAACTCACATGCCACGACAATGACTTTAGGGTCTGATAGAAATGCAACATTAACTCTAAGTTCCCACACTTCAACGTTTAACCAACATTTAGAAGCAAGGGCACATTCCCACGGACAGCCCGACATATTAAAGTCCACTCCAGACCACCATAGGAGTGAAAAGAAACGGAGTCACACACAAGACAGCGGGGTGGCGTGATTCAGGTTTTAAGTCGCGACGTGTGAAGTGACTTTAAATATTTTAAGTGTTAGTCAGTGTAACACGGCTGTTTAAAATGTTGATTATTACTTTCGTGTTGTAAAAAAATGGTACTTTTTTGATTCAAAATTATTAATAAGGTTTTTTATTATTGCGGTCGTATTGGGAAAAGTTGTGGACCTTAGGTACCGATAGTATGCGACAGGTCCAGGTGGCAACCGGGGGACACACGACGTTACATAGTACCGGGTTTTTTTGTAGACTAATAAATTAATGAGGAAGTTTTTATGTAGTATTTTGTTGGTTTTATTTTTACTGTAATGATGGTACTCTAATGATAATATGGACTTTAGAAATATAGACATATAATGACCCGTATATCTCAAACATTGGAATTTGTGTAACTTTAGCCGCAAAAATAGACCAATTATTTTATTTATAAACTTATAAAAAAGTTTTACGAGTTAATTTAAATTTGTTTATTTTATATTTGATTGAATAGGAACTTTGACACTTAATTATTTCTAGGTAATAAGTTATCTTTCTTTCTCAAACTGACATTATTTATGTGATTTTTTAAAATTTATACATCAAGAGTTTTACATTTTCTTTTGTGTAACTTACATACCAATTTTATTGATTTAGGTACTTAGTAAAAAAAAAAAATTATGTTTTTTATCAATAATAATTAATAATGATATAATTAATTAACATTTGAAACAGTAGTGTTATACAAATCGAAAAAAAACAAAAATTACCATTCCTGTGCGATGTAAAAAACGATAATTTTAAATATACCTCATATTTTGTAGCTCATGATTCAGCCTTTTTATATATTTGGCTTGTATTATAGTGTATACCTACTTTATTTTCTAAATATACTTACAAGACGTATAAGTGTTCATACATACTAAATGGTTATCCGTGATGCCAGCCGTCCGTTTTAATTCGTACGATTGAACTGGTATAAGTCCCGCAAATTGCTAATGCGTGTGGCCTCCATTTTAGTGACGTCAATACTAGACTGAAGTTTCGAGCTGATGGTATATTTTTATTTGGTAATGAGACATGGTTCTAGCACAATAGCAATTTGGGGGACTTATAATCTAAAAGCTATGTTCAGATGACAAAAATCATATCATATAATAATCATATAATATCATCTTCGTAAGTATCATCGTATTTGCCGTCACCCGTGCGGTTTACCGCATTACCACAGTTCACGACAGTTAAAACATCGAGGCTTCGGCGTCACTGCCAGGCGTCAAATATATCGTCGATTCAGGATTAAACCAAGAGTTCCCTCACTCTAGTTCACTCTGGCATTACGGGTAACCGCAAAGTAAAAATGTTCTTTACAAGTAAAAACGGTGGCTAACGCTTCAAGTGCTTATATTTATAAACGAATGTTTCTCTAACGCTGTCCGATAGCCTATTTAGGTAATTGTGTAGCTAATATATACGAAAATGAACTATCGCGTGATTATATTTAAATTGGTCATAAACAATATACCTATTTAACAGATAGAAATCGTGTTCCCTTTTGTCTAACCAACATTGCAAGGTTACATAGTTTGAAATTTTGTCCTTGGATGCATTTATGAATTCATTGATTCAGTTGTTAATAAATATCTTAATTATCGGATTACTTCTTTTAAATCGTAAGAAAAATGTATTTCAGAACACCATATAAACGAAGTTTGATTATTTAGTGAAATGTAGACAACGTTCTAAAATTTGATATTTGTGTCTGTGGTTTGCCAGATTTCCATAGAAATATGTAGTTTTAAAGTTACTAGGACTCAAAGATTTACAAATAAAATGTAAAACGCCTTCTTTCTATTTTTCTTTAGCCTTTGAGTAAAGTCACGGCCGATTTTCAGAATATTTATTTTATGACCAGTTTGAATATATTGGCTTGATAGGTCTTCTATATACATATTATGTGCAGGGTATAATAAATATGTGCTATGTAGGGGACGAGTAGCGGTAGTATATGATATAGAATCGAGTAGTAACCCAAGTACCCATCACGATATTAGAAGCATTCAATGAGGAAAGATTTTTAAGGACTTGACTTTGATGCTAATTCGTTCGTACACAATGCTTAAAATAAAAATGTGTTTTTAATTCTGTAAAGAACCTTATGAACAGTATAGCGCTATTTATCCATGTCAATAGAGGGTAAACATGTTTATCCCTTACCGCACACGTCTGATTAAACCGCGGCCAAGGTTTTTGTGGTAAGACACGTTGTCTAAACACAAGAACTTTAGGCGGGGTTTGAGCTGACGTTAAACACGTACGTTGAAGGAATATTATTACTTAGCCATTAAAGACGTTAAACACATTTATCCCTTATCACGCAAGTCTGTCCGCGGCCAAAGATTTTGTGGCAAGACACGTAGACACGGTTTAAACTTACGGTAACACGTGCGTGGTAACGGGTAAGTATGTTTAACGCACGTGTCTAACGTCAGCTTTAACCTCGCTTAAAGTTTTCGTCGTAAGTTTTCGTGGTGTTTAACCGAATTAGCATCATTTTTTATTGGAAAATATAAGATCATTACAGTATTTTTATAGCCCGTCTAATGAACATTGTATCACATAATACATAATAAAGTAACTAAGGGCTTACTTACGACCTTTATTTTATAATTATTTGGGACTATCGTAAAATCGCCTTACCTATCGATATTACATCCGTATAGGCGGAATCAGGCCTAACTTAAAATCTTAGTTAATTAGAGATTATTCAGTTGAATACTTAGGCCTTAAAGAAAATTACAATTAATATCGACTGATAGCAAGTAACATCCTAAGATCTGCAACGAATCTCTTATACTCGAATTGTACCATACAAATCGTAGGTTTTTGAACTAAACGTACCAAACGTTTAGTGTAAATTTTAAGGCTCGTGCCTATTTAGGCAGGAACGTAACGCAAGATTTAAAAAAAGTGTTTAGACGACTGTCTTTGTTATTTGTAGGGTGTCTGTCAAATAATTCGCTAGTATTTGCGTATCCCACCACCCTATTATTGTAATCATGTAATTATGTACATAAAAATTAACACTGATTTTGCGTTGCAAAGCTTGCCGATTGTAGTCTGCAATTCGCTTTATAATACAAATTTCATTTTATATTGGTATAATTTATTTCTATTTGCCAGTGTTTATATAAATTATAGAAGCAAAGAAATCAAAAATATACGACGTATCATGCATAGGCGTCAAAATTTACACAAAGCTACCATAAAAAATTAAGTGATTTTTTATATTAATAAATAATCATGTTACCAGCTTACTATGTGAATATGATTATATAATTATTTTGCACAATGCCATGCGATGAAGATGGCTGAATTAGGTATTTAAAGAAATGTATAGACTATACATAATTACAATTTATTGATCTGTGTTGACCCTATTGGTCGAAAGACCGCCTCTGTATCTAATATACTCTGCGTCACTTGAACCAAAGAAGTTGTAATTATTATATAAATGCCTTTAATTAACCGTTTAAAGTTACCGGTTAGTTTGTATCAGGTGTTTAACTATCGAATATCTTAGTTAAGTTATTATTATATTATTTAACAATACAATAAACTCGCAATATTATTATTGAAATATAATATACAAATTTTTTGCCGTGACTTTTTTTAACTTGACTGGACCACGAGTGTAAGTTTTCATGTAACCAAAACATATTATTTGAGGTAAATTTGTCATTTTATATGAACGGTCCAACGTTGTGATTTCCATAGTAATTTGACAGAATTTATATGAAAAACCATCAAGTTGTATAGTCCGTACAAAATGAGAACTCACTCGCCCTTTTAACTCTATGTGTCAATTGTCATGTCAAAAGTACGGTTCACCTTTAAAATAATGACTAAAATCGCACTTTTGACATGACAGTTGATACATAAAGTTAAAATAGCGAGAGAGATATCATTTGTACGCATTATACGTCTATTAGATCTTATACGAAAAACCAAGTTATATGTTACAAAATGGGCTCTGGCTAACCAAAAATACATCTTCATCTCACCAAAGGCAAAATTATACTTTTTAGTACATTGTGTGTTAGAATAGCATCAAACGGGCTAATTGTAAAGAGCTAATAAAACAAAACAGCGACTAATTAGATGTAGTTTTCTAAATTGTAGAATACATTGTCCATATAGATAAAAGTATGAACCATTTCGACCAAATCGCTTCATAGGCCGAACTAAATGTGTATTTAATATGCGATTGTAGCTTGATGTATGTGAAATATTGTAGAATAGAATATTTTCACTCTTGAGTGTAACTTAAGTGAACAAACGTGTCAAACCTGTCTTTTTGGTGGATTTGTCATGAATCATCATGAGTTTGTTTTCTTACGGTTTACGTCTTACTCTTGAGTGTGGTTGCAAACAGCAAAACTCACTGTTATTTGGTATTCCAACTGTTTTTTAACAGTTGAATGTGACAATTTGACAATTGGATTCAACTGTCAAAATCGAACCTATAGTCCGTAAAAAAGACTCCTCACGCGCCAATTAACCCTTATGGGTCAACTGCCATGTCAAAAGTACGGTTCACTTTTAAAATAAGGACTAAAATCGTACTTTTGACATGAAATTAAAACACAAAAAGTTAAAATGGCGCGTGTGGAGTCATTTTTACGCATTATACATTAAATGCAGTATATGCTACTATCAACCTTTTTGTACAGTGAGTTCCCAAACTGCAATACCATTCCCGAGCGCAAAGTTGGTAAAATGGGGTATTAGCAAACGGTTGTAAATATAAAATCTTGATAAGAACTTAATAATGGATAATTTTGGTTAAAATGGGCGCTTAGTCATTTTTTATTAATGAGCATGGTTATTACAGTTTGGGAAACTCTGTTAAACCTATCAGCACCTATGGACTAAGAGCCAGTGCGTGCCAGGCTTTTATAATAACGAAGGTCTGGCACGCGCTGGCTATCTCTAGACTATATGTTAATTGCGAGTTAATTTAAGGGCTACTTTTTTACAGTTCCATCCTTGAAGTTCATCATCACTCACCTTGAAATTTCTTCAGTTTTTCATTTAGATAGTTACCTACTTACTACTCTTATTTATATGATTTACTAACGATTTGCTTTGGCTTCACACGGGTGCAATTTACCTTACTAATGTGTATTGAGATTTTCTATCCAAATTAGCGACTTTTCCGATAAATTTTCAGAAAATTCTCCTTCATGTATGAAGGTTTGTAAACCTTGTCCTGATAATTAGGAAAACTGCCGAATCGGTCGAGCCGTTTTCATGTAATGATTTATATAGGTACCTACTTTAGATAGAAGAATATTGCAGCAAAAATGAGAAATTGCATTTTTGCGTATAGGCCCTTTTGTAATAAAGCTCTGCACCATAAAGCATTGTAGATCTTGAATAAACTCGCAATATTAGTGTTGATAGGCATCCTAATGTATTACTTAATAAGGTCTAAAATCGCGTATTTGTTGCTATCAGTTCGTATAAGATCTGATTTTATGAAAGTTGCCAATGTTTGAGAAGAAACAACCTACAACTGAATTCTTAAAATAATATACCTAATTTGTAATTAATCAGTGTTTTCATGAAAAATAGTTTTTAAAAAAATTCAAATAAACTTGTTACGAATTAATTTCAAATCTTCAAGTGAATCCACCACTGATTTGAAATTACTCGTACTTAGATTACCAAGGAAAACCAGCGAAACTGTAGCTTATGATATACCTACAATACAATACAGAATTTAGCCAATTTTTATAAAATCAGATTTTACATAGTATTATTATTATAAGCTCGCAGGTGATAAAATATTTCGATTGCACTTTTTGCATAACACAAAAAAAAAACTGTTGATATTAATGTGTATAGAATATTATATTATTACAACTAATTATGTATGTATGTTTACATAGGACTTTTTGTTATTAAGTAGGAATGTGGCTAATTCCGTTGTACACAATCTCTAAACTAAACTAAAATGTCACGTCTAAATCTATTGCTATCTCTTTCATGATGTTGCTTGCGGAAAAGGATAGCACTAGATTTAGACCTGTTAATTTAGTTTAGTTTAAAGATTGTGTACAAGAGAATCGGTCCCATTGTTTTAAGTGAAATTTGGTTGTATAGCGAATCTATATAATTTATTTTTAGGTACCTATTTATTTGTTTTATTAATGTATTTTTGATTGATATTGTATTTTGGTTGTTTTTAATTATATTAGAAATTGGTTTTGTGGTACTTCTGTAATTTTTTCTACTATTCTGTTAGAGGCCTACTTCGATGTGATATTGTGAGGGCCTAAATTTTTTGTATGATTGATTGAATTTGGATTAGTTTTTTATGATGCAACAATAAACGTGTAATATCGAAGCCAATAGTTTTGTTTTTATTCTTCATTCAACTTGCATTTTTTTAAATCCAAAACATTAACAACTAGCTGATGCCCGCAACTTCGTGGATTTAGGTTTTTAAACCCCGTTGCAAATCTTTCATTTTCCAGGATAAAAAGTAGCCTATATAGACATATGTCATGTCACTCTCTGTCTTTAACCATGCAAAAAATATCACGTCGATCCGTTGCTCCGCTTCCGCCGTTACGTGATCGAAGGACAAACAAACAAACTTTCGCATTTATAATATAGGAATGAGTGGGGTGTTTTATAAGGAAGTGCGATATGTCATATCAGCGCTTCAATTTGTAGGTATTCTTATGAAAAATAAAAAAACAATAACATTAAAAGTTTTAATTATGAAAACTTAACAATAATTTGACTAAAACAATAACGATAAAAAGGAAAACAATCAAAAACTCAAGAATTTTTAACAAATTACGTAACATAGTAAAAGCAACAGCAGCTGAAGTCTGAATGTCGTCTACTCGCGGTAGGTACTTATAGTACGCGACAGGTCGAGATGGCAATCGGGGTGGGAACGCCCCGCGCACTCGTACAGCCCCCGTGCTTACCCAGCGCGGGTGTGCGCGGCGTCCCCCGCCTCATAGCCTGATTACCATATCGACCTGTCGCGAAGTGGGCATGACCCGTGTCATTAAATGTTAAACGAAGCCACGGCCAACGAGGATAGCGGGCTATACCTACAGGAGATTTTTCAGATGAGATTAATATGATTATACTCTATCCACGGAGAGAAGTTAAAGACAAAAAACTAGGTAGGTACCTAGGCGTTAACCATTTTGAGTGACCAAGTAACCAATCACAAACGAACAAATGGTTTCAAACTGAATTTCAAGTGGTTTTTTTTAAATAAGTACGTAGGTACGAGTAATACGGAAAACACAGTTCGTTTATGATTGGTTGGCTCAAAATATTCCATCCAATCGCCCATTGAGTTTTCTCTGTCATTTTTATGGGATTACTTTACAGAGAGAGCCTTATACTAACTTCTCTCCGTGAATAGAGTATAGCATATCTTTCCGCTTTAGTGCCAAGTGCTAACCGACATGTCTCGTCAACGACACCTATTGGACGACATCACTGGGGTGTCGTTTACCTACAATTATTTTTTGGTAACGCCACCACCAACGACGCTATTGAGGTTCTACGTAAATAAAACAATTAAGTAGGTAAGTATATAAGTATACTTAGTTGTGTCCTTACCAAAAAAAAATTGCGAGATAGGCTTGCGCTTGACGACAATCAAGCTTTAAAAAGCAAAGATGAGGTCTAGGTTGAAGCTAGAAGACGCCTATATACTCTTGCCTTGAAGAAAACAACACCTCACCCGACCTTTACGAAACGTGCAGCTGTAGACTGTAGGTTTGTTGTAAACGACACCCGAGCGGTGTCGTCCAGTGATGTTGACAAGACATGCGCAGGCGCTCTAACATTGGTAAGTCAAGTTAGAATTTTTCAGAATTATGACAACTGCATCTCGGTAAGCTTAACATCCAGCGCTTTCAGTATTGACTGCGCTGTAAGAGGCAATTCTGGAATGGAAAGAAAAACGTTATTTCAATTTTGAAAAACTCAAGATCAGCTAAGTTTTTGCTAGCGTTCTGGTTACACGCTGTATACTAAAGTAATGTTTGTAGTAGCGCTCGGAAGATTAAGACAAAATGTAGTGCAGGAAGCATCAAAATCGGTCCACGCGTTTAGACTCTTGAGCGCCACAAAGGAACCAAGAACCGGTCAAGTGCGAGTCCGAGTCGCATACAAAGTGCTCCGTATTATTGTACAAGAAATAACATTTTTTAATTGGTATAGCGGCCATTTTGAAATTTTTATTATTATGTTGTAATAGCGGCAACCCAAACTTTGTGAAAATTTCAACACTTTTCCAATTACGGTTCACGAGATACAGCTCGCTGACAGACAGACGGGTCGACAGCGGTGGCTTAGTAATAGAGTCCCATTGCTAGCCTTCGGGTACGGAACCTAAAAATGAATCATATTATTATAAACTGTTGAACTCATAAAACTCGATGACGACCTCGATTTGGAATTTTATACTGGTCTGGTCTGGTAGGAGGCTTCGGCCGTGGCTAGTACCACCCTACCGGCAAAGCCGTGCTGCCAAGCGATTTAGCGTTCCGGTACGATACCGTGTAGAAACCAAAGGGGCACGGGCTTATTAAAAACTGACATACCCCTTCCAGGTTAGCCCGCTTCCATCTTAAAGACTGCATCGTCACTTACCACCAGGTGCGATTGCAGTCAAGGGTTAACTTGTATCTGAATACTTAAAAAAAACTCCTTTGCGTTGCGCAGTCGTGTAAAAAGGCGCGTCTCACGATGCGCGACAACGCTTGAATTTGTAGGTGGCCTTACCGAGATCAAACCATTCATTGGGATCGTATCCAGAATCCTTGCGCGACTCCGTGATACATTGTCTCAACGCATAAATCACACCGTGCGACGAGACCACGCCCATCTCTCCTACGGCTGTAAGTATTTTAAAAGTATTATATAGCATATGGTAATATGGTATTATTACCATACTGCCATATTGGGTTTGTCATGATGTCATAGCTCATAACACACCATGGGTACATGGAACTAGGAACCAGCGCAGCTTGTATTTACCCAAGGTTAAGGTATCATATATTACTCTCTATATTCAATTTTAACGCTCTATGTTTAAAGTCAAATCAAAAAATAAATAATTTACCTATACGAGGTAAGATCTAGACGTCATAACTCTTTTGTTGTCATTTAACTGCTTACCAGCCTAACTAACTCATGTTTCTACATGACTTTCCTCTTGTACGGGAGCGGTGTGCAGGCTCGACCGTACCAAAGGGGAGATCTCCCACCGAGCGGTTGGTTGTGCTCGGTAGCGCCAGCTGGGCCAACGGTTATGTCTTGAAACTTCTATATATAGTCCAGATTGCAGAAAACTCCGTTAGTGCGATTACTATCGGCGGTACATTTGTTCGGGACTACGTCATCGATTGAACAGCGCCATCTAGTTTCTATTGTGGTAACCGCCACACTCTGATTGATTCCCATCAAATATCAAGGCACGTTCGTTCAACTGATTTTGACGTACGAAACACAGCGATGTACGAAACCGAATAAGGACACTTTGTCAACAAGACGGGCGTAAACTTTTCATTCCGGAAAATCAAAGAGAGAATCCCACGGATTCCCATTCTAGAACCCTAAATCCACGCAGACGAAGCCACGGCAAGTGTGAAATATTTCTAAACTCATAAGCGCATACCTACTCGGAAGTCGGATTAGGCACCTACTAGATATGACCTACTTAGTAGGTGCCTAAATCTCATTAGTCATTACCTTTAGATCCCATAACGCCTTTAGGATTTCGGGAATTGTATCTCAAGTATACCCTGAAGTCAACTGGAATATCCTTAGCCAGGTACACTTCGTACTCAAGCGCATCATCTGATAGCAGTTTGCCTGTGTTTTTATCGTAAACAAATTTTTCACATGTCAAATAACTCAAGCCTTGCACATAAGCACCTTCAACCTGAAAATAAAAGTTGTAGCTGTAAATATAGACGACTAAGCATCAAATTAATCAATGATCTTTTAGGCCGTTTTCAAATATTACATAGTATTCTAATTGTAACTTTTTTTTAAATTTAATATATAACTGAGAAGCTCAGTGTAATTTATTAAAAATAAATAATGTAATTAGTAATTAATAAACTGTCTAATGTTAAATACTAACTAAAAGATACTAATCTAAAAGTGAACAACTTACAAATTTAAACTAAAACTAAAACCTTAAAAATATAATATTATAACTAAAATATATGTATTATTAAAAGGAGTCCCTTTAGGCAAGGCTCCGAAGATACTGGCAGCGTTCCCCCTTTGAATAGCTAGGCTAATTCTTTGTCCGAGGTAGCTGCCAGCTCTTCGGTCTCCTGTGATGTCGACTAATCTTTTTGCTATTTCCTTAAAAAGTCTTATAGCGCTAGGACCCCACGGACCAATGGTCTCGACATCGAATGTATTTGTAACTAATTGCAAACAATATTTACCTGACCAACATCAATATTCGGATTGGCACTCAATCCAGCATCTTCCAATATGTCACATCTGTTCAATTGAAACTTGCCCGATAATACATCCAATTGTGCCTCCAAAATTGAGACCGCAAACGCGCTGTAGTTCTGCAAATCCGGCTCCTGGTCAGTCATCGTGTATGTCGCAGTCAAATCTACTAGGTCCTCCCCAGCTTTAGTAATCAACTCTGACCATGTTGGATTGTTCATTTGATTTCTTATAGGCTCCAGTCGGGCCTTCAGAATGTTGCATGCTTTCATTATTGAGTAACAAACGCATTCGCTTACAATACTCGAGCCTGAGAAAACGTTATTCGCTGCTACGAAGGAATAGTGGGGAATGACTGATACTGTTTTGAGTGGTATTCCCAATTCATAAGCGCACACCTGAGCAGCTTTAGTATTAACACCTTGACCCATTTCAATGCCACCTGTTGTGACCGTTACTGTAGCATCACCACGATAGATGGACACCATAGCTGTGTAGTTTCCATAAAATAGTACGGGAAACAGCATAACGTTGATTTTGATAGCTTTTTTCATCCACCTATTTTTTTTGTTAAATTCTTTGATTTCTTTTAGCCTCTTTTCGTAGTCAGCTTTAGCTTTTAGGTTAGTTATAAGTTGTGGTAAATCGTTGTCTTCGGTTCTCATGTTGACTAAACGAACATCGGTCGGATCTTTTTTTACGGCAACGGCTATGTGTTCTATAATGTTTTCCATGCTAACGATGCCCTCGAGTGTACCTTAAATAAGTATTAAATTATAACGAATTTTATTGTTCCATTTTTTTTCCGATTTTAAGTATTTTAAATTCAACTCACCAGGGGCTCTAGCAAAAGTGTTGGCAGGTAAATCAGTAAGGACAGCGTATGTCTTCAAATTAAAGTATTCTGTATTGTAACAGTGTGGAAAGCCACCAGCGACGAAGTCCAAAATATTCTCATTGTGAGAAAAGCCATCGTCCTCTGTGATTGTTGCGTTCAAGTACTGAATCTTCCCGTTGTCATCTACTCCGACCTGAAATCACACAATCTTGAACTAGAATTTTACATGAGGAGCAAAAACGACCACGTGCCAGACCTTCGTTATTTTATAAAAGTTTATCTGCGTATTGCCCCCAACACAGGGGAACTTAGGAAGGAGGGAAAATATGGGTGCTTTGGGCTACCTGCATCAAATATAACATTTGAGCCTGCCAGTGAAGTCGTGCCAGTTCTTTACGATGTTCTCAAAGGTGTGCGAAGTCTGCCAATCCTCACTTTGCCAGCGTGGCAGGCATTCTCCAGGCCTAAACCATTCTCAATGTGAGAAAGACCCGTGCTCAGTGAGCTGACGATGGGTTGACCATGATGATGATGATGATATTGATGATGATAATGATGATGATAATGAATATCTTCATCAGACTGCAAACAAGAACAAACTTAACAAGGAATTTAAAAAATCTTAATAAATACCTCATATTCGCACTGGCAAGGCAATCTTCTTCCAGCTATAGTAATATTGGTCGGTAACGGCAGAACGAATCTGCATGGACGATCCATTTTCTTCGCAACAATTGCACTGGCGCACGCCACTTGCACGTTGCGACTGAGTTTCCCACCAAAACCACCTCCAAGGCGACGAACTTTAACTTGGACACTGGGTAGGTAAAATGTTATGGTTAAGTACTTGTTAATAACGAACAACAAACGTTTCGTTTCTAGACACCAACAGTGAAAATAAAATCTTCAGGTGAATTAACGTTGTCAATGTTAGTTCGAACACAAAAACACTATTAATGATTTAAAATCAACTGATAATAATCACTAGGAGGCTACTTTTCTTGCCTATACTATGGCATTAGAATTAGATTTAGTATAGATATTAGAGAATTAAGTAGTGTTACCTAATGCCTAAGCATCTTCCTCAAGTTCCCGTAAATTGCTAAATCATATTATTATTATTATTATTCATTATCTTTTAAAGTATTTTCCTTTTTTGAGTTGGGTAGGTTGTTTTGTGTTCATCAAAACTGGATAGAAAAAAGGTTTGGGATAAAGTTTCAGTAATTTGATTAATAAGCTTATACCGGTACCATTATTGTAACGCTTAATTTCATAAACTTACTCGCTTTCTTGCATTTGCAAGCACTGTGCTACAGCGATTTGTGTCAAATCCATCCATTGGGTTGCATCATATACGTCCATGGCTTTATCAAGAGGGATCGCAACACACGTCAACGGTTCCAAATAATAGTGATACTGAGCTTTCAATTCGAATACGCCTTTAACAACTTTTTTAACATCTTGTCCTCTGCCTGTCGGTTCAATTGTCGGACCCGACACGATTCTATCGCTGAATTTCTTAGCTTGATTAATAGTTAAAATTGGCGCTGTATTAACAAGATTCTTGTATGTAACTTTAACTTTTTTTGCAGCGTCTATTGCTAACTGATGACTTTTTGCTGCCACTATTGCTACTGGTTGTCCGTAGTATTTTATACTTTCATCTGCCAGAATTGGCTCGTCTTCCGTTTGAAGTTGTATACCGGGGAAGGTGAAAGAATTTTTTCCTGGTATATCTTTAGCCGTATATACAGCCAAGACGCCTTCTAAATCCTGAAAATACGAGTTAATTTACATGCTTTCGGCTTCATTAAAAAGTACAACAATTTAACGACTTGTGCCCCAGCGCTATCCTGGGTACTAATCCTGGCTAGATCAGTTTGAGAATTTATTAGCTTTGGTCTGATAAGGTTACCACCGTAAAGACATATGGATGTCGCTAAGCGATTTAACTGTTCGGTACAAGTGCACGTAGAAAGCTAAAGATATTAGGGTTTAAATAAAAACTGCCAAACTTCATCCAGGTTAGCCCGCTTCTATCTTAGAGTGATGATTACACCAAAATATGAAATCGTAGTCAAGGGCTAACTTGTCATCAAATTAAAAAAAATTGGCTTACCAACGCATTTGCAACATCAACTTGATCTACAGCGCCACTGTGGACTGTAGACAATACAAACGCCCCATGACACTCATTCGGCATTGGCGGTATACCATTTACGTACTGAGCTTCACCAGAACTTTGTATGATAGCCTCCAGTTTCATCACGGGCTGGTTGAGAGGGTACAGCGTGGGGTCTGTTTGGAAGACCTGCTTGCCGCTGGATAAAGGTCGGACGATCAGTTGACCGCCAGATAGGTATCGTGGAGAGACTATTCCCTCTGGAGTTAAATTAAGAACGAACTGAAAAAATAGTAAACTGAATTTGAGATCTTTGAAAATGGGAAAATTTACTGTTTAGTTTTTATTCTTCCTTCTGTCAATACTTAATAATGTTTGTCAATTACCTATTCATCTATACCTAAGTAAATTATAAAGAGGAAAAGTTATTTTGTGAGTTTGAAAGTGGAGAATGAAAATTATTTCACTAACAGGTAGCTGCATTATCTTCGAGTGCTGTAGCACTTGGGGAAATGTAGATAATTATAGGATAATCCTACGGAATAGGATAGGATTACCCTATTGTATAGTACATACTCTGACTTCTAGAATTCTATTCTAAACATTTTTTTAAAGAATTTTCGAATATCTTTTATGTGCATAGGTAGTTTTTCTCTACCCTATGAGCTCCTAGGATCCCTATCTTAAAATAATATATACTTAAGTAGTTGAAGCTTTTTCTTAGTTGGTCGGTCAACTAAGCATAATATTCAAAGATTTACCTACAGCAAATTTTTCTGTTAGAAGATTAGTCTTCAGAAAATTTGCTGTTTAGTTACATAGTGTTTTGTTTATTTCGGGAAATCATAAATCTTTTTCTTTACTACAAAAACAATTTGAACCTTTAATTATTACCTTGTAAAATAGTCCTATTGCCATTTTCTTCCTTGTCCAAGCAGACTGTGCTGGAGGCATCTCCATGGGCACCAGTTCCTTATTTAACACCTCAATAGCTCTTTGCACAACTGTGTTGTTAAATAGATTCTTTCCTTTTAAATATGCCTCAGTCTGACTGGCGTGTATGAAATCGGGTGCAATGTTGCCATAAACGATCCGTATTGAGTCAATGGAACTAAAACTGCTGTCCAGTTTGACACTAAACGCTACGTTAACGATGGCCAAAGCGTTTTGACTTCTCGGCATTATCTGAAACATTTCCAATTTTATATAAGTACAGGGTCATACGGAAAGGCGTCCTAACCCAAAAGGCATTATTAAGTAGGTACATCATTTTAACTATGAGACTGATTATTGAGTACGCGAAAAAAATTCCGTATACTTTTTCGAGTCATATGCAAGCAATTGCTTAAAATTATTGCTTAAATTGCTTAGGATAAAATTTTATCCTCATCACCTAGTGTGTATCTGCTTCGACCACCCGTTGTGCCAGATCTTTTTCCACGCACATCAACAATCAACATGCATTTTTTTTATTGTTTATAATTATTATCTTGCGATCGACGATAATTATTCCTAAGAAACAGAGCAATAATGAGGTCTAAATTGTTGGCCCAACTCTCTTCAGCGGTGTTCTAACTAGGTTTCAACATGGTGGGGGCAAATTCCTGAAAAGCTGGCAATGCATGCGATTCCTCTGGTGCTGCAAATGTTGCGATTGGCAATATTTGCTGCACCAGAGGAATTTAATTAAGTTATTTATTTAAGGAGGATTGGCTTTAGTAAATTTCTAACTCACCTTGTAACTCCTAAACAAATGATTGGAACCTCGTGGTGGTAATTGAAAACTCACGATCAATTTACCACGCATGTCAGTTTGTAGGAAATTCTCCATGGAATAGGAAGTTCTAACATTATTGGCGTCACCTGTTGAAACGGGAAATGAGAAATTAGATATAAGTATAGGCAAGTATAGTCCGCGACAGGTCGAGATGGCAATCGGGGAGGGAACGCCCCGCACACCCGCACAGCCCCCGTACAACCCCCGCGCTAACCCGGTGCGAGCGAGGTCCACCGCCTAAGTACCCCAATTATTGCCATTTCGACCTGTCGCGGACCATACCTGTTTTGCGTTCACTGCAGGTAGGCATAAGTCTCCTCTAAGTCTAAGAACCATGTCTCATTAACATCGAAATGACGTCATCTGACGTATATTTAAGTAAAAAATAATATACTATATCAGCTCGAAACTTCAGTCTAGTGGCGGCCACGCGCATTAGCAATTTGCGGGACATCATATTGAACAAACTTACGTATGGTAATAGTGGCCCCGATTGTTTCAAACAGAACGAACACATCAGATGGATAGGATGGGTCCCTGTACTTCAGCATTATGTTTCCCGCCAGTGAACCCAACTGAAAAAAAAAGATCTTTATATTTTTACTTTCATCAATAAGAACTAGTCATCATCATCATGATCAACCCATTGCCTGCTCACTACACTACGGATCTCCACTCACAATAAGAAGGGTTTTGGCCATAGTCACAGAAGATATAATATAATATTAGGTGCCTACTTATATCCATAACTCGACAAATGATGCAAAGTAAATAATCAATTCCATAAGCTTGATAAAAATGTCGAATTTGAGTTCAAATACCTAATTAAGTATGTATGTATATTATTATATATCCTATAACCTTGAGACAAGTGTTTATCTTTATTTAAGCGACCGGGTTAGCGCGAGGGTTGTGCGGGTGTGCGAGGCGTTCCCTCCCCGATTGCCACCTCGACCTGTCGCGTAGATACTATAGCTCCGAAAAGTTAGAGCTGCATGCCCGGGATCGAACTTCCGATCTCCTGAATAGGATGCGGACGTTACCACTAGTCTACCACGGCTCTGTCATCATTATAATATCATTTTATTTTTTACTTAATATATATTATACATTATACACATACATATTATATTATACTTAATATTATAAATGCGAAAGTGTGTCTGTCTGTCTGTCTTGTTGTCTTGTAGGCCTTTCACGGCCTAACCGTTCAACCGATTTTGACGAAATTTGGTACAGAGATAAATTGCATCCTGGGGACACAGGCTACTTTTTATCATGGAAAATCAAAGAGTTCCAACGGGATTTTTACAAATCTAAATCCACGCGAACGAATTCGCGGGCATCATCTAGTTTTGACTACGTTATAAAATAATAGTTTCTTACCTTTCGTACTGGATTCTGCGCTATCAAATCAAAATGCTTGACGAATTCTTTTAAATATCTAAATTCATCCATAGTTTCTGCTTTATTCTTGAATACTGCCTTGGTGTCCTCAAGTGACATGTTGCCGCCTAGGACAAGGTTCTGATCCAAGCGGCAGGCCTTCAAGGAGGGCACTTCACTGATGTCAATCAGAGTATTTGAATACTCAAAATCCTGGATTACACCTGTCAAAATAGGATTTGAAATTTTAGTGAAGCTGCTTTGAAATATTCGTGTGCGTGTATTTGAATTAGAATTTATTTGCAAGAAATATTGTACATAAATATCATAATTATGATTAAATATCCAATATGTTTCGTCAATAGCCCCATCTGGTGACAGAAGGGCTGGCTCATTTTTTGCGCAACGGATGTGCGGAAATGCAGCCAGTATTCTTGGAACCATCTTATGTGGGCCGGATTATATAGGGTGGAATTTTGTAATGCCACCTGAAGGGAAAGTACTCTAAATACTGTAGATAGAAAATTTTACTCAAAGAAAACATTCCTATATTTTTGAATAGAAAGCAAACTGCATTCAAAGATTTTCGAAAATTTGATAATTTCAGATTTCAAGGTTTACCTTTCATTTAATTTATCAAGTTTCTTTGAGAGATTTTATCCTTATAATTGATCATAACGATTTATGCAATAAAAGTACCTACAGGTTTTAATTTTTACAGATTTCAGTCGGTTCGATTCTCGGGTGTGGCAAGCAAGTTTTCGAAAATCTTTGAATGCAGTTTGCTTTCTATTCAAAAATAAAGGAATGTTTTCTTCGAGAATTTTTTTTTATCTACAGTATCAAGAGTACTTTCCCTTCAGGTGGCATTACAAAATTCCACCCTGTATAGTAATCTAAATACCTATATAAAAGGAAAAAATGACTGACTGACTGGCTGACTGATCTATCAACGCACAGCTCAAACCACTGGACGGATCGGGCTGAAATTTGGGATGCAGATAGCTATTATGACGCAGGCATCCGCTAAGAAAGGATTTTTGAAAATTCAACCCCTAAGGGGGTGAAATAAGATTTGAAATTTGTGTAGTCCACGCGGACGAAGTCGCAAGCATAAGCTAGTTAAGTAGATAAGGCTAGCTAGCTTTAAGTTTTATTGTAATATTTACGATTCAAAAAAAAATCGTCAATTGACATGCAAAATATATTATCAGTTGTCTACACTCTACATGAAAATTATTGAGCCATTAAAAATAGATTTATTTTTTACACAGTTTCGGTAATTAAGTGCTTACCTACAATGAATATGCTCAAAGAACACATATAATAGCAGTCAAACTGAAACATGTCATGGTAGAATGTTTGAACCCCTTATGGTTATGAGGGTATCTACAAGCTTTTAGTGTACCTAATCTAGAGCAGATTTAGATTTGTCTTCTAATATAGGTACCTGCATTAATCAAAATTTCTACGGTCGCATTTTTATTTGTAACCATTACTAAATAATGGTAGGTAATTAAACTAGTTTCAATAATAAGTAACATTAGGTGCGACGCATAAATTATATTTATCAGTTAGCTTGACATACCTTTTCCAGTATTTCCATCAATTAACATATAATCTCTCGCACCATTAGTATTAAGTATATTAAATATCTGTTCCTCGGTATATACTTTAATAAAGTAAGTTTTTCCGTAGTCTAGAATTATTACTTCACGATCGCTTAAAGCTTCTACTAAGGTCCAATCTCCATCGCTGCATGTAGAACATTTTCTGTCGCAAATCTTGGCTTGGTCTTTAAGGCAGGTGGTAAGTTCTTCTATGTCTTCAACTTGTTTGGACAGCGCAGGACTGGCGTCCACAGCAAACGATTTGATCGTATCTAGGATTGGTCGATATCCTGTACATCGACAGGTGTTGGAGCCAAATGAGTTCTCCAACTCAGCCATATTGAGGCCCTTGTTTAAAAGACTGCAAGTTGTAAACAATATTTTATTAGCGCCAACAACTCTTCGTCACCCACCTTGCCCACTTGCATCCAATTTGATATAGCTGAGGCTTTTAAAGTTCTGAAGGATATCTGAAAGTAAACCTCACCTAGTTAAATGCATCACCCATCCAGGAGTGCAGAATCCGCACTGGGTGCCGTTAAAGGCAGCTATGCGTTTCTGAACTTCACTGTAGCCCTTCAGTCTGTTGCCGACGCCCTCTACGGTGGTAATGGCCCATCCGTTGCAGGAGACTACAAGCACCAGGCACTGCGGGAAATAAATAATTTGAAGACCTTTATGATGGATAGAGGAGACGTGGAGAAGATGGATGGATAGACAAATTCGCTGTTATCATGTTCTGTTTCTTCGGCTACAAAAATTCTAATTTCATTAATTTATCGGCTAAGAATGGTTCTGTTGAATTAGTAGTTATACTTAGGTAAGTTAAAATTGTCTGTGAATTTAAAACCTAAATAAGCAAGCTATCAATAACCTTGCTTGAAGTAGGAAGTACTTATTAAATAAGTATAGTAATCATCAAAACTAATGACGCCACTCTTAGTAGAGTTTTTTTCACGAGAAAACCTTCAATATTAGCGCTGCAATCAGACCTGGTGGCGAGTGATGATACTCTGGGAAACTATCGTATTGTTATTCCAAGAAAAGCCCTATCACCGAGCTATCACTAACGAGAATAAAGGTGGGTTTCTTCCTTTGCAAAGGGAAACGACGCAGAGGAAAGAGAGGGAGGAAGAGAGAGAAAGAGAAACTTACAGAATTAACGGAGAAAGTCTCCACAGTCCCGCTGGTCTCTCTCTGTGCAGTCACCTTCACAATACACGCTCCGCACACTCCCTGCCTGCACATAGCCTTTGTCCCGGGGAGCCCCAGGTGGTACGTGAGGTAGGTATACAGGGATGTCTCCCGGTGGAGATCGCATGTCACTGAAGAATGAAGGACGTACATTTTAACTTTTACTAGACGTAAATGAGGTTATAAGATGAGAATAGTAGGTATAGTAGGCAGCGTACCTAGTTGTATGTCAGAAAAAATGAAGGAAAATTAAAATTGGTCATGCGTGACACTAATTGCTCACCAACAAAAATACTTATGGAAAGTTACATTGGTAATTGGTATTTGGTACCTACTAATAATAATATACTCAAGCATTTTAATTTTAATTCATTTGTGGACAGCATTTTTAAAACCTTTTCCGTAAAAAAAGCATTCCGCATCACAGTGTGTACGGGCTCTTAAGATGTAATCATCTTAATTTGTCGCGGTAATCCGCGACAAATTACGGTAATCACGATAAAAGACGCCAGTATGCATATTATTATTTTGAAGCGGACAAAAATACTACGTTGGTATCACGTAATAGGAGGTATATGTATTTTTTCTTTTGTTTTGTGATGGAGTTATCTTGTTTTACTACTTTATTAGCAAGTTTAAACTTTTTCGTACCACTTGCTCAAAAAAGTGACATTCTATGCCATAAAAAGCGAACATAACAAGTTAAGTTTAAGTTTTTGACACCCTCGCTACGCTCGGGAGTAAACCTCGGGTCCTTTCGTTACGCTTGCGATTTAAATCGTCACCCGCGACAGAAGACACTGCTTTATCCCCTTGGTTTATTAACCATCTATTAGTATTATATAGTAGATTATTATCTACTATTATTTGACTGTAATTTACTTAATAACATTCTATAATTACTTACTTATCTACATAACAAATAACTACGATTTTAGCATTAGCTTGATCCTTTAAACGTATTTCACCGGTTACTTGAGACGGGCGATAAATAACTACTTACGGCGATTCTGTTGCGTAATTTGGGAAAATGGTCCTTGAGACGGGAGGCGTGTCCATTGTTTTCTTCGGGCACCTTAGATGGTGTGCAGCAGTGGCGTGCAGGTCATAGAGGCATAAATGCACTGCTTACCCCAGTTGTAATAGCTCAATTCAAATTTTACATTATGACCTGCCAGTAAACAGGTTCCTACCTAACTTATGCCTACCCTGGCTTCAAACCCTGTGCACGCCACTGGTGTGCAGGGGTATTTTTTTGATAGGTAGGTAGTAGTGGTACTACTACCAACCGCTGGCTGGGCTGCGGGAACGAGTTTGGTTCCGTAGCCCAGTCACCGGGCGATACGTGGTCCGTGGGCCACCGCGTGGGGTTTTAGTCGGTGAGAGTCCGACGTGCCCTGAAGATTCCTCCCTGGGTGCGGTGGTATCCATGACAGATTTATCCACGAAAAAAAAGGATCGGGGGAGAGCAAACTATATAGGCAAAAAGGCACTGCTACACAAACTGCTTAATAAATAAAACTACCTGTGTCAAAAAAAATTAATCTTTACTAATCAAAAGTACCTATAGTACGAGACATGTCGAGATGGAAATCGGGGAGGGAACGCCCCGCACACGCGCACAGCCCCCGCGCTGACCCGTTGCGGGCGAGCGCGGGTGACGTGTGGGTGTGCGGGGACGTCCTCCTGCCTCATAGCCCGATTACCATCTCAAACTGTCTCGGACTACCTATATGTACTTACGGACACATGTCATTTAGGTATATCAAGTTAATTTCAAAAGTAAAATATAAACAAGGAGACTATGATTTTTTAATGAAACAATTTAATGAAACTGAGTCGTGTAATTAATCAAAGCACGATATCTATGAGGACAGTGACCTACACAGATAAGATGGTTTTGTCTCGGTACGAGTAGTACTTATTTATTTTTAACCTTTTAAAAACACTAGTTTTTATATTAAGAAACCATCTTAACTTATTCCAATAATTTTACGGAAATCGAATTTATAGAATAGGTAACCACCCGTAACATATAGATTATAGACCCGTAACGTAGTAAAATAATAAATAGTAGATAGTGTGGTAAATGGTAATATACCACCATTGCAATTTTATATATAAGTTAGTAATAGAATGTTGATGATTGTAATGTAAGTATTTACGTGGAAGTCAGATTTTTCTTATTTTTAAACGTATAACTCTACTATTTAACGGTTTATTACTTATAGCGATTATCTAATTAGCTTTACAAACTGATTGCAGAATTGGTAGATATCCACCTTGAAATAAAAATATTACTAAGTATCTACCTACCTACACTAATAATCCTCTAATATCTATTTCGTTGAACGAGGACAAGATTTCGTTTTCAACAAGGGCAGACTGAAATTCTACAGGTACTTAGAACATTGCACGCCACGCATTAGAACAAAAAATCAAAGTGTAGTTAGTATTTTAGAACATCAGAACATTTTAATGAAAATTGTTAATAATTATTGCCGCAAAGTTTTTGTTTTTTAAATAATGTTTCAAAATAAGTAAATAAATTAATACAAATCAAAACTGATATTAAGTATATTATATTTTTATTTTTATTTTTATTTTCATTTTTCGTATTAAGGTCTCCGCAATACAAGTTTCAAGATCAATGCGAAAAATGATTGTAATATGGTAATTAATCTTCTTGATAATAAACATATTATAGTTAGGTACTTATTTTATTTTTATTATTTTTTAATTATTTTCACCTTACATTATTTTACGCTCAGATCAAACAATTACCTCGTTTTAAGTAGGTAATTATAAATAATATTAAAAACATATTAAAAATTGCGGAACCAGTAGGTATATAATTCGAAACTGCGTCTCTCCTGGATATAGGTAACGCCTGGAGCGCCTCAGACCGTTAGGGCCACGGTTCACTTACCGAAAGATTTTTATTCAGTACTCAGGCGACTGTTTAGAAATTTCCTTGAAGTGTAAGTAAAATCACTACATACCATAAAATATAATAAATAAGTAGGTACACAATATGTTAATGTCATAAACTTTGAAATTTTGAAATACGTTCAGAATGTGTTACTCTAACACTTTATTCTAACATGAAATCATGTTTTTACATAATATTATGTTTGTCGATTTAAAAAAATTGCTTCAATTTGTGTAATTTTTGAAATGCCGTTTAGGTTAATCAATCAAAGGTAAAAAGTTATATCGATAATAATTTATACCTGTACATTTTTTCCCATTTACAGTAAACTTCACGTAAGTCATAACGATATGGACTCAAGTTTGTAACTAAAGCCTTGCTTCTTTGAGATATCATTATTTATAACTTCGTAACATGTACAGGTTAACAGGTACTTATGCCATTTTAATAAAGCCTCAAAGTTGTTGACTCAGTGAGCTAAATTGAATACTACAATAGCAGTGACTGAAAAAATCGCAGCTGTATGACGCATTAGCTCTTTTTGCACGTGACTTTCTCCGCGTAGATTTTTATTTTTTACTAACCCTTTGTTTTCCCGGAATGAAAAGTGTCCAATGTCCATCTCAAGGTTGCAAACTGCTTCTTAGCCAAATCTCATTCAAATCGGTTGAATCGTAGACAACGTCCGTTTATTAGATTTTTTATGGATCAATTTTATTCAGTAATTTAAATATTACTCAAGCTATCCAAAACAATTAAATTAAATATGTGAACTTGATTAAATTAAATCAACCGATTAGTTTGTAATTTTTTTTTTCTGTGACTAATAATAATCTATAGCCTCCAACCACTGAGTCACTAGTTTGTAGTCTGTACCTCGATGCCGCCAAATATGCGTAGTTACACTACGTAGCAGAAAATTTTGTACATCGACCTTTAGAAAGAGATAGCGTTTTGTTGGTCTCTGTCACTGAGACCAACAAAACGCCACGTAGTATGATTGACAGAGTAAAAGTAAAAGTAAAAGCCGATGTACAATATTTCTTACCGGCTACTGTACCTATCTTGTGCTAGACCAGAGGAGATAAATAACAGTGCAACAGTTTTGATTTGAACCGCGTCGACCTTTCGGCTTTTAATCATGTTGAGGCTCTAATGCCAGGGAAGAGTTACCGAAGTAGGATTAAACTCTGTAAATGTACCAAACGTTGTCCTTGAAGAGAGTTATGTAATGCTGAAACTTATATACACTCGGCGTCACAAAAACCGCACCTGTCTGAAAATACATCTAAGCCAAACAATATTGATATCAATGCAAAGGACGTTTAACGACCTTTTATCATACAATAGTTATATTTCATAAACAATATAAACCTTCTGAATACGGTCCGTTAAAGAAAATGTTGCGTAAATACTCATTATAATATAGGGAAACTACTCATTACAATACCATTACCTTGATTAACCGGGCTTAAAACTGATTTAAATTATTTTTTTCACAAGGTGCGATTTTTGTGACGCTGAGTGTAGGTACATCTACTGCAGAACACAATAAATATTTTAAACTTTTAGGCCCGTCTCAGACTATATTTATAAATATAGAGCCTCAATAGCTCAACTCGTAAAGGAGTGGACTGAAAACCGCAAGGTCGACGGTTCAAATCCCGCCCGTTGCACTATTGTCGTACCTACACAAGCCTGACGCTTAGTTGGAGAGGAAAGGGGAATATTAGTCATTTAACATGGCTAATGTTCTTTTTAAAAAAAAAACTGTAACTAATAGCTATAACAACAAATAAAATAACAAACTATAAAAATAAAATAAATTAATAGCTAAGTATATATTATTATTATGTTTTGATATTGTGAATGATTCATCAGTGTCAGGTTTTTGGATTTTTTCCGCTTGTTATTTCTCATTTTTATTTCACCTGTATACCTAGTTAGGTAAGTATTTGTTTAAATTTCAGAAACTGTTGTTAAAATAATAAAATGAACGTCACAACCAAAAAGTTAACAATATTTTTCATGTACACTTGTATACATAGTATCAAAATAAGTAGGTATTGCGTACACGAAGATTCTAGAAAATTTTACTTTCATGTTTTTATGAATAAAATTTGTTAGGTACCTACCTACCTACTTCATCAGTTTTGGCAAAAAATACTTACTTCATTTTGCAAACCAGGATAGCTCGTATAGTAACATCAAACGTACATTATTTTGACGTTGTATATTTTGCCAGACAGCTCGTGAATTTCCAGTGAAAAGAACAGGAAAGCGAGTACCTATACTTTTAATCATGGAATTAGGAAGGAGCTACTTCCTATAGTAGGTACCTATTCTAACTCAAAGAAATTTTTCTTCTTCTTAATTTAGAAAGCCATAAAGCAAATTAAGAAGAAGAAGAAAAATTTCTTTGAGTTAGACATGACAGATCTAAGTTCCCCTCTCGCAGTATGACAAATAAACCACGAAATAAACCTAAAATCATTAGTTTTGCAACCTAGCAATGGAAATAAATATTACTTATTGTAAATTTTATAAAATTAAGGAACAACAAAACTCAACTTGCAGCGCCGACAGATTGCCGCCTGTTTATCGTCTATATCGGATTAACTTTACTCCAGAATAGCGAGAAGACGGAAGAGTTGGTATTTTTAGGTGGTTAACATCAAATTAACTCGCATGACACGTTTTGGCTCAACGTTTCTGATGATACGTTCGGATGTACTACCAGGGCTGGCATTTGAGTACTTTCAAGGCAACAGTGATTAGACAGGTACCTAGGCAAGCACGGTCCATGCTCATCATTGCTTTCCACAAAATATTATTGCTGTCACAGAGTTCCACATCACTGTTTGCTGTCAAGCGTATCTTTGAATCGCCCGCTCTCCCACTAAGTACTACACATGCAGTGTGTACTCGTAATATGTAAGTGCATTCATGCACCACACAGTTCTACAAGAACTCACACTACCTACCAACGTTTCATTTCGACATTTTTAGGGTTCCGTACCTCAAAAAGAAAAACGGACCCCTTATAGGATCACTTTGTTGTCTGTCTGTCTGTCTGTTTGTCTGCCTGTCCGGCTGTCTGTCTCTCAGGAAACCTACAGGGTACTTCTCGTTGACCTAGAATCATGAAATTTGGCAGGTAGGTAGGTCTTATAGCAGACATTAGGGGAAAAATCTGAAAACCGTGAATTTGTGGTTACATCACACAAAAAAATATATATTGTGGTCATGAACTAATAAATTAGTATTTTCAATTATCAAAGTAAGGTAGTATCAAGTGGGGTATCATATGAAAAGGAATCTAAAATAAATTTTATTTATTTTATAAATCATAGTTTTTGATTTATCGTGCAAAATGTCGGAAAAATACGACTGTAATGGAACCCTCGGTGCGCGATCCAGACTCACATTTGGCTAGTTTTTTGTGTATTAAAATTACCTCTAAGATATAATTACCCATTTAATAAGCAAAAGAATTAGCGAAATCAGTTCAGCTGTTCTCGAGATTTGCGATCAGCAACACATTCAGCGATTCATTTTTATATAGAAAAAAGATATAAATTGTCAATGTTACTCTCTCATAGAAATAGATGATTCGTTAATATAGTCACCGTCAGGTAAAAAACGTTCAGCTGTTTATTATCTCTATAATTTACCATACCACATAGGTTAATGTGTTGTAGGAATAATTTTTAACAAAACAGACAGCGCAGCTTATAGATAATAAAATTTATTAAAACATTAAATTGGCACATCACATTACATTAGCAACCACGTTAACAAGACCACAAATAGTACTTTAAACATATATATAAATAATTGATACAAGGATGATAGAAATGGGGTTCAAAATCAATTAAACAAAGAAGTAAAAATAAGTAGTTAGGTACCTACTAATATTATCATTTAATGAAATGACATTATTTCTTAAATAATTGTTATGTTATACACCAGTATGTCACACATCTCTAGGTAGGTGCATCAATACATGTTGATGTTGATTAATAATTATCATGAACATCAGATTATTTGGATTAAAATGATTTGAAGTGTTTAATTTTAAACAATTATAACAATTGGAACTCGTTCAGTTTAACGTCCATCGCTTTTAATAACGATTCTGTCGTAAGAGGTAATTCTGGAAAAAGAAAAATAATATATTTTATTAATGTTATTTTTGTAACAAAATAAACTTAAAACTAAACACGACTAACATATCACAAACTGAGGACTTATTTTTAATTTATAGGTAGGTACTTATTTAAATTATATATTTTCGGAATCTACACAATGCGCAAAATATCTATCATTTAAGACCGAGATACCTACGGGCACCTAGTCTTATTTATATTAGGATGTGTTGATCTTATGGAAAATTTAAATACATACCAAGATCAAACCATTCATTAGGATTGTATCCAGAATCCTTGCGTGACTCCGTTATACATTGTCTTAAAGTGTAAATTATACCAATTGCTGAGCATACACCCATTTCTCCGACGGCTAAAAAAGTTATTTTTAAAATTTATAGATAGAAATAGAATAGAATAGAATAGATATTTTAGAAATAAGTATACCAAAATATCTAATTTGATACAAGAGAACTTCTGTAAAATTTCCTGGTAAGTAATACCAATTTCCTGGTGGTAATTTCCATTTTGTCAATTAATTATAAAAAATTATAACCTTTAGATCCTAAAACACCTTTAGTATTCCTTGAATTATATCTCAAATGAACCCTGAAGTCAACAGGGATATCCTTCGCCAGAAAAACTTCGTATGTAAGTGCGTTGTTTGTTAGCATTTTGCCCGTTTTTTTGTCAAAGATGAAATGTTCATATGCCAAATAACTTAAACCTTGCACGTATGCACCTTCCACCTATTTAAACAGAAAGTACAATATTTAGCTTAAAATAATAAGATAAGGCCTCAACCCCGGCAGAGAAATGTAATCGGTATCATTTACCTGACCAACATCAATATTAGGATTGGCACTTAATCCAACATCCTCCAATATATCACATCTATTAAGTTGAAACTTTCCAGTTAGCACATCCAATTGAACTTCCAATATTGAAACGGCAAATGCGCTGTACTTATGCAAATCTGGTTCTGTATCAACCATTGTATAGGTTGCAGTCAAATCGATTTCTTCCTCCCCAGCTTTTTGTATCAACTCTAGCCACGTTGGATTGCTCAACTGCTCTTTTATAGGCTGTAATCGCCGTTTCAAAGTATTACATGCTTTTATGATTGAGTAACAAACGCATTCGCTTACGATACTGGAGCCTGAGAAAACGTTATTGGCTGCTACGAATGAGTAGTTAGGAATAATGGTTATTTGATCGAGGGGTATTCCTAATTCATAAGCGCACACCTGAACTGCTTTAGTATTAACACCTTGACCCATTTCAACCCCACCAGTTGTAATAGTTACCGTCCCATCACCACGATAAATAGAAACCATGGCTGTGTAATTTCCGTAATATTCTACGGGGAACAACATTACATTCACTTTGATTGCTTTCTTCATCCATCTGTTGTTTTTGTTAAATATTTTAACATCTCGTAATCTTTTCTCATAATCTGCTTTTAATTTTAGGGTTTCTATAAGCGATGGTAAATCATTGTCTTCTTTTCTCATGTTAGCTAAACGAACATCAGTGGGTTCTTTATTTAAGGCAAATGCTATGTGTTCCATAATATTTTCAATAGCCATAATACCTTCCATCGTACCTTAAAATATGACGACAAATAAAAACAAATAAAATAGTGTTAAGTTTTTAGATTTTTTATGCTAAAACAAACAAGAATATCTGTAAGTATTCCGATAATTATTTTATTATGGTAAGACTTAAAACGATTTATTGCACGGTATGGATTCAAGGAGAAATACTTATTAGAAGCATTATATTTCTAAATATCTTACGATTAAATAGTTTAATGTCTCTATATTTTATCAATAAAAAGTTAGTTAGTGAGGTGTCATAAATTTTACTTACCAGGTGCTCTAGCATAAGAATTAGAATTTAAATCAGTTCTTACAGCATACGTCTTCAAATTATAATTATCAGTGTTATAACAGCTACGGAAACTACCGGCAACATAGCTCAAAATATTTTCGTTCTGAGAACAACCAGCATCTTCTGTGATTGAAGCGTTTAAGTATTGCACTTTGCCAGTATCGTCAACGCCCACCTGATGAAATAAACTAGAAGTGTAAAATCCAAATTTTATATACGAGTATCAAAAAAATATATACAGGATACAAATCGACGCCATGGACCCTTAGAACAAATTCCTCTACCTCCAATGGTATAAATGTCTGCCCCTGCTGACTGCGGTCAAAACAACATCCTGTACAAACAGGATACACAGGACAAACAGGAACAGGTAGGTTGTGTGTAACAGTAATGTGTTGAATTAAGAAACCAGTACTTTTTACCTCGTACTCGCATTCAAAAGGCAATCTACCTCCGGCAATTGTAAGATTAGTCTCTAATGGCAAGATGAATCTGCAAGGACGATCCAATCCCTTTGCAACGATTGCGCTAGCGCACGCCACTTGTACGTTACGACTCACTTTTCCACCGAAACCACCACCAATGCGACGTACTTTTACATGAACACTGAAAATTAAAACGATTTTAAATTATTTCTTCTTATTAGCCTATTACTAAATCCTATTAGTGTTCTGTTCTCTCTTCTATCTATTAATATTCTAAAGAATCTTAGTAATATGTTATAAATTCAAATACCACGATCTTAAAACGTTGTCTATTACCCCCATTGATGTTGGAATCCGTATTACCCCCAATATGAGGTCCTTAAAATATCATTTTTAATTTATTTTTAAAATTACAACGTACTTGCTTTGCGGCATACTTAAGCATCGTGCAACTGCAATTTGTGTTATATCCATCCACTGGGTTGTATCATACACCTCTAAACCAGTGTCCACAGGGATTACTACGCAAGACAAGGGTTCCATATAGTAAAGATATTGCCCTTTTGCATCTAACACGCCTTTTAAAACCTTTTTAACATCATTTCCTCTTCCTTTTGGCTCGATAGTATCTCCTGATATAATTCTGTCACTAATTTTTTTAGCTTGATTAATGGTTAAAACTGGTCGTGTGTTTGGAACATTCTTATATGTCACTTTTACTTTTTTAGCTGCATTTATAGCTAAATCCTGACTTACGGCTACCACTATTGCCACTGGTTGTCCATAGAACTTTATATTTTTATCCGCTAGTATCTCTTCATCTTCAGTTTCAAGTTGTATTCCAGGATATGTGAAAGAATTTACTCCTGGTATGTCCTTAGCTGTATATAATGCCAAAACACCTTCCAATTTCTGAAAGTTGTGTAAATATTGTTATTACATACAAACATTTACTTCAACAACAGATACTAGAGTTAAAATGTACATGCAAGCTTACCAATGCATTTTCAACATCAACTACATCTACATCACCATTATGGACTGTAGATAATACGAAGGCACCAAATACTTCATTCGCCATCGATGGTATATCATTAGCATATTGAGCCTCTCCAGAACCTTGAATTACAGCTTCCAATTTCATTACAGGTTGGTTAAGAGGATACAGCTTAGGATCTGTTTGGAAACTTTGCGTACCGCTAGATAGAGGTCGGACAATTAATTCACCGCCAGATTTGTATTGTGGAGATATGGTTCCATCTGGAGTCAAACTAAGAACAAACTAAAATAAAAGAGTAAGCGTAAGATAAAACCCAATAATACAAGACGTGGAATTAATTTATCCCTTAAAATAGGCGAAGTTACTTCTTTATGTTATTTAAGTCATGCTCTTGGTGTGTACCTTGTAAAATAGCCCTATCGCCAGTTTTTTTCTTGTCCAAGATGACAGTTCAGGGGGGCTCTCTACTGGTGCGATCTCTTTATTTAATAAATTGATGGCTCCTTGTAGTACTTGATTGTTATATAAATTCTTTCCTCTCAAATATCCTTCTGTTTGGCTAGCGTGTATGAAATTAGGAGAAATATTGCCGTAAACAATACTTATTGAGTCAATACGATTAGCGATGTCAAGTTTAACATTAAACGCTGCATTAACGATGGCCAAAGCGTTTTGACTTCTTGGCATTATCTGAAACAAATATTGAAAATAACATAGTATTTTTCGGCTTTCCAAAATATAACCAAGTTTTTTTTTTTTTTTTTTTAATAGATATAGCGAGCAAGCGAGCAGGCGGGTCACCTGATGTTAAGTGATTAGTGATTATTAAGAGTAAGTAGGTGTATACCTAATAATAACAAAAACTAAATTATTTATTAACAATTCATACCTTATAGCTTCTAAATATATGACGCGGGTCTTGCGGTGGTAATTGAAAACTCACAATCAGTTTAGCTTGCATATTGATTTCGAGAAAATATGCCATAGAATAGGAGGTTTTGATACCATTCACGTCACCTGAAAGGATTTAAGCATTTTTATAGGGAAATTAAATAGTGTTTGTAATTTTATGAATTGATAATACCTATTATGAAATCTTCATTCGAATTTACAAAATACAAAAGATAGACTTACGTATAGTGATGTTAGCTCCTATCGCTTCAAAAAGTAGAAAAACGTCAGATTGATAGGCGGGGTTCCTGTGTTTTAGCATAATATTTCCTGCTAATGAACCTATCTGAAATAATAATATCTAGATTTTTAGATTTTATTTCTTCGGTTAACAATATTAAACTATGAGATATATACATGATATGTTTATAGGCTATATTATTATTAGGATCGCAAATTGTTTCTTTAATCATTATAAGTGTGATGAAAAGTAAATAAATAAGTATCTAAGTATATATGCCTACCTTTCTAACAGGTATCTGTGCAATTACATCAAAATGTTTGGCGAATTCTCCTAGATAAGAAAATTCATCTCTTGTTGATGCAGCCTGCTTGAAAATTGTCAAGCAATCTTCTAAAGAAACGTTAGCTCCTAGAACTAGGTTCTGATCGTAATGATAATGCTTTAAAGATGCGACATCACTGATGTCTATCAGAATTGGTGCATACTCAAAATCTTCGATAAGTGCTGTAATGTTAAAACATGAATTTGTAACTTTTGTAACACTTATTACTCCCTATTATATAATACTATTTTGTTGCATAATCCCTGTGTCTCAAGTCTCAACTTACCTTTCCCAGTATTTCCATCAATTAACATATATTGCTTTGTATTGTAAGTCGTAATCGTATCAAATATCTGATTCTCTTGAAAGACTTTTATAAAAGTCGTTTTACCGTAATGAATTCTGATTGGATCGCCTTCTTTTGCAGCGGTTATTAGGCTCCAATCGTCATAATCGTTACCATCATCACTACATGTAGAACATTTTCGATCGCAAATTTTGGTCTTATCATTAAAACAAGTCGTAATTTTTTCTATATCTTCTACTTCCTTACAGAGTGCAGGACTGGCGTCTACAGCGAACGAATGGATTGTTTTCAAGATTGGTCTGTATCCCGTACAACGGCACGTATTGCAGCCAAACGAGTTCTCCAATTCCACCATATTAAGCCCTTTGTTTGCGAGGCTGAAAATTATGGATAAATGTTTTAGCCGATAGTTTTAATAAAAAATATACTGGATAGGTTAAGTGAGCATGTACTGTTTAAGGTATGTATTTATCGTACAGATGAAAGTATTTAGTAGTTTGCTTGAGTCTAATTTGTTCATTGACCTATTAATATTAACCCACATTTAACTGTCCGCGACTTCATTCGAGTTAATTTAGGTTCTTTTTAAAAATTCCATGGGGTCTCTTTGATTTTCTGGGATACATTTATAGCTCTTATTTCGTGTCTTCAGGATAGCGTACCCGTCCAAATCGGTTGAGCGGCTGGTTCGTGAAAAGGTAACAGACAGACAGCAGCACTTTCTCATTTGCAATAATTATTTATGGTGTCCTCTTAAATTTTTCTAATTTCATCATCATAATAATCATCATTATAGGGCCCTCTAGACACTACGGTGTTGCACCGCCTGAATCCAGCGGTTTCCTGCGACTCGTTTGATGTCATTTGTCCACCTAGTTTTCAATGAAATTAAACCTCACCTAGTTAAATGCATCACCCATCCAGGAGTGCAATACCCGCACTGGGTTCCATTAAATGCTGCGATACGTTTCTGAACTTCGCTGTACCCCTTCAGTCGATTCCCCACCCCCTCAATTGTGGTGATGTCCCATCCATGGCAGGATAACACAAGCACCAGACACTAGCCGTGAAAATTACAGTAATAAAATTAATTAAAATTTCATATTTCTCATAACATCTACCTCCAAACAACAATACCTCCCTAAACCTACTTAGTATATTATATTAGATTGATGGTGACCTTATAATTTTGATAATAGCACATGTTAAGAACACTGCATTTGCTATCAAGTTTTTATTTAAAAAATACACAATATTATCGGGTCGGTACCTTGGTCTTGGTTGGGTTTTACGATGGATCGTAAAACTGTGGTATTAGGTACCATATTACCCATGTACTACTACATAATATGGTAATTGAAAATCTTGGCAAGAGGTCAAAAAGGCCTAGATCTAGAAAACCAGTTTTTTTTTAATTACCAACATAGAGAATGTTTAACAAATCCAATTAAAAAATATATATATTAGACAGCAAAAAACCACAAAGGTTTAAAAAGATTAGGTAAAGAAGTACCTAGCGAGCGAGCTGGTTGAGTATTTACTACACATTCCACGGGAGCAGAGATACAACAGTGTCAATCAAGATAGACTGCATTAGGATTGTAAGCCGATCGACTCCGCAGTCCGCAGTCCACATGCAGTCAGCATGCAGTTGTAGCGAACTGTCCGCCAAAGTCGTAACTAGTCGGCAGTTAAGTTTATTTTTAATTTATTATAGGTAAACACAAATTAGCCCTTGACTGCAATCTCACCTGGTGGTAAGTGATGATGCCGTCTAAAATGGAAGCGGGGTAACCTGGAAGAGATATGGCAGTCTTTAAGATTGGTTTCTATACCCCCTTGGTTTCTACACCGTACATGAACGCTAAATTGCTTGCAGGCACGGTTTTGCCGGTAGTGTGGTAAGAGCCACGCCAGGAGCCCCACCAAGAGATTATAAAATTCCAAATTTCTTCTGCCGGGAATCGAACCCGGGATCTCCCACTAATAAGACCACAGCGCTCACCACTACGCCATGGATGTCGTTGACTTGTTGCAGAGTCACAATAATTCACTTACAGAATTAACAGAGAAAGTCTCCACGGTGCCGCTGGTCTCTCTCTGTGCAGTCACATTCACAATACACGCTCCGCACACTCCCTGCCTGCACATAGCCTTTGTTCCTGGGAGGCCCAGGTGGTACCTGAGGTAGGCGTTCAGGGTCGTCTCCCGATGGAAGGAGCAGTCCACTGGAACGTACAACTTTACTACTTAGGTAGGTATCCGCGATAGATCGAGATGGAAATCGGGGAAGGAACGCCCAGCCAGGAAACGCACAACCCCCGCGTTAAGTGCAGGTGAGCGCGGGTGACGTGCGGGTGTGGGGGACGTCCCCTCACCTCATACGACCTGTTGCGTACTATACTTGGTACTTGGGAAACTTACTCGTAGGTTCATATGAGAACACTTAAGAAACAGGTAGGTATGTAGAGTTGTTCAAAAAACAGGTAGAAGATAATGTAATTAGTAATTACCTACTAACAGTTACTTATTGTACTTAATTTAATTTAAAAAGTAGGTTGGTGCCAAATACCTAGTTGATTAAACATCATGTTCACTTTCATGTAAGTATTTTAATATCAATAGAAGCAACGATCTCTAAATTGATGGATTTTAAATCAATCTAAGTACCTACCTACTTAATCTTAATTTTTGTAAATATATTACTCGATAAATTCCATTATTTTTAATTTATTTATCAACGATTTATTATAACGTACGTATATAAGCTATGGTAACGTATCAAAAATAAAAAGAACCAAAAGACTCCGATAAATGGTTCATCACAAAATTCACAATTTGTGTACGAGCTCTTAAGATGTAAATGATTACCACGAGGTACATTGGTATGATTACCGCGACAAATCACTGTAATCAGACGAAAAACACCAGCATGCAAATGATTTTAAAATATTATCTAAGTACAGTTTTTCTTCGGATTGCTATGACAGAAAGTTACATAATAATAATATTATTATTGGCTGTAGGGTTTTTAAATAACCCATGGGAACTCTTTGATTTTTTGTGAGAAAAAGTAGCCTATGTCTCCATTCCAAGTATTTAACTAACAATGTAAAAATCCCGTCAATCCGTTACTCCGTTCGTTGCAGTGTGATTGAAGGACAAACCAAGATTCCAATAGACCAAAAAACAAAAACACTTTTGCATTTATAATATAGGTAGTGATGTAATAATAGTGAAGTAGTGATATTATGGTAATATGGAAATGCATGAAAATTAGCTGGTGAACCTGCCTACTTACTTACCTTATCTAGAGGCTATGAGTAAAGTTTGGTCTCTCTGCAGAGCAAAGAGGTGGATGGAAATTGGAAAAAATTTGAAATGGTGGTGATGATGATTACTTATCTCAACTAGATTTTATTTGCTTATTTAGTCTGGAGCATATGTTCTGTCAGTGTGTTTTTACCTAACTTTTACAGTGATGGAATAGAGTTCACTATGTGTTTGTGCACCATTTGTACGAGTAGGTACAATATAATATTTCCTGTGTAGTTGTCTAGTATACAACGGAATTCAGTCAAGAAGAACCTTATATTTTGTTGTTAAGTAATCAAACGTAATAAGTGATCTAAATAATTACTTACCTCTGCATTTTTTCCCGTTCACGGTAAACTCTACGGATGTCATAGCGTCAAGCACTCGTGCTCTTAACTAAGGTGTTTTTCGTTATTTAGTGTATTTTTATATAATGACACTAAATTCATAACGTTACGACTAGTAATAGGATATTAAGGGTCCTTTCAGACGTACGACAATACAAAATTACATGAAATGCGTTATTCTTATAAAGCCACAATAAACCAGCCACACCGTTGCCACTACGATGACATGTGTTGACGCTTTTGGTCACCATGGGCTCTCTTGTTCGAGAAGCACTGGTCGCTTCTCTCGCCATAGTACCCTTAACAACATCATCCGGAGATCCCTTGCCATCGCCCATGTGCCAGCTGTACTCCCTGTACTCCCTGTACTGTAGAACCTATTGGTTTGGCGCGTAGCGATGGTAAGAGACCTGATGGTATAACGCTCTTTCCTTAGAGATGGACAGGTCACTTGTTTGGGATGCAACGTGTGCAGCCACTTTAGCCACATCCCATATTCAGGCGACCTCCTCTATGGTGGGTGCAGCGGCCATCAGCGCCGAACGGGCCAAATATGATAACCTCGATGGGAGCTTCATATATGTGCCTTTTGGTGTGGAGACCTTGTCTGTGTTTTTTGTGTGGTGTGTGTGGGGGCCGTGGAGCCTGGGGGCGTGAGCTCTTTTTGAGGATATTTCCAAAAGGGTTATCGAGTCAACCGGGGACCCGAGAGCTGGCAGCTACCTTGGAGAAAGTATTAGTTGGTCCTAAATGTGGTCCGCCTGAATAGACCCTATAAATGAACAAGCCTTAAGTAAATAATCGCAGCGAAAATTTCCAGCTGTGCAAATTTATATTTATTTCCAATTCATGATAATAAGGAACGTAAAAATTGGGCAAAATTAAGATGCTGCTCAGATGAATAATGATCTGGGAATTTCGTCACAGATAAGTAACTTTCTTTTCTGAATATAATTTTTACCAAGAGTTTTGTTGTTTTTACCCACACTTCAAGAAAAAATTCTAAATTATTTCAAAATACATAATCAAAAACCGGCCAAGTGCGAGTCAGGCTCGCGCAAGGAGGGTTTCGTACTACAGTCGTATTTTTTCGACATTTTGCACGACAATTCAAAAACTATGACGCATAAAAATAAATAAAAATCTGTTTTAGAATGTACAAGTGAAGACATTTCATATGATACCCCACTTGATATAGTCACTCACTTCGAAAGTTGAAAATACTAATTATTAGTTCATGACCACAATTATTATTTTTTGTGTGATCTAACCCTAAATTAACGGTTTTCAGATTTTTCCCCAAATGTCAGCTATAAGATCTACCTACCTGCCAAATTTCATGATTCTAGGTCAACGGGAAGTACCCTGTAGGTTTCTTGAGGTACGGAACCCTAAAAATGCAGAACTGTCAGAATTCGAACCTGGAGAGGGAGACGTCCCTGGCTATTTCTTTTCTGAAGTTATTCTTAACATTGATCGCATAATGTAGCATTGCTCGGGACTGCAATTACTTTTATGTACATGACATAATTATTATTGTATATCGAATCATAGAAAAGAGTAACCACCGAGTTTCTTGCTGGTTCTTGTCGGTAGGAGGTAGTCTGAACCAGTGGTAAAGTAATTGTAAAAGTTTATTTGTATTTAAGAGAATAGGTATTCTAATCTTATAATATTATCATTAAGAGAACAGACCAGATTAAACGCGCCGCCCACGTCCAAATACCTACTGGAAAAGGCGAACGTTCCTATTGAATGCCAATTCCCAGCCGAGTTTCACGGGCCGCTCGTAGGTTCAGAGTATGACATCATCCTGCTATAATATACTTGCCTAATTATTATTTTTTATAATAAATAAAAACCGACTTCAATACCTAGCCACAAACACTAAAAATTAAAAAATAAATATTTTTAAGAGACTCCACAATGGCACCTCATTGGCACCGACCCCAAAAAATATTATTTTAGAACTATATTAACTCTTGTATACATTTTTTTTCTAATTTTGGTATTTGTGGTTATGTATTGAAGTCGGTTTTTGTTTTTTTGTAAAAAAAAATCACAATTTTTAGTAGATCCATGTATTAAAATACTCTATGCCTGGTTAGTAAAAATCTACTGTTTACTAAGCTATTACTGATCTCGAGCAATTTACTTTTATACGTTGAGGAGTTCCATTATCTATCTTCGAAGATGTTCATCAGATCTTCACCAAATTTATATAAGACTACTTTGGAAGCATAACCTTTCAAACAAAATAGATTTTTTTTAAATCGGTGCAGGCGTCTTTGAGTATTCGAGGAACATACATAAAAATAAAATTAAAAAATTCCGACGAATTGAGAACTTCCCCCTTTCCTGAAGTCGGTTAGGAATGAAAATCTGATTGACTGACATGCTGATTGATCTATCAACACACAGCTCAAATTACTGGACGGATTGGGCTAAAATTTGGCATGCAGATAGCTATTATGACGCAGGCATCCGCTAAAAAATGATTTTTGAAAATTCAACCCCTAAGGGAGTAAAATAGGGTTCTGACAGTGCAGTCCACATGGACGAAGTCGCGGGCATAAGTTAGACTTGAATAATACGCTTGCCTGTATTCTTATAATATACTTACTTAAGGGTAGACGTAAGGTATTCAAAACAACAACATTTTTAAAATTACATAATTTATTGCCACTAACAAAGACATGGACACTAAAAAAAATTGAACTAATATATTATATTATACTGATATAATATAATATTGTTATACTGATATATTAACGAAACTAATAGTCATAAAACCACACACCAATAAACTTTAAATAAGTCTAATTAATAATATGCTAGCACTAAAGGATACAAAAATATATAATGTAGGTAGGAAGACGCGATCACAGAGATACATACTAATCAATTGTTGAAAACTAGACATAAATTTCTCAGCATTTTTCAGGCTAGTTGTAGACTTGTTCAAAAAGACAAATGTGTTGTGTCGCCTTCATGCTATGTCGTGACTGATAATAGTGTTCTTGTATCTTCTGAATTCTGATATACTACTACATAATATTAAGTATAGTAGGTAATTTAAAATTTATATCATCAAATATTATAATAATTGGAGTTCCTCTAGTTTAGAATCCTGTGCTTTTAGAATCGACTCGGACGTAACAGGTATATCTGAAAAAATTGAAAAAATAATTTAGATATCTACCAATGTTTGTACAAAACTATACCTATAGTACGTGACAGGTTGAGATAGCAATCGGGGTGAGCACACCCCGCACTAATCATGTGCGGGAAAGCGGATATGCAGTTTCATATAAGAAATAAAAAGTTACGTACCAAGGTCAAACCATTCGTTAGGGTCGTGTCCAGATTCTTTGCGGGTCTCCAATATACATTGTCTTAGTGCATAAACTATACCAGGGGATGAACAGATACCCATCTCGCCAACAGCTAAAAATAAATCATTGAAGTAAATTCCTTGAACACTCGTTTTATATAATAATATTTTGTAGGCTCTGGCCTACAAAATATTAGTCAAACATTTTTAGAAAGAGGGAAAGAAGTAAAATTTTTATACCATCCACAGAGTCGTAATAAGTACGATTCCTTTTGCCTTTTTTCCATAAAACAAAATTATTTATTTTTAAGTTTTCGGTTATTTATTTTTAAGATGGGGATATTAAGGGATATTAATAAACAAACAAAAAACTTGTAACTTCTAGAAAGAAAGAATTTATATACCTTTGGATCCTAAAACACCTTTGGTATTTTTAGAGTTGTATCTCAAGTGAACCCTGAAGTCAACTGGAATATCCTTACCCAGATATACTTCATATAATAGTGCACTGTTTGTTAACTTCTTTCCAGTTTTTTTATCGTAGACGAAATGTTCAAACGTCAAATAACTTAAACCTTGTACGTAAGCACCTTCTATCTAAATGAAAAAAAGGAAACATATAATGTAGCTTAAAATTTGGATTAGAACAAGATATAAGTGTGTTCCTATATTACCTGACCAATATCAATATTTGGGTTGGCACTTAATCCAACATCTTCCAATATGTCACATCTATTTATCTGAAACTTTCCACATAGAACATCTAATTGAACCTCTAAAATTGTAACAGCAAACGCGCTGTAATTATGCAAATCTGGTTCCGAATCACTCATCATATAACGCGCGCTCAGATCCATTTCTTCCTCTCCAGCTTTTTGTATTAACTCCATCCATGTCGGATTGCCCAATTGTTCCTTTATTGGTTTTAATCGCTCCTTCAAAATGTTACATGCTTTTATTACGGAGTAGCAAATGCATTCGCTTACGATACTGGAGCCTGAGAAAACGTTATTGGCTGCTACGAATGAATAGTTCGGAATAACTGATACTTCTTCGAGTGGTATTCCCAATTCATAAGCGCACACCTGAGCAGCTTTAGTATTAACACCTTGACCCATTT
Source organism: Maniola hyperantus (assembly GCF_902806685.2). Taxonomy (NCBI): domain Eukaryota; kingdom Metazoa; phylum Arthropoda; class Insecta; order Lepidoptera; family Nymphalidae; genus Maniola; species Maniola hyperantus. The sequence continues at coordinate 3,153,420 of NC_048551.1, read as the reverse complement.
CAATACCACCTGTTGTAATCGTTACTGTACCGTCACCTCGATAGACAGAAACCAAAGCAGTGTAGTTTCCGTAATATTGTACAGGATAAAACATAGTGTTAACTTTAAGTGTTTTCTTCATCCACCTATTGTTTTTATTGAATGTTTCAATTTCTTTTAATCTATTTTCGTAATCTGCTTGTATTTTTAGAGCTTTTATAAGCTCTGGTAAATCATTGTCATCTTTTCTCATGTTGGCTAAACGAATGTCAATCGGATCTTTTTTTAAGGCAAACCCTATATGTTCCATAATGTTTTCTATACTCATGACTCCTTCTATAGTACCTTTAAAACAAGAAGTTATATTTAAGCAATTTGGAGACGTTTAAGTACAAGAATGATTAATCTATTAGTAGAAGATTCTATTAAAATTTGTTTCGCAGCTTTAGTGTACAAGAAGTGCAAGATACGTAACATGACTTTATTAATAAAAGCCAGGTAGGTATAAACTTAATATAGCAGTTATTTGCAAACTGGTATGAATTGGAAAACGATATAGCTCAAACTTTTATCTTAGTCAGTTCTATAATAGATATGGTATCTAATAAAAATTCTCAGTTTTTTTTTCAGAACAATATGCTATAACCGGAAAAATATGAGTTCGAATTCCGCCAGTTGCACTATTTTTGATATTTATTTCAAAAAATTGAATTTCTCTCAAGCGTTGGTAATGCTTTCAGACTATATAAAATTATAATAAGTTAAAATAGATTTACAACATCAACATAATTTAAATTATTGTTAATACACAAATAAATACTTATAAAATATTAATATAAACTCACCAGGTGCTCTAACATAAGAATTAGAAGTCAAATCGGTAAGTACAGCATACGTCTTTAGACTAAAGTATTCGGTATTATAACAGCTTTTAAAGGCACCTGCGACGAAACTTAAAATATTCTCGTTGTGAGAACAACCTGCATCCTCTGTGATTGAAGCGTTTAAGTATTGAATAACGCCATCGTCGTCAACACCAACCTGATTTTATAATATAAAAGTGTTCAATGATATACTTAAAATCAATAATGTGTAATAATTTTTTCAATAACCTTTCAAGTGAACCTTTCAAATACTAATGCAGTGATGTTTTCGTTATCTTCATCATAATTGAGTACATTTAGACAAGACAGACACAAGTATTAATAAAAATGTCAACTAATTTTTCTTTTAAGTTTTAACATTTTAAAATCTAAACCTTAACATTGTAACAAAATTAAATGAGATGAAGAAAGCTTTTCACTTTTAGTTTTCTCACGTAATAGGGTAAGCGAGAAGCCATTAAATTATAAAACTGTTTTTTTCATTAATAATTTATATTGACTTCTGTAATAATATGGGTACGGTTTGCCTAAAATAAAGAACATTTATTATACCCAGTAACCACTCCACGCGGGCGTGATTTCTACAGTAGGTGATTATAAAAAAGCGAGAATGAAAATTCTGATTACCTCATATTCACACTCTACAGGCAATCGCCCTCCGGCAATAACAATATTTGTCTCCAATGGCAATATGAATCTACAAGGACGATCCATTCCTCTTGCAACAACTGCGCAGGCACACGCTACTAGTGCGTTGCGACTTATTTTCCCACCAAAACCACCCCCTATACGACGAACTTTCACATGTACACTGAAAAGTAAAACATGTTTAAAAACATCATTTCGTAACATAATAATATTATTCTTCCCGATAATGTCGCTTTGAATAGCGTAATAAAATTAAATCTTTCATAAAAAATGACCTAATACATATGATTAGAAAGACTGCTGCTGTTGATGAGAAGACCAACATATTTTTAAGAAATGACTTTTTTTATAGACTAGCTCTTGGCTGCAATAAGATCTGGTGGCAAGTGATGATGCAGCTGCAGCCTAAGATGGAGCGCGCTGGCCTAGAAGATGCCTATTCACTCTTGACTAGAAGGTACCCATATTATAATTGGAGGGGAAAACTGGTGCTGGAAGAGCATTCCAAATCCTAGTGGTTTGAATTAGAAATGAGGAAACTCGCTCCGTACGTATCCGTAAAATTTTGACTACTTACGGGCGCAGTCCTTGGCGATGCCTTGCGGTACGATAGTAGAAAGGTGAAGGAGGAACCCAGGTCGATGTTCCAAACTTCGAAGTTTAAAATTGACCAGTGGTTCGGTAGACTGTCGCGCCAGAAGACTCATTGGTGACGATTGACGAAGCGTCACCAATGAGTCTTCTGGTGCGACAGTCCACCGAATCCAATGCATCAAGCTGATACTCGGCAGAGCCATCCCATAAATGGCTGCAGTATTCCATGCACGATCAAACTTGTGCTTGGTACAGGGTAAGCTGATCCGGCGTGAAGTACCGTTTGACTTTGTTGAGGATGTCAAGTTTCTTACCAGCGGTTTTTGCTTTGGATTCGATGCACTGACCAAAGTTGAGATTATTTTTTTTTGATTTATTGGAACGCCAACGGGTATATTTCGGAAAGTTGGAGTGAGCGGGAATGAACTCTGTTTTGCAATGAATAAACACGCTTGCATTTTGGTGACGTTTAATTTGGCTAGATTGGCGTCACCCCAATCGGATCACTCCTTCAAATTAACGTGTTCCACTAACTCCACTAATACGGGGGCGAATATGTATGACGACAACACCGTTATAGAGAGATCTCTGTAACGGTCGTCTGCATAGCCAAAGATACCGGGTTTTAACAGGTCGTTAATGTGCAGAAGTAAAGCGTTGCAGAGAGAACTGACCCCTGAGGAACACCGGCATTAATCGTTATTAGATCCGACGAGGAGCCGTCCGTGACTACTCGAAATGATCGTTCGCTCAGGAAGTCTGATATCCAGTCACAGAGACTAGTGGGTATCCCGTAAGCTGGAAGTTTGCTTAAAAGGCACTCATGCCAGACCCGGTTAAAAGCCTTCGAGACTTTCAGTGAAACGGCTAGCGCTTCCCGACAGCCTCACCCCAGATGTGCATGGCAGACACTAAAAGATCCCCTGTGGGCCGATTACGTCAAAACCCGTACAACGTACTTTCATATTCATATTACAAATGCCAATCTATATTCTTAAGTACTATCAGTTATCCATAAACTTACTCGCTTTCAGACATATTCAAGCATCGAGCTACTGCAATTTGCGTCAAATCCATCCATTGAGTTGCATCATAAACTTCCAAACCTTTGTCGACAGGGACTGCTACACATGTCAGAGGTTCCATATAATAAGGGTACTGGGACTTTGCTTCAAATACACCTTTAATTATTTTTTTAACATTACTTCCTCTGCCTTTTGGCTCAATGGTAGGTCCTGACTTTATTCTATCGCTGAATTTTTTAGCTTGATTTATAGTTAAAATTGGTGGTGTATTTCGCACATTTTTGTACGTTACTTTAACAATTTTAGCTGCATTTATAGCTAAGTCTTGACTAATGGCAACTACTATTGCTACCGGTTGTCCATAGTGTTTAACCTTTTCGACCAATATCTCCTCATTTTCAGTTTCGAGTTGTATACCGGGAACGGTGAAAGAGTTTACTCCTGGTATATCTTTGGCAGTATACAAACCCAATACACCATCTAATTTCTGAAATTAGGAAACTCGTTCATTTTAGTTTTATATTAATGAGACAAATTAGATGTATAAGTAATATTATATAAGCTTACCAGTGCATGTGCGACATCAATTTCGTCTACATCACCGTTACAGACTGTAGATAATACAAATGCACCGAATACTTCGTTCAGCATCGGTGGTATATCATTAACGAATTGAGCCTCTCCCGAACTTTGTAATAAAGCCTCTAGTTTCTGTACAGGTTTATTTAGAGGATACAGTGAGGGATCTGTTTGGTAACTCTGTATTCCGCTAGATAAAGGGCGGAAGATTAACTCACCACCAGTTTGGTACCGTGGAGAAATCGTACCATCTGGAGTAATGCTAAGAACAAACTGAAAGAAAATACAAATTATGCCTAGTGACGAGAATTTGCATTTGAAAATAATAATTTATGTAATAACAACTAAACGTACTACTACTATAATACGTATCAATACAAACTAAGTACATGTTAGTAGGTAGCTCAGCTGGTACCTACTTTACTAATACCACGGAATATTCATATAAAAGTAGGTACTACGCTAATACATACTTAGTAAAAATACCTTGTAAAATAGATTTATTGCCAACTTCTTTCTTGCCCACGGGGATGGTTCCGGAGGACTGTCTATTGGTATGATTTCCTTATTTAACACATTAATTGCTCCTTGCAACACTTGGTTGTGAAATAGATTCTTTCCTCTCAAATATGCTTCAGTTTGGGCAGCGTGGATGAAATCAGGAGAAATGTTACCATACACGATACTTATTGAGTCAATACGATTATCGATGTCAAATTTAACACTAAACGCAGCATTAACTATGGCTAAAGCATTTTGACTTCTTGGCATTATCTAGAACAAAATTTAATAATTTATTATTATACTAATTCTGTTCTTCATTTCTGTTGTAAATTCATAACAAATAAATTTATATGATTACCTTATAGCTTCTGAATTTATGAAGGGAATCTTCCGGTGGTAATTGAAAACTCACGATCAATTTACGGTGCATATCAATTTGGAGAAAATATGCCATAGAATAGCAAGTTTTTATGCCATTCTCGTCACCTGAAATTAAATATAATGTTAGCCATATTGTTCGTTGTGTAGGTACCTGCAGAAATCTCCATAATATTATATAACGTATCTACTCGCAATTTACCAATTGATCGGACAAGGAATTAAATAGAGCTTACGTATTGTAGTCGTGGCCCCTATGGCTTCGAATAGTAGAAACACGTCAGATTGATAAGCAGGGTTCTTGTGCTTCAGCATAATGTTTCCTGCCAATGATCCCAACTGAAATGACCAAATTAAACTGTTAGAAATTCTTACTTTTTAAAGACATTTTAAAAAGGAAGGCTTTGTAACAGTTCAGAAAAATGAAAGAGTTTTATAAGAGAATTAGTTCATAACTGTACCTTTCTTACTGGCATTTGTGCAACCAAATCAAAATGCTTAGCAAATTCTTCTAAATACGCAAATCCATCCATTGTTAATGCGGCCTGTTTGAATATTTCCAAACAATCTTGTAGTGAAACGTTTGCTCCTAAAACTAGATTTTGGTCATAGTGATAGCACTTTAGGGATGGTGTGTCAGATATATCAATTATAGCTACTGGATACTCAAAATCTTTTATAAGTCCTGCAAAAAGAAATTATAAACTATAAATAGATGATACCTCGTCCGTGCGGATAGCGTGGGCATAAGTTTTTTACAAATCTCGCGGGAATTCTTTGATTTTAAGTAAGTATAAAAAGTAGCCTATGCGTTGCGTTCATTCGGGGTATATAAGCTATCTTCATAGTCATTGTGCCGTGAAGGAGTGAGTACTAAACCTGCAAACTTTCACATTTATACCTAAACTAGCTTCTGCCCGCGGCTTCGCCCGCGTGGCCTACAGGAAACAAATGGCATTTTTTTTTTCAGAAACAACTTTCCCATACAAACTTACATCCCCTATTTTACCACCCTTATGGACAAATTTTCAAAAAATTCTGAAACACATATGTCTTCATTTGTAACCGAAAACCCAAATACCAATTTTCATGCAAATAACTTGAAAAATGACCGACTTTCATACAAACTTCCATCCCCCATTTAACCCACTTAGGGGTGGAATTTCGAAAAATCCTTTCTTAGGGGATACCTACTCTGTACAAAGAATAGACCCTCCAAATTTCATGTCTTTAGGACCAGCGGTTTAGGCTGTGCGTTGATATCTATGTCAGTCAGTCAGTCAGGACTTTGAATTTTATATATATAGATTAGTAAAACAAGTTAGTAATGTAGATTATTACCTATTGTTATCTGTAGGTACCTTTCATTTTACAATATCTATCATGCATCCTGGGTTTACAATAATTTATTATTTTAGGGTTCTGTACGTCCGAATAAAAAAACGGCATCGCTACAGGATCACTCGCATGTCTGCCTGTCTATTCATCTGTCACAGCCAATTTACTCCAAATCTACTGGACCGTTTAATTTGAAATTTCAAATGTTTGTTTTCTGTGATCAAAATATGGACGTCTGACATCACCACAATGACCCCCATATTCAAAATTGAGTTATGCTAAAAGTAATTTTGAACATCTTTTAGAAGTTTATGGTCTTAAAATAACCTGGTGAAGCTAAATGGATCAAAAATATATCAAATACTAGCTGATGCCCACGACTTCGTCCGCGTGGATTTAGGTTTTTGAAAATCCCGTAGGATCTCTTTGATTTTCCAGGATAAAAAGTAACCTATGTCACTTTCCATGTTTTTAACTACACACATGCAAAAAATCACCTCAATCCGTAGCTTCGTTGCGAGGTGATTGAAGGACAAAGCAACAAACCAATAAATTAACACACTCGCATTTATAATAGGTGTAGTGATTTGGGTTACTCATACCTTTTCCAGTATTTCCATCAATTAGCATATAGGGTTTTGTACCACAAGTATTAATCATATCAAATATCTGATCCTCTTCAAAGACCTTCATAAACATTGTTTCTCCATCTCCAGAACGCATAATGATTGGACTACGTTTATTTGTATCGTTAATTAAACTCCAGTCACCATCGCTGCTTGTCGAACATTTTCCAGAACACATTATGATTGGTCTACATTTATTTGTATCGTTTATTAAACTCCAGTCACCATCGCTGCATGTCGAACATTTTCGGTCGCATATTTTGGCTTTGTCGTTAAAGCCAGTTGTAAGCTCTTCTATTTCTTCAACTTTTTTGCAGAGTGCAGGACTGGCGTCTATTGCGAATGACTTAATTGTGTCTAGAATAGGCCTGTAACCTGTACAGCGACACGTATTGCACCCGAAGGAATTCTCTAACTCAACCATATTAAGGCCCTTGTCAGCGAGACTGTGAGTTAGAAAAAATTAAGCATCTTAATTAGTAAAATATTTTGTTAAAATAATAGGTACCTAGGTAAAAAAGGTATCTTATAAAATAATTTTACTGGTAAGTATATGTAGTTAGTTACCTATCAAAAGTTATTGTAGTTTCTTTATTTTGTACTTGTTCAAACATTCCTCAGACCATGATAATCCGCATATGTTGTTTCATTTCTTTCAATTGTTATGTTATGTAAATAATCCATCTGCTACATTATTCTTTTATATAACATTTTTTAATTAGGTAGGTATAACGTCCCGCAAATTACTTATGCGCGTGGCCGCCATTTTAGTGACAGCAGCACTAGACTGAAGTTTCGAGCTGATGGTAGGTATATTTTTATTTCGGCTGACGTCAAAATGACGTCATTTCGATGTTAATGAGACATGGTTCCAGCGCAATAGCAATTTGCGGGACTTATAAGTGTTGCCAGGGGATCTAAACGCCATATTTAAAAAGTAAGTGACTTCCTTGAATTACCCATACATTTCATTTATGTATGTACCTACATACTACCTAGGTAGCAGTGGCGTGCAGGTCATAGAGGCATAAATGCACTGCTTACCCCAGTTGAATAGCTCAATGCATATTTTTCATAATGACCTGCCAGTAAAACAGGCTCCTACTTAACTAGTGCCTACCCTGGCTTCAAACCCTGTGCACGCCACTGCTAGGTAGGTACGTCGTTTCAACATAAATCTAAAATCTTACCTGTTTAAATGCATAACCCAACCAGGTGTACAATATCCACACTGGGTTGCATTAAAAGCTGCTACGCGTTTCTGAATTTCACTGTAGCCCTTCAGTCTGTTGCCGACGCCCTCTATGGTGGTGATGTTCCATCCGTGGCAGGAGAATACAAGCACCAGGCACTAGATGATAAACCATCACACATAATCAGTATGGTCTGGAGTATGCAAGGTAAACAGAATCAGTGAAAAAGCCAACGAACCTATAACTGACATTGTTATTTGTTAATAGGTTTACGAAAATGACTGGTAAGTTTCAGGGAATACCTGTAGAAACTGCGTTCAAACATTAGTAAAATGGTCCCAACATGGAACCCCGTTAAGGCAAATGATACCTTATTGAGTGCTTAAAACGCACATAACTCCGAAAAGTTAGAGCCACGTGCTCAGGATCGAACCCACTCCGCTCCGTAGCATTTAGCATGTCCGCTAGTATTATGTGATAGTTATCATATTATGTAGTAGATACCTAATAATAATTAAGTACTTACAGAATTCACGGAAAATGTCTCAACTGTGCCACTGGTCTCTCTCTGTGCAGTTACATTCACAATACACGCCCCACATATTCCTATTCTGCACATGGATTTTGTTCCGGGGAGACCTAAGTGGTACCTGAGGTAGGCATTGAGGGTCGTATCCCGGTGGAGGGAGCTGTCCACTAGAACATACAGCAGTTAAAATTAACGAATTTTGGAAAAAGCACATCAATTCAATAATAATTAATTTCTAACAAACCTGACATTTTAACTTAGGTAGGCATATCATTTCAACAAACCTTTCATTTGCTATATCGGATAACCTACCTACCAAGCTACGACAATTATTATAATCTTCTTCCCTATTGTAAACCTATCCGCACCAAAAAAGCCGTTTAATAAACCATCCCCTTAAAATAAACATGTGTACGGACTCTTAAGAACTTAATGATTACCATGGGGTACATTTGTATGATTACCGCGACAAATTAAATTGAAATCACGACAAAAGACCGGCATGCAAATCATTTTTGTGATGGATTTTAATAAAATAAATATCTAGGTAGGTACTTATAATAGATAAGTAAGGTTGTTTTTATTTTTAACTAGCTGACCCGGCGAACTTCGTACCGCCTAACAGTAGATTTTTTATTTTTTTAATACTTACAATTTTTTAAATTTTTCTCTCCGTAAGAACCATCCTCGTACTTCAATGAATATTATAAAAAAAGGTTTAGCGAAATCGGTTCAGCTGTTCTCGAGATTTGCGATGAGCAACACATTTAATGATTCATTTTATATTATAGAAGATTATTAGGCACTTAGATAAGTATACCTACCTAACCTACCTAATGATTACAATTTGTCAATGCTGCCAGCATCTTGGGTACAGCCTCGCTGCGGTGTTCTCGATGAGGTTTTTTTTAGTTTTAATTTAGATTTAAGTTTATTTTATAGAATTCATTCTTAATTATTGATAGATATGTAGGAAACTCTGTAAAATTAATATGAATAAATAAATAAATAAAAAAAAAATACAAATTACGAAAACCTATTGTTTAAAATTTAAAAATAAAAATGTATTTCATGCGTTGTACCTAATTATTGTAGCCTACTTTAACAAGACTACAAGTGCTGTCCGCCGTAGATTGAATTTGCATTAAGAAATTATAAATTAGGTACCCCGGATTATACCTGGTACCTCCAGTATAAAAATATTTAAGTCACAGAAGCTTTATACTAAGTAACAGTGAAGTCTAATAAAATAAAGTCAACTCAAATTACATACCTCTGCATTTTTTCCCATTGACGGTGAATTCGACGCAAGCCATCTGTGAGCACTTGTGTTCTTAATTTAATTAATTGATGTTCTGTTGGAGCCATCTTTTTATAGGTACAAGCGGCAAATTTTTAAGGTGATGGCACACCGCTTTATGATTCAAATACAGTGCAAGCCGCGCAAACACCTTCAGAACGCAAGAGGCTATTATTTTACAGTGTTGAAAATAGGTAGTACAGTACGCGACCAAAAGTGATGAACATCGATCTTTAGAAGGAGACGGCAGATTTGTAGAGCACTGTCTCAGTCGTTAAGACCGACAAAGCGTCATATGGGTATGAGTGACAGAAACTCTACAAATACCTATGAAATGTCATTCTAAAGGCCGATGTTCATCACTTTTGACCGCTTACTTTGGCCTTTAGAACATTGAGTTATGATGTATACGTTAGTACATTATAATTGAATGCTTTAAAATGACATTTCGGCTTATGTGACGTTTTGTCGGTCTCAACAATAGGGATAGCACTGTACAAATCTGCTATCTCCTTCTAAAGACCGATGTACATTACTTTCAGCCGTGTACTGTAAGCACAGAGTAGGATATCTACTCGTGTGCTGTAAGTACCTCTTCTTCATCTGTCTTAGAATATTCTGCTCTACGCTCTACGCCCCACCGCATTACTCTAGTCAGCTGAGCTCACTCCATTATTCAAGCATGCTTTTCAACACACGAGTAGATATTCTACTCATGTGCTCCAAGTAGACTTCAGGGAATGTTAGACTCCGCCGCGCCGCCCGCTCCCGAAAATTGCAGCCTATAACTGCCTACGCATGTAACCTATAATATATTAATCAATAGCTACCATCAATACAAATAAGTACTTATTGTATTAGACAAAATCTTCCAACGTGTCACGTTTCCGAGATATTAGCTATCAAAGTATAGGTACCTACTAGTGGTGTCATGTGGTGGTGTCATGTGGTGGTGTCATTTATTATTATTATTATTTATTTATTATTTAATTAGAACGGCCATAAAGCCAATTACACTAATTAAAATACGAGTACAAACTAACATAAACATACTTACAAAAATTAACAACTTAAAATTATAAATTTTAAAAAGCAAAATTATAAATTTTCACAAAAGTGCAAGATCTGACCCATGAGGTCAGCCCATTTGTCAGCAAATATGTCACAGCGAGGGGACTCCTCCAGCAGTGCGTTGAGCGCAGCCAAAGTGCGCGGTATGGGTGACGGAACGCGCTACCGAGCGACTAAACGGACTTACGAAAAATTTGGAGCGGTGGCGGAGATAACTGTAATTAGAGGGTGCATAAACGCAGCAGAGCTTGTTGTGTAGTTCAGAGCAGTCAATCACACCCCTAAGAATCTTGCAAATTGTACCAATTTGGTCGCAGTCTCAGTCATGTGGTGGTGTCATCAGTACAACAGTCTAGCCACTAGTACAAGTTTGATTGCTTATATCTATGAAACGTGGTGGTACTTTGAAAGATTTTTATCTCATACAATCCATACTAATAAATGCGAAAGTGTGTCTGTCTGTCTGCTAGCTTTTCACGGCCCAACCGTTCAACCGATTTTGATGAAATTTGGTAAAGAGTTAGCTTATATCCCGGGGAAGGACATAGGCTACTTTTATCCCGGAAAATTAAAGAGATCCCACGGGATTTCTGAAAACCTAAATCCACGCGGACGATGTCGCGGGCATCATCTTGTAGTTGTATAAATCACTGGTTCGCTCACAACTTGAATATTATGCTGTTTGTATCTGGAATCCCTATTATAATAAACTAGATGATGCCCGCGACTTCGTCCGCGTGGATTGAGCTTTTTTAAAATCCTGTGGGAACATTTCAATTTTCCGGGATAAAAAGTAGCCTATATCCTTCCCCGGGAGGTAAGCTATCTCTGTAGGTACCTACCAAATTTCGTCAAAATCGGTTAAACGGTTGAGCCGTGAAAAACTAGCAGACAGGCAGACAGACAGACACACTTTCGCATTTATAATATTAGTATGGATATGGTAGAGCGGAGCGAGACCAATAATAATTAATTTATGGTTAAGAGGTTAGAAATTGTACAGAAAAAATTTCTACGGAGGATGAACTGTAAATGTACGAGAAACTTATGCCCAGCTTCTTGAAAAATATAATATACCTACTTGACTTGCAGTCGAGGCGCAAACAACTTGAAGCTATGCTATTATAATAATATGATCTGTGTCATAATAAATACGATTGTAAGTATTCCTTTAACTTGTAAACTTTGTTATAAAATACCAGTTAGAAGTCATGTACCTACGCAGTAATCTAACACACAAACTTTTTGCTACTTGAAAATACCGTACAAATTCTGGCGCGTGATCGCTACCTGGTAATTCTGGTGAGCGTGGCGAGTGGTGCGTGGTGATCCACTATGCAGCATGACGCAGTCCTGCATATAATGCATGCTTCGGCAATATTGTCATTTTTTCCACTCGTGTGGGCTCTTTCAAGAAGCTGGTCATGGATTATCTTAGGAATAATCTATCTATCTATATATATATTGGAGGGTCGATATTGAAAGAGTTCTTACTGTCTATAGACTCCGTGAAAAGAAACGTATAGGTTTTACTCTACGGAAGGTAGCCATCTTTATTTTAGTTGTCAGAGTTGGACTTTGACACGCACGAATTTTGTTGACGTTCACAATTTTCTCTCGCGTTAAATTAATTAAGTATCAGATTATAGCTTAGCTAATTATTATTCTTTGAGATAGGTAGGTAGTTTCTTAATCGTGATATTTAATTCGGTGATTGTGATATAGTTAGAACAGTAATTGTTCGATGCTAATGTACATTGTGTTAAATCGTAACATCTAGTGCCATCCGGTGACTTTGTCTGCAAAGCTAGTGCTTTAATAATGTTCGCGTAGTTGTTTGACGAATATGGAATATCAATGATTGGTGAATATTAGAGTAATTCGTGAGTTAACGTTTAGCTCAGTGGATAGGTTATTATAATGACATCCGTTAAGGTTATTTCTGCAGACGCTAGTGATTTAGAGTGTAATTGGAGATATACCGGCAGTTGAGATAATGATTAGTTTGAAGTGATAGTTTAGTGCGATAGTAACTTGAAGTTAACTTTGATAGTAGGTACCCGCTTTAGAATCGTATAACCCGGTTGGTAAAGAATCATTGATGACTCTCGTGTAATGTTGAAATGGATTAGACAATGAGTTGCCCATGAGATCGAATAGCTTACATTCTACCTGGTTTCTGTTGTGATCGCTTATTTGGGTGGATATAGTAGTCGTGGCGCGTGTGGCGCACGATGCTATGGTGTTCTGTATGCAGATGTGCACAGAGTGGAGAAGGTAGAGCTATTGCGATATTCTGAATTAGTAATGAGAAGTCAATTATAAGATCTGGTTTAGATCGTAAGAGAGTCGATGCAATGATCCTTTTAAGAGCGTTCATGAAGTTGTGATTGATTACCTTGAGATGATTAGATAACGGAGTAGGTCGTGACTTGATTGAGAGGTTGCAATAGCAATTGCGCCCTAATAACACGATGTAGTGTTTAGCTTAGGTTAGCTAGTTTAGAGTGAGGTGAGGGGTCGCTGTGAGGGGTGGTTGGAGGCGACCATAGGTAGGGTTAGGTTAGGGTGATCTGGTTGTGTTACGTTGATGGTTTCCATGTGCGATACGTTACTGAGAACTATTTGTAAAGAACATGGATTAAAGTACCTATCTATTAATTACTACCTTCTGATGTCGGCTAAAGATGAATAATAATTATCAGCCATCCTCCTGTTCTCCGACATCAGAAGTGGGATACACGATTTATGCCCACATTTTCGAAAATCATTGCAACACTAGCTTTGTTTAAAAAAAAAAAAAAAAAGTTACAATTTTTTTTTTTTTATTTATTTGTGCAAGACATGTTTTCAATTTTAATACCCACACGTGGTCTTTCTTGAAAAGCTTGATTTACTTTTGTGTGTTTTGAATAAAAAGAGAAAGAAAGAAGGATTATTTTGTGTAGAGATGCGCTAAGGAGTGGTGAAAGTGGCCGTGATTTAATGGAGTTAAACTCAAAACTCGAATCATTTATTCAAAATAGTTAAGTTTAGTTAATTTACAATTTTGACTGTCAGTTGTTGGAGTTATGTGGTATGGTGGTGATGGTGAATTGCGTAAGCTTGGAGCTAAGGCTACGAGGGTTCCAAACTACTTGGTTTCCTTACTAAATGGTTATAGCATTGGGAGTGTGATGTCCCAGCACGGTTGTCATCTAATTTAATAGCTAGTGGTCTGATGTTTTCAGCTGCTGAGATTGACTATCTAGCACTCTCAGATCATGATGCTACTTGGGCATTGGCAGTAAGGGTTGAAAAAAAAGTGCGATATAGGTCTGCATGGTCTTAATATGGGAGGGACTACAACGGGGATAATACGAAATAATTTTATTCATGAAATTTATCTTGTCCCTTACATTTTCGAATATTCGGAAAGCGTCGGCGAGGCATTTGATTCCTTTCATGATGTTGTATAACTTTTCTATGTGCTGTGTTTACCCTTTAAGAAGGTGAAAATGGATAATTGTAATAATAAAACGGTATGGTTGACTGAAGGGATTTTTGGTATAATAGAGTCACCGAGTGACACTGAAGCTGGGCTAAGATGAGATGAGGACTGGCTCTGTAGAGGAGTGCGCTATTCGCCTATGCAGTGTATTTGCAGACATAGTGAATCAGTCGTTTGAATAAGGGGTTTTAGGGGTTGCTAGGCAACTTAAAAATTTCTATAGTTACCATTCCTGTAGCCCGTGTTCAAAAAAAAGGCGATTGATGTGGCACCGTACTATAACATTGGTGCCAATATTAGCGGGAATGATTGGAAAGGTAATGGTGAAACGTCTCAAAAAAAAAAAATTCGATGCCAATGGTGTGCTCGTGGATGAACGATTTCGTTTTTGCAATGACAGCTCCACTGTTGAGGATTGTTTCTGTTTAAGTGGAATAGATAATGATAGCCTGAATGACAGGGTACCTATTGCTATTATTTTTCAGGATGTGACTAAGGCTTTTGACTTTGTGAATGATAAAATATTATTGGATAAATTAGATGGATATGGTGTTGAAAGAAGAGCTTATGAATGGATAGAGTCGTATTTGAATGGACCGAAAATGTGCGCTGGGATTGCTAGAATGAAAAATAATACCAAAGGGTGTACGGATCTCCACTGGAATGTGATAAGCGGGGGGTACCTCAGACTGTATGGTATGTGTGGTGTATTAGAATCCTTCCGTTTGAACTGACTTCAAAAACGGAGGAGGTTTTTAAATTCGCCGGAATATTTGTTTTTTTTTGTAACTTGTATTGGTGACATTACGATAGCGACCACTGTTCGTTGTGTATTGTTTGCAGATGATAGAATAATGTTGAAGGAATGTAGGAATGGGAATTGAACGGCGCTTTGGAGGATAATTAATTGAATTAGTAATAATGACTTGGAAGTGCGCTTAAATAAAACTAAAATGATGCAGTTCATGATCATGCGACGATGGAGAGGGTTGATGAGTTAAAGTTTTTGGGAATAATTTGCGACAGGAACTCTAATTTGAGGGTGCACATTAGGAGTGTGTGCTGAATTGGACGAATTTGTGTATGCGTGGGGACGTCTGGTGCAGATGATATAATTGAATGCGGCTTTGGGTGCATCCCACGGATGTGTATCATCCGTGTTGTCGTATGGATTGACATTGTAGGGTAATTACGTTGATGCTAAAAGGGCATTTCGACTTCAAAGGAAGTGCATAAGGACTGTCTGTGTTATGGGTCTGTTCGATTGCTGTATGCCGTTATAAAAAAAATGGGGGTCCTTCCACTGTGATGCATAGAGGATATGGGCGTATTTATTAGGAGATGTCAAAAATATTTCCAACGAGATTATGAGGTAAGGATGAGTGGGTCGGTTGGATGCACGAACGAGCTATGCATTTCAGAATGTCACAGTGGTACATGCATGAAAAGCGTTTGCGCTATGGCTGTAAAAAAAAATGAACAATAAGCTGCCGATTGACCTCAAAAGGATGAGTTTGAATGTGTATAAAGAAGAGCTTAGTGAATTGCTTTTGGAAAAGTGCTATTGCGACGTTAAAGAATATTTGATTTATAAAAATGGGTTGTCTAAACGGTGAGGTGGCCATTTAGATAGTAAACGGCGAGGTGGCTGTTTTGAAAAAAAAGGGAGTTGTCTAAAAGGCGAGGTGGCCATTTAGATAATAAACGGCGAGGTGGCTGTTTTGAAAAAAAGGGAGTTGTCTAAAAGGCGAGGTGGCCATTTAGATGATAAACGGCGAGGTGGCTGTTCCGATGATGGATGGACGGCGGCGTGGCCGTTTCAGCTGAGGGGAGTTAGCTTGGTGTATAGTGTGGTGGGTGTTTGGAACAGGTGATAGGATCAGTAGCGGGGTACTGCTGGAGTTCGGGTTTTACGAGACATAATTATGAGCGGTGAGTCTATTGTGGCAAATGGTGCAGTGTGTTTTAGAAGTTGCTACTATGGATAAAGTTGGGCTATGCTTTGGTTGTGTCATGCTTGTTTTATTTGTAATGGTTGTGATATGCATGCTTTAGAATATGTGGTTTGTGTGCTTGTGCTGATTGTCAGGATGAACGAGCGGATGTTCTGACGTTTATAAAATGTTTGTGCTTGATACATACTAGCGCCCGAGGACGGTCGCATGTCAGAATGGCCGTATTGGAGGGTCGATATTGAAAGAGTTCTTACTGTCTATAGACTCCGTGAAAAGAAACGTATAGGTTTTACTCTACGGAAGGTAGCCATCTTTATTTTAGTTGTCAGAGTTGGACTTTGACACGCACGAATTTTGTTGACGTTCACAATTTTCTCTCGCGTTAAATTAATTAAGTATCAGATTATAGCTTAGCTAATTATTATTCTTTGAGATAGGTAGGTAGTTTCTTAATCGTGATATTTAATTCGGTGATTGTGATATAGTTAGAACAGTAATTGTTCGATGCTAATGTACATTGTGTTAAATCGTAACATCTAGTGCCATCCGGTGACTTTGTCTGCAAAGCTAGTGCTTTAATAATGTTCGCGTAGTTGTTTGACGAATATGGAATATCAATGATTGGTGAATATTAGAGTAATTCGTGAGTTAACGTTTAGCTCAGTGGATAGGTTATTATAATGACATCCGTTAAGGTTATTTCTGCAGACGCTAGTGATTTAGAGTGTAATTGGAGATATACCGGCAGTTGAGATAATGATTAGTTTGAAGTGATAGTTTAGTGCGATAGTAACTTGAAGTTAACTTTGATAGTAGGTACCCGCTTTAGAATCGTATAACCCGGTTGGTAAAGAATCATTGATGACTCTCGTGTAATGTTGAAATGGATTAGACAATGAGTTGCCCATGAGATCGAATAGCTTACATTCTACCTGGTTTCTGTTGTGATCGCTTATTTGGGTGGATATAGTAGTCGTGGCGCGTGTGGCGCACGATGCTATGGTGTTCTGTATGCAGATGTGCACAGAGTGGAGAAGGTAGAGCTATTGCGATATTCTGAATTAGTAATGAGAAGTCAATTATAAGATCTGGTTTAGATCGTAAGAGAGTCGATGCAATGATCCTTTTAAGAGCGTTCATGAAGTTGTGATTGATTACCTTGAGATGATTAGATAACGGAGTAGGTCGTGACTTGATTGAGAGGTTGCAATAGCAATTGCGCCCTAATAACACGATGTAGTGTTTAGCTTAGGTTAGCTAGTTTAGAGTGAGGTGAGGGGTCGCTGTGAGGGGTGGTTGGAGGCGACCATAGGTAGGGTTAGGTTAGGGTGATCTGGTTGTGTTACGTTGATGGTTTCCATGTGCGATACGTTACTGAGAACTATTTGTAAAGAACATGGATTAAAGTACCTATCTATTAATTACTACCTTCTGATGTCGGCTAAAGATGAATAATAATTATCAGCCATCCTCCTGTTCTCCGACATATATAAAATTCAAAGTCGACTGACTGACTGACTGACTGACATATATATCAACGCACAGCCTAAACCGCTGGTCCTAAGGGTCTATTCTTTGTAAAAAGTAGGTATCCACTAAGAAAGGATTTTTCGAAATTCCACCCCTAAGCTAATTTGGAAAGTAGGTTTTTTCTTGAGGTTAGGTGTCAGCTAAGAAACGACTATGAGAGCATTATATTGAGGTGGGCCTAAAAATGTGCTTATGTCCCGCCTCACCCAGTAATCGTTGGGAGCTCTGCACTCGAAATTATAGACGAGTACTTATACCTAGGACACACAATCCAGTTAGGTAGGTCCAATTTCGAGAAGGAGATCAGCCGCCGAATCCAACTCGGCTGGGCAGCGTTCAAGAAGCTTCAAGATGTCTTCTTGTGCCAAAATTCCTCAGTGAAGACCTAAGTCTTCGAACAGTGAGCTCTATGCGAATTATTGTAACCTTGAAAATCTAATTTGACTGGGCTATTATATTATTTAACTGATAATCTGATAATAATGATAGGTATATGTACTAGTGGTAGGTAGGCGATATCATCATCACGTATCCTCAAGCGACACAACAATAGGTAAACCTAAAAAAAAACAAGTTAACTAAATTGCACAGTTGACCAAATAAAATATCAGAATAATGTCCACATTGAGAGAAAAATAAGCAAAATGCTCCGCAAAACACGTCATCGACGAAATGAAAGTTTCAGTTGTTTAAATAATATTATAATAACTATTATAATACCTATGTAACTAGGAAGATTCTATAATACGTCTTATGACTTTGGAATGAGTAATGAACAACATATTACCTACTTATTATGACAAAGTATACAATTTTGTTTCATAACTAGCTGCCCCGGCGAACTTCGTACCTACCGCCTAACAGTCGATTCTTTTTCAAGATTTTTTAAATTTTTCTCTCGTTCCACCTCGTGAACCATCCTCGTACTTCAAGGAATATTATAAAAAACAATTAGTGAAATCGGTTCAGCTGTTCTCGAGATTTTCGATCAGCAACACATTCAGCATTCATTTTTATATAGGTATAGAGATTTCTTTTTTGACGATCGGAATGTCGCAGTGATACCTACCCATACCCCCGCACACCAGTACAGCGCCCGCGCTAACCCGGTGCGGGATAGCGCGGGATCTGTGCGAGTGCGCGTGGCATCCCCCCCTCCACGCCTAACCTCATTATAAGTCCCTCAAATTGCTATTGCGCTGGAACCATGTCTCATTAACATCGACATGACGTCATTTGACATAAATATTTAAGTAAAAATATAGGTACCATCAGCTCGAAACCAGTCTAGTGCTGACGTCACTAAAATGGCGGCCACGCGCTTTAGCAATTTGCGGGACTTATACCCCGTCTGCTTGATTTTTTCACTATGATATGATACTTTCACCGTTAAATCAAGTGTTCAATTAGGTACCTACTTAAAACGTACACAACTTCGCAAAGTTAGAGGTGTGTGCCGGGGATAGAACCCATGACCCCCCTGAATAGGCAGCTGACATCTTAACCACTAGGCTATCACCGCTTCAGCAAATAATGCTATTAGAGGTCTGTCGAAATAAAACAAATTAGACTATTGTACTTTTATAAGAACTTTATTTTTAAAGTACCTACTAAAGAACAAAATTTTTATAATAATGAGAACTTAATGTATTTAATATTAAAATAAGGACAATTTTAAATTCATTTAATTTTTACATTTTTGGAAATTAAAAAAAATAGCTGGTACCTATATACCTGCCTAAATTTTTATAGTATTTAACTATTTAATTTACGATTTTATAAATTGTTAAATTGTCATAAAATTTTAAAAAATAATGAGAAAATCAATAATTATTCATATTTTCTAATAGTGTTGTTTTCGATAGGAACTAAACTTATCTAAGTACTTACTTAATTAAAGTAATAAGATATGACCTTGTTTTCATTAATATTGTATTAGTCAAACAGGGCCGGCCCGAGCAAACTCAGCGCCCTAGAACTGCGACGCATACGAAAAAAAAACGGGCCGAATTGAGAACCACCTCCTTTTTGGAAGCCGGTTACAAAGAAAGTTAGACTAAGATAAAAAAATATTAATGGCGACGCGACGCAAGGAGGGCGCACACTAGAGTCGATTAAATATTGCAATTTGTGTGATATCGAAGGAAGCGAGAATTTTTTCTTGGATTTTACAGTACCTATCTGAGTAATGCAAGAGGCCTGTGTCAGATGTCATGTAGCACGGAAACCACAAAAATACGTCGGTAATAGATGTCTCAAGTCTCAACATCGCCGTCCCTGCCGAGGCTGTCCAAGAAAACGTTGACTGAACGTCGTCGTAAGACCTGAGACTCAATAGGTACATCAGATCACAGATGCTCAAGACCGGGCAAAAGTGGGCGGCAAAATGTACGAAAGCGACGACCCCCATCTAACGCTTAATCAAAGAAGAAGACTGAATAATATCGAGAGCTAAGCAAGTATGATTTCTCATGAGTAAGTATTCTGTAAAATAAATGCTTCTAGGTGCATACTGCATTCGAGAACAAACACAAAGTATTAATCTTGAACACGGAATATTAGCGCGAGCACTATTTTTTTTTAAGTAACTCTAAACACACCTAGTTACTCAAAGCGGTATTATGGCGCTAATAAAAACTATTTTTATACCTAATTATTTGCTATGCTGAAGAAACGCGCGAGCTAATCACGCACTTTAGGCTATCAACTGGCGGCCTGTCTAGTCTTCCGTACCCTTACCACAAAGCCGCCCCCAAAACTCGACCGCCCAAGGCCGTTGCGTAGTTCGAAAAGCGAGTTAGTTTTAGTTTGAAAAATTAAAAAGAGCAACCGCTGAGTTTCTTGCTGGTTCTTCTCGGTAGGAACGGCATTTCGAACCAGTGGTAAATTAAAACTACCTGACTATTCATAAGTACTTGTAAAAAGTTTACATGAATAAAAAAACATTCTATTCTATTCTATTCGTCGTTATGCACGTTCCGGCCCTGGTTACAAAGGTCATCTATTCACTTATATGTATAGGAAGGTATACTATTCGAGATTTGGATCTACATACGATGATCCACAATGATTAAACAATATTAGGAAAAATTACGATTTTTGGTTTACTTAACCTACCTACTAGATTTGGACAAAAACAGAACGTAACACTGAATGCGCTGAATGCTTTAGTACTTTTCTTCAACCAGCCTGCTTTGCTTGTACTGGGCATCAACTTCAAGTTTCTTGTAGGTCAGGTAGATCATTCTCAAGATCAATCCGTAAAAGGCTGAAAAAGAAACAGTTTTATAGTTCACGCAGATTGCTATTATGACGTCGTAGACATCTGCTAAATAAGAATTTTTGAAAATTGATACCCGAGGGTAGTATAGGGGTTTGAAAGTGTAGTCTACGTGAATGAAGTCACGGAAATACTTAGATACTGTCTGATAATAATCGTTAAACCTGAGACAAAAATTGGAAATATTGTTAGGTAGATAACAGGTAAATGCCACGCAATGCAATTCACGGTTTTCTTCCTTTTTACTTATGCTGTCATTGCTAGCTGCCAAATTTCATGATTATTATATCATTGGGAAGTAGCTGGTACTCTATAGGTTTTGATTCCCTATAGATGGGTCTTAACAGACACGATAGACAGACAGACAATGAAGTGATTCTATAGGGGTTCTTTTTTCTTTGGATATACCTAACAAGAAAGTTACAAAATATATAGTCTTACCGCCAATGAGCAGGACGGTGATAGCGTGCTCCCCCTGGGTAGCTGCCGGACACGAGGCCCATCACTGCGCTGAACAGCAGCAGGCTCTTGCTCACCATGGAGTACACGAAGTATAGACTTACCGCCAATGAGCAGGACGGCGATAGCGTGCTCCCCTGGGTAGCTGCCGGACACGAGGCCCATCACTGCGCTGAACAGCAGCAGGCTCTTGCTCACCATGGAGTACACGAAGTATAGACTTACCGCCAATGAGCAGGACGGCGATAGCGTGCTCCCCTGGGTAGCTGCCGGACACGAGGCCCATCACTGCGCTGAACAGCAGCAGGCTCTTGCTCACCACGGAGTACACGAAGTATAGACTTACCGCCAATGAGCAGGACGGTGATAGCGTGTTCCCCTGGGTAGCTGCCGGACACGAGGCCCATCACTGCGCTGAACAGCAGCAGGCTCTTGCTCACCACGGAGTACACGAAGTATAGACTTACCGCCAATGAGCAGGACGGTGATAGCGTGTTCCCCTGGGTAGCTGCCGGACACGAGGCCCATCACTGCGCTGAACAGCAGCAGGCTCTTGCTCACCACGGAGTACACGAAGTATAGACTTACCGCCAATGAGCAGGACGGTGATAGCGTGCTCCCCTGGGTAGCTGCCGGACACGAGGCCCATCACTGCGCTGAACAGCAGCAGGCTCTTGCTCACCACGGAGTACACGAAGTACACCTTCACGAGGCCGGGCTTTTTCTGTAACAAGACGTTTCGACTTTCACGATAGTATACATTCTGGTGACGAAGGACGCTCAACCAATAGGAGAACTACTCGAATGTCATCATCGAACTAGTTAATTTCAAGGTGCAGGTCTCGTAATATATGCACTCTGGCGTGACGTGACGATAAACCAATCAGAGTGCATCTCGAACGTCAGCACACCGAGCTTATCATCAGACTATAGGACATACAATCGCCTGTCGCATCACGACATGTCACAGCACTATAGATTGTTTTTATCTTGATTCGAAGCTTACCTCTACAAGTCCCTTAATCAGCACGATGGTGAAAGCGAAGGGGACCAGAATAAGGCACAGTGCGACGCCGAGCACGACGTTGGTCGTCAGGGAAGCCACAAGCACCATCTGCAGTTCCTCAGAGGTTTCAGGATGCGTTGATGTGGCTAGCACGACATTGAGGTACACCAGTGCGCCGATTATAAACAAAATCCCCAGACCACTTAATGTCTGAAATTTAAAAAAGTTCATAGTTAGTATTATTTTTAATAGAAATAGCGAGAAAACGAGCAGGCGAGTCACCTGAAGTGATTACCGCCGCCCATGAACATTTGCAGCACCAAAGGAACAGCCTTTCAGGAATTTGTTAGCCCGTCGCTTGAATAAACTTAAACCCCATGTTGTAATCTAGTGGAAACGCCGCCGATGGGAGTTGATTCCACAGTAAAAGTATTGGTAAAGTTACAGCTAAAATAGCTTTGGACTTCGACTATCAACATCACGATCTTGTTCCTCCTTCACCGTTCTACAACAACAGCGAGAAACCGTAATCGATTGGCACCCTTAAATGTGGTGCTTCGGTGCTATGGCTTCGGGTGGTGCGACGTCGAATGTACCTACTTGCACAAAATGTTTTTGTTCAACGTTTTTGATACTACAGCTAATGTTTAGAAACACCCTTCCGGTACGGCGTCCGTGTTTCCTGCCACATATGACATAGCCCACATATATAACTCAAATACCTACTTTCAAGACAAAAGTGAATAAGCAGGCATTTTCTACGCAAACGCGCTTTACCCTAGACCTCATAATTGCGCATGATTGTCATCAAGCGCAAGCCTATCCTGCTGCGCGATTGAGATAGAATGACAGCTACAATGTCACAATCACAATCACCTCTGATTGGTTGACACTCGCTCACTATTGGCTATCAATGCATTGTTGCAACAACAAAATCACTACTTTAGCCAATCACAACAATTGAGATTGTTATAATGATTGATGTCTATTTTACGGAATCGCCCTACGGTTATCAAAAAAATTACAGCTACAGGCAAACGCCTCGGGCCGACTCTCTCGCTATTGGCTAAAAAATGCTTTGTTGCAGCAAAAATACCATAAATTAAGCTAATCACAGCAATTGAGATTGTAATAAGTTGGTATACCTAATGATTGATGCCGGTACGGACTAGCTGGATGAAAGTAGAGGATTATTCTGCGCATCACCCTCTGAGTAGGTTAAGGTTGGAGTTCTTTTATCTTGCAGCTGGCTGTTCCTACCTATAAACGACGCATTTTAAACTGAGTCGTCGAGTTATCTGTCTGTTTCGCTCGCACTTACCTACGACATGTAAGTGCGAGCGAAACAGACAGATACTCGACGACTCAGTTTAAAATGCGTCGACTATAGGTACCAATAGTATTTTGTTATTGCATTTATTATTTTCAATTTAGGCACTCGGAGCCAAAGGAGGCGATGCGCAAGCAAACTATAAACAGCCAAAACCCAGATGTGGTTTCCGAAAATAAAATTTCGCGATACTGGAGAGTGGAGTGAAGGCTAATTTTAAATATTTACTTAGTTACCTACTCTAGTTTTTCACATTGGATTTAGAAAGATATTAAATCAGAATTGAACAAGCGAAGACAGCTTTTTCCACACACACGAAGTCCAAAATATAATCCAGGGAAATTTATCTCAACTACGGAAAAATCCTGAAATACTTATTGGACTTTGGTATGAATCTGGATATTATTTTGTAGAAGCTTAAAAAACGTATACCTATATATCAGAGTGCCGCTAATACACGAGGTGAAAAGGTCATCAAAAACCGTTTTAATACTATTTTAATCCTATGGTGACCATAATGATGAAGGAGGTACTTACAATACTAATAATTGCAAAGAAGAGAGACGCTGTCTCGATGCTGATGCAATGCATACATTTCCCGTTGTAGCACATGATGAATCTGCAATACAGAAATAACAATTTTAATATTAATAAACATGATAATATCATGTAGGTGCTGCCTAGGTCAGATTTATTTACTTGCTTTCATGTACATTAATAATTTTAGGGTTCAAACAAGGAACCCTTATAGTTTCGCCATGTCCGTCCGTCTGTCTGTCCGTCCGTCCGTCCTCGGTTAATCTCAGAGACTATTAGTGCTAGAAATTTGTAATTTGGCATGGGTATAAATATTAATCACGCCGACAAAGTAGTGAAATAAAATTTTGATAAATATTTTTTTTAGGGTAGCTCCCCTACATGTAAAGTGGGGATGAAGTTTATTTTTTC
Source organism: Maniola hyperantus (assembly GCF_902806685.2). Lineage (NCBI taxonomy): Eukaryota > Metazoa > Arthropoda > Insecta > Lepidoptera > Nymphalidae > Maniola > Maniola hyperantus. Next base: position 3,128,774 of record NC_048551.1, on the reverse strand, counting down.
TCGTCTACCCCATAGCGTGGGCAGTGGCGTGCACAGGAGTTCAAGCCAGGGTATGCATTTAGGTATGAACTTATTTTAGGCAGGTTATAATGAAAAAATAAGCATTGATTTCTTACACTGAGGGTAAGCAGTGCATTTATGCATCTATGAGCTGCACGCCACTGAGCGTGGGGTATCGTTGAATAGGTATTTTAAAAATACTGTGGGTTTGGGAACATCATTTTTTGATTACTAGATCCGTTTGTAAAATATGATGTTTTAAAGTGTTAATTTTTATTAGAGTCAATTGTCCCCGCCCGCGTCCCCCCTCCTCTATCAGCCAAATGGTAGTACATAATATATAGGAACGTGATAAAATTCACAGCAGTAGTACCTACTAGATATATTTATAATCAATTTTAAAGGAAAACTATCATGGCTAAGTAGGGTTCACAGGTTAAGGAGTTACATCTGTTTTTCGAGGATTGTGACTACGGAACCCTACACTGCGCGTGGCCCGCCATGCACTTGGCCGGTTTTTTTTCAAATTTAAAAGCTATAAATAAGCATCTCGAATTTTAGGCATATAGGTATCGAGAGATGTCCATCCATTCACTCCATTATCCATCGACATCTATTGTAGCTATGTAGGTACAATAGCTGATGTCAGTGCTATAACCTCTTACCTCTCAGTACCCGTAGTATAAGATTTTACGTCTCACCAAACGTTACTAGAATTCGAGAGTCGAAACACCTCCGCGTTATAGTAAACTGGATCTTAACTGCCTTGTTTTAAAGCTCAACTTTGTCTACACTTCTACAGCCAGCGCTCCAAGCGGAAACATTGCGAAATTAAAATCAGTGGCATTGAATTTTTGACTTCAATTCAAGGCTATTTAGGTCCATTTTACTTTGATGTTATTTTGTTTCGATTCTCGAATTCTAGCAACGTTTGGTGAGACGTAAAATCTTATACTACGGGTACATTAACAGTTAAACGTAAAATGTTTAGTAATTCGCGACAGGTCGACCAACATGGCAATCGGGGTGGGGACGGACGCCCCGCACACCCGCACCGCCTCCGCGCTAACCCGGTGCAGAGCCCGGGTGACGTGTGAGTGTGCGGGGCGTCCCGCCGCCTCATACCCCGATTGCCATCTCGACCTGTCGCGACATATACCTAGGTAGGTAACTACCTAATTATAAAAATCTTATAGATGAAATTCCCATCTTTATTTTCCTTAATGAAACCGGTTTATAGACGTTAAAGATACCTACGATAGATATAGTACATATACCTAGGTACATATTTCTAAGTACCTACCTGTAACCCACCTAGGTACTTAGTGACAATGATTACTCCGCGGATTATTCCGATATACCTACCTATATTTTGTACTTATGGCCTAAAAGAGCCAGCGCGTGCCAGACCTTCCTTATTTTATAAAAGCTGAAAGTTTCTCTGCGTATAATAAATTATTATTAACGTTTAAGGGTGTCTGGCAATGCATGACGTGATTTTTAATACTACTCCGAAGAAAATTAAAAAAAATTAGACTATAAGGTACTTTGACGTAAGATTTTTGTATGTGTAGAACCTTTATTACCTGTTATCTCCCAAAGCCACCATGATCTAAACAAACGTAAAAAAGTAGCTAACATCTAAATATGCATGCAATCATACACTCCCATTTACACACACACACACATGCACACACGCTCACACATACTCATAAGCACACACTCACACACGCATACACACACACATACAATCATACACACACTGTTGTAATTTTATTTTATTATTGTATATACCTACATTTATTCTAACTCTATTCTGTTAAAATAGTTTAATTATAATTTTAAGTAATCTCTTTTGGCCTTCTGTTATACCTAGATTTAAATTTAAATAATAATTATGTATTTACGCTGTTGATTACTTTCAAATAAACAAAATAAAATAAAATAAATAAAACGTTCCTCCCAGTTTTGGGGACAATACGCAGAAAAACCCCCTAAGGGATTGAATTTTCAAAAATCCTTAGCGGATGCCTACGTCATAATAGCATGCCATTAGCTGTTAGCATAGCATCTGCATACCAAATTTCAGCCCGATCTGTCCAGTAGTTTGAGCTGTGCGTTGATACAGTAGCTTTTATGACGCAGGCATCCACTAAGAAAGGATTTTTGAAAAATCTACCCTTAAGGGCTGAAATATTATGCAGTCCACGCGGATGAAGTCGCGAGCATAAGCCAGTTCTTTATCAGTAGGTACTAACTTTATTAATTATTTCTACGACTTTATGCTATCACGGACCATCGAATCACTTCGACCAATGCATTGAATGAGTAGGTACCTACTTAACTTAATTAAATGGCGAAGATTAATAATTTCATTGTTAAAGTTAAGTTCTCCTGTGAGTGACTTTTTGTCATTTATGGGAATTAAATGTCTTTAATGAGACTTTTAGTCTGTATTTTATGGGAATTCAATGTCTTTAATGAGTTATAAAAAGTCTGTCTTTTATGGGAATTAAATGTCTTTAAACCTCGTAGCGAAACCAATAATTAATCTATGCCTAACCTATAATGTAGTATCTAGGTACAGACTAGGTAGTTAGTAAGTAAATACTGTACATATTCGTCTGGTTCATTGAAGCACATGGAAGCAAGGTGTCGAATTTATAATACTTATAATAATAATAATATAATAATTATACTACTGTCTATAATAGTACATAAATTCGCATAATATCATAACCCACAAGCACGCACTCACGCATACTCTCTCACGTATTCTCTCTCTCCCACACACAAACACACACCCACACACACACAGACACACACATACACACACACATACATATGTTGTGAATCACCTACTAGGTATTTTTACTAGTTAATTGACTTATATTTTCATATTATTATATTATTGTAAAGCTTGTTTAAATTATCAAACGTACCTACTTACTGTTATAAATTTATAATTAACTAGCTTACGCTCGCGACTTCGTCCGCGTGGACTACAAAATTTCAAAACCCTATTTCACCCCCTTAGGAGTTGAATTTTCAAAAATCCTTTCTTAGCGGATGCCTACGTCATAATAGCTATCTGCATGCCAAATTTCAGCCAGATCCGTCCAGTAGTTTGAGCTGTGCATTGATAGATCAGTCAGTCAGTCAGTCAGTCAGTCACCTTTTCCTTTTATATATATAGAAGATATCTATTTAAGTAATCTGTAAAAAATTGTAATCCTATTTGGCCTTATTTTCAGTCTGAATGTCACCACAAGCGTTATGCTTATGCAGGCAACATGCTACCTACAGTGCTACAGCTGCATAAGTTGTAGGTAGGTAGGTATGTAATACGATATTCTTTTGTCCGCATTTCATATAGCTGCCTGAGTCATGATATTTTTAGAAAAAAAATAGGTCTTTAAGTACCTAGGTACCTACCTAATGAAATTGTTTTTTGTTAAAATGTAAGTAACTACCTATTTATTTACTTTGTACTTGATAAACAACGTTGAGCTAAATCGTTAACGAGATGGGTGACCGTTTTGGCCGTTTCGTTTCCTTCGTGCCTCCATGTCGGTCCCGGCTAATTTTATCTCCAACATAATTATCTGTTATAATAATCGTTAAACCTAGATTCGAAATCGCAGTCGTTGAGTCAAACGCAGATGGATCAGGGAGCCCATGGCTTAAGACACCACGAAAAAACGCGAAAGAAATATAAAAAAATCCTACAATTTTGTAAAAGTTTACGATATATTGCAAATAAAACATCTGACTGACCCTAGAGGTCAACGAACGTTGCGTAAGTAGGCCACTTGGAGTCAATGCCGCGTCGTAGGCGGGGCATTGACCCAAGTTTTGCACGCTATACCTTGCGGGTTTGAAAAGTACTAAATCACTAAAACTACAAAATGAGGCAAATGGTTATTGGTATTGGATTGTGTTTAGGTAGTGTAAAACACTGTACCTATGTAACAATAACGCTTAGTTTTTGCTAGCGATCTGGTTTACACTCTGTATAAAACCCCCTATTATGTGAAATGGATAGGGTCACGAGTCCCGACCCTCTCAGATATGAGGGCATACGACGCAGATATAGAAATGATAAATAAGCGCGAGACAATATTAAATGCATGTCTTGAGTCTCATAAAACGTAAGCTAGACTCTTTAGGTGGTTACGCCGTAGAAATCAACATACTGCCAGTAGGTAATCTAAATAAATATAAAAAGAAAAGGTGACTGACTGACTGATCTATCAACGCACAGCTCAAACTACTGGACAGATCGGGCTCAAATTGGACATGCAGATAGCTATTATGACGCGTGCATCCGCTAAGGATTTTTGAAAATGTAACCCCTAAAAGGGTGAAATAGTGGTTTGAAGTTTGTGTAGTCCATGCGGACGAAGTCGCGAGCATAAGCTAGTTCAATATATGTTAATTGATTTGGATGTTATTTCGAATTATTATTTGTAATCTACCTACCAGTCTGTACGGCATTATAGATAGCATATTATTAGGTAGGTATATTTAGAATTCCGTTCTACATTAGTCATCTCATTACTTATCATATTCTCATAAAACACTTAAAAATATGCATCAAAAACCATAATTTAATCTACTTTTACTATAAAATAGCAATGGAAATGGACTTACGTTAAAATTTAACACTGCAGGAGTAAAAAATAAAACACAAAGAAGAACAAAGTCACGTTGAATCCGCGCTCTGGGTGGTGAATGAATGTTTCAAATATTATAAACAGCACGCATCTGCTGCGTATGCTCAGAACGTGGCAGAACCGAATGCTCTTGCGACCGGATGAACGGAATGAAAATATGTTTCACTGATTCGATTTGTAGGGTGTGCCATCTGCTTTTCTTTTTTATGGACATTTTTAGGGTTCCATATCTCAAAGCTGAAACTGTAGGTAACTGAATTAGATGCTCACATTATAAATAATGCGAATTACTTCGACAAATGCATTAAAAGAGTAGGTACTTAATTAAATGGCGAATATTTGTAAACTTTATTCTTAGAATTAAGTTCTCATGTAAGTGACTTTTTTTGTCTTTATGAAAATTACCTAGGTAAACGTCTTTAAACTTAAACCTAAAGGAAAAAGGAACCCTTATAAGATCACTTCATTGTATGTCTGTCTGTCTGTCCGTCTGTCTGTCGCGTCGGTCAAGAAAATCAAGAAAGGGTAGGTACTTCCCGTTGACCTAGAATCATGAAATTTGGCAGGTGGGTAGGTCTTATAACACAAGTAAAGTAATTAATCTGACAACCACGGATTACATCGTACACAAAAAATTAAAATGAACAAAATAATAATTTTCAATTTGCAAAGTAAGATAACTGTAGGTAACTACCTACCAAGTATCATATCAAAGGTACCTGTAAATTCTAAAAAAATTTTTACAAAAAAAATAAAAACCGACTTCGTTACACAAACACTAAAAATTGAAAAATAATTTAATTTATTACCGAATATATTATGTATACAAGAGTTAATATAGTTCCATAATAATACTTTTTGGTGCCGGTGCCAATTAGCTTTAGCTGCGCGAATCGTCTAGACTTCATATTTTTATGAGACTCCACAATTTTTATGAGGCACCTCATTGGCACCGACCCCAAAAAATATTATTATGGAACTATATTAACTCTTGTATACATAATATATTCGGTAATAAATTAAATTATTTTTCAATTTTTAGTGTTTGTGTAACGAAGTCGGTTTTTATTTTTTTTGTAAAAATTTTTTATTTCACAATTTTTAGTGGCCCCATGGAATTATGCTATGACTGGTTAAAAATCTACTGTTTACTAAGCTATTACACTGATCGCGAGCAATTTACTCTTATCCGTTGAGGAGTTCCAGTATCTATCTTCGAAGGTGTTCATCAGATCTTCACCAAATTGAAATGGGACCAACTTTGAAGTATACCCTTTCAAACAAAAAAAGAATTTTCAAAATCGGTCCAGGCGTTTTCGAGTAATCGGGGAACATACATAAAAAAAAAAAAAAAAAAAAAAAAAAAAAAAAAAAAAAAAAAAAAAAAAAAGATTCCGACGAATTGAGAACCTCCTCCTTTTTTTGAAGTCGGTTAAAAAAGAGTTTATTAAGAGATTTATAATATAATTTCTCCTATATGTCTTTTCGGAGAGTGACATAGGCTACTTTTTAACCCGAAAAATCACCGGTTCCCACGGGATTTTCACAAACCAAAATCGACACAGACGAGGTCACGGGCGTCAGCTAGTTCATGATCAACCCATCGCCGGCTCACTACAGTGCATGGGTCTCCTCTCAGAGTGAGAAGGGTTTTGGCCATAGTCTAACACGCTGGCCAAGTGCGGATTGGTAGTTAGTTAATTGATAGTTAAATCTTTTAACCTTTTGTTCTTATTTAGCATGGTCCGAAATTATTAACTACATAAGTGGTGACCCTACTGGGCTGAAGAGATGATCGAATGGGGAGTGTGGTGAGCGGTGACGCAATGTTTACATGTAGGTACCTACCTAAATAAAATATGCTCGCGAGCAAAAAGTTCACTGCGTCAGGGACTTTTTGTTCGTGTTTTCATAGGCGGTACAGTACCCGGCATGTAAAAAGTACTCTGTGGCATAGATCCACCCGGCAGGAAAAATTGCAAATCGAACTTAAAGATATTTCGTCTTCGTAGAGTATCGTCTCTGCGTGTCTGAGCTGCGTCACTGGACAGCGACAACGCTCTAAAGTACGAAACCGATAGCGATATCTCTTAATTCTTTTCGTGCCGGGTACTGTGCCTACCATAGGGCCCTTTCACAATACTTGCGGTGCGACGACGTCGTCGTATCAAATGAACCGCCTTGGCTAAGAGTGGCGTCTGTCACTCTGGTACTGCGTACCTACTACTTATTCGATTAAGATAAAGTAGGCAGGTAGGTGCTTAACAATCTTAAAATTGTTAAGTACCTACTTCATGGCAATGAAACAAAATCCTTTCATCTCTACTTCATCATCAAACGATAGACGTCCACGACTGGACATACTCTTGCAGGGATTTCCACAAGCCACGGCCTTGCGCCGCCTGAATCCAGCGGTTCCCTGCGACTCGTCTGATGTCGTCCGTCCACCTAGTGGGGGTCTTCTAACACTGCGTCTTCCCGTGCGGGGACGCCATTCCAGCACCTTGGGACCTCAACGTCTATCGGTTGTACGAACTATGTGCCCTGCCCATTGCCACTTCAGCTTCGCAACCCGTTGAGCTATGTCGGTTACTTTAGTTCTCCTACGGATCTCCTCATTTCTGATTTTATCGCTTAGTAAAAGTCAATCCCAAATAGGTAATGTGACAACGTAAAATTTTAATCCGAATTAAAATTAGGTAGGAAAGTAATAAGTTGTTTAGTTTTTGTACTTAGGATTTTAAAAATAAAGATTTAACTCATGACTCTAATTATTTATTCCTGTAGACAACCTCAAGATCTCGACATTTCGTAATTTTGGCCAGATACTTATTTCAATTTCTCGATCTATGTCTATCTATGAAAGCATATCTTGCCGTTTCAATAATCCGTAGAGCCTGATATCTCTCTCCGGTCTATATACCTAACTCCTGCGTTTGCTTATAGTAGAAGTTCTATCAGCAGCAACCAAGAGATGGGAAGTTAACGGTATTACCTACACCTCCGTAACTCTGAGAGCGCGGTTCAATTCGTCCAAGACGCGTCATATCCTTCTGGTCAGTTCATCATGATTATCAACCCTTCGCTGGCTCACTACAGAGCAAGGGTCTCCTCTCAGAATGAGAAGGGTTTAGACCAGTCCGCCATGCTGGCCTTGTGCAAATTAGCAGACCTCAAACACCTTTAAGAACATTATGGAGAAGTCTCAAGCATGCAGGTTTCCTCACGATATTTCACCGTTAAAGCAAGTGATATTTAATTGCTTAAATCGCACATAGCTAACTCCGAAAAATAAGAGGTGCGTGCCCGGGGTCGAACCCCCGACCTCCCGAATAAAAGGCTGTGGTAAACACTAATAGGTTATCACATATCTACGCTCGTGTCGTTCATTTCATTAATATTGTTATCTGATTCGTCCGTGTCTTCGAAAGTAAGTTTCCGCACGTTTGTGGTGTAGACCTTCAAATGTTTCCGCACGCTGTGTCTCGTCGAGGTGTCGCGCAGTGACGTCTTGATAACTGATGAGAAACTGGCTGGTGACATTGCCGACTGCTTCGATTTGGATTTTAGGACTGCAAACCAATTTATAGTCAATTAGTCTCTGACATACCTAATTATTATGTAGGTATAATGTAGCTGTATGATGGTAGGAAAACATAAATGGGTCTACGTTTGCTAAACCTATCATCCAAAAATATAATATATAACCTTGGAAGTGTTGGGCACTGGAGTGAGAGATCCCATTTGATATCTGGCAGGCAAGTTGAGTAAATTATCCTGTAACCCTGGTCCTGATGTTGGCTGGTTGGTTCCAACCTTAGACCATGTGCCTACCAAATTATTGAAAGCTGTGATAGCTTTTTTTTTCGAGCGGGAAATCTTCTTAAGATACCTAGCCAATCGGGTTCCGTGGGATTTCTACCCACTAAAACCCCCTCGGTGGCCCTACTCAGCGCGTTATTGAGTGGCTCCGGGAACTCTAAAGAACGTACGCCGGTGCCTCTCTCGCGCGACCATCCTCATCCTGTGTGTCTTCAAGCTGTGAATTGTGATAGCCTAGTGGCAGTGGCGTGCAGCTCATAGAGCCATAAACGCACTGCTTTCCCCTAATTGTAATAAGTCAATGCTTATTTTTCATTTCAACCTGCCGTAAAATAAGACTCCCTTGAAAAAGGACCCCGGATTGGTTCGAAACTAGTCTGGCTAACGTCGACTAAACAGTAAACACGTGAGTAAAGCCGGGACAGATATTAAATATTACTTACTTTAACGGTGACGGAAAACATCGCGAGAAAACCTGCATGTTTTCCATAATATTCTTCACTTGGCCAGCGTGGTAGAGTATGGCCAAAACCCTTCCCCTCTGAGGAGACCCGTGTTCTGTAGTGAGCCGGCGATGGGTTGACCATGATGATGATGACAATATAGTTTACCTTTCTCAATCCTTCGTTTCATGGCTGCACTATTATATTCTTCAATACGGCCGCCCAATAATGTACAGATTTCAGATAAGTTCATCTCCATTTTTGAACAGATTTCAAAAAAAGGTGAGGTTCTTAGTTCAGTGCGTTTTTTCTAAGTTTGTAAATATCTCGAAAACTTGTATTCACACTAAGAATTAAAACTAAACTGATTGTGCTCAATTAATGCTTTAGTATTTAAGGTAGTTATTTAAAAGCCCCTTCGGCTATTAAACAGTACTTACTAAGTTGCGTATATTACTTAAATCAGTAATTATTTATTAATTAGTTATGTAGGTACTCTTAGTAAATTATTTATTAGGTAATTAGTTTCATAGCTATTTCACCTACATTTACTTGAATGCTTATTAATAATATGTCATTTCTAATTAATCATTAACCTATACTCAATAATTATTAAGTAATGACACAAAATAGTATAGTTCAGGTAGGTTATTTTTAATTAAACTTAATAATATTAAAACCATGATTTATTTAAAACAATTACGGATTCCTTGAGTTACACATTAGGTACATAAATTGATAATTTATAGACGATATAAATATGATCAATCAGAGTCGCAAGTTCTTACATAATTTAACTAACAGAGAATTTAATTAATAGAGGAAGGCACTTCTATTCATCTATAAGGCCACATGCACAGTACATAATTTACGTAGGCCGTAGCCAGGGGGGGTTGCATACTTTTAACTTTTACAAAATCAATAAGATAAGAAACCATTGCAGTAGTTTTTAAATTTATCAAAAATCTTAACCACCGGCTACGACCTTTTCACACAGTTAACAATTTTACAAAATCGGTTCTTAACAAAATTCTATTGAATTTAAACGTAAACAGCTGTTCATAGGTGGTAGGTACTTAAAGTATATTTGGGGAAATTATTATAAAAGTTGGTAAAAAATATCACATCAAATATTTTTTAAATCAGTATTTCTCCATCTAAAAATTGTTTTATTGCCTCGGGTACATCCTACCTACCTACATATTATGTTCTGACACATAAAAATCCATTCGTAATTAAAATTGTAATCATCTGAAAACCGAAAAAAATGAAGTCTTAAAAATACACTATTTTAACTAAAAACCCGTTTTAATGACTATTTGGCCTTTTTTATTAGGACTAAGATTTTGCATTAATTCTAAGTCACAGTACCTACTTTCAAATGCATTAAAAATTCCAAGGAGCATTATTTTAATCCATAAATTGTTGGAACTGATTCCGACCCTGATTTTAAGTTGGTTTAAATTGTCACTACACTCAATTACTGGTATAACGCTTGCCATTCACGATCAAGTCTACCGGCCAAGTTGGTCGCAGACTTGAAGCGGCATCCAGTAAACTTGACGGTATACACCGTCAAGTTTACTGGATGCCTATCCAGCCTGGAAGGCTATCTGTGTGCATAATACACTAGAGACACGCACCGGCTTCGCACGAGTAGCTTATTACAATTTCTGCTGGTATCTGTTTTTTTTTAAATAAAATATGGCCTATGGCACTCAGGAATAATGTAGTTTTCTACTGGTGAAAAAATTTTCAAAATGAGTTCAGTAGTTCCAACTTCCAGAGTTTACCCACTACAAACAAACTTACAAATTTGACCTCTCTATAATAATATTATTAGTACATATTATATAGATATAGATATCTTACGTCGATATATACGTCTGCGGAATAACCTATCTGTACCTGGAAGGTACTGTCAATCAATCTAAATATATAAAAGGAAAAGGTGATTGACTGACTGACTGATCTATCAACGCACAGCTCAAACGACTGGGTGCAGGTTGGCATGCAGATAGCTATTATGACGTAGGTATCCGCTAAGAAAGGATTTTTGAAAATTCAACCCTTAAGGGGTTAAAAATAGGGGTTTGAAATTTGTGTAGTCCACCCAGTAGTAGTAGTAGCCTTTATATAAAAATTCAAAGTCCTGACTGACTTATATATCCAGGCACAGCCTAAACCGCTGGCCCTAGAGACATGAAATTTTGAGGGTGTGTTCTTTGTAAAGAGTAAGTATCCACTAAGAAAGGATTTTTCGAAAGCCACCCCTAAGTGGGTTAAATTGGGGATAGAATTTCTTATGAAAGTCCGTCATTTTGATTTTTGAAATAAAAAATAAAAAATACGTATTTCACGATTTTTGAAAATTCTACTACCAAGGGGGTTAAATAGGGGATGAAGGTTTGTATGAAAATCCGCCATCTTTCAAGTTATTTGCACGAAAATTGGTATTTGGGTTTTCCGTCACAAATGAATAAATACGTGTTTCAGCATTTTTGGAAATTCCACCTCGATTTTCTAAACTCCATCTGAGCAAAACCGGGGCGGGTCAGCTAGTTATTTTATAATTAACATTTTTTTCCTATCGTAGGATGTTTTGCATGTTTTAAATCTTAATAACATTATAATTTACACGACTAATCTTTTGTGTGATAATAAAAAAGCTTAATAAAAGCGAAAGTTTTTACAAAAGGAACTAAACTGAAAAAGACAAATTCTTAAATTAATTGTGCTTGTGCTGAGTAAAAAATACATAAAAATACTCTTAAAATTAATAGATTTTACAAACATAGTCATACTGGCTGAACCGCAAGGCTATAATTGTACTATTAAAAAAAAAAATTGAGTTATTTCAAAATTACCTAAAAATTTATATGGAAAAAGAAATTAATAATTAATTCATGCATTATTAAAATAAAAATCACTACATATTTTTGGCGCACTATTTATAAACCATTTTCGAAATTAAATATTTTTGAAAAGATTAATTTAAAAAACTTTGTTAAAAAGTTACCAAATCAAAAAATCTTTAGTCATACAAACTAACTAATATTCTAGCAGTTGCCCGTTAACATATTTAAGACAAGATTGGACCTCCTCGCTGTCCGCTTCCATACCCTGGAGCTTTTCTTGAACATCAATATAGAAATCCTTACCGAACCCTCCCTTTTTGAGGGCTGTCATACAAAAGTTAGTCAGCGCTTTAAAGCACTGTTTCCGCTGAGCATTATGAGGTTGGTTATCCCATACAGGTGTAGCCCTAACATAGTTCCAAGCAAGGAATACATACTTCATTACCGATTCCCAGTGCTGGGATTCCACAAGCAATTTTCCTTGTTCTACAAGACACTTTTTAAATGCACCTAAATGCGTCGCAACTCTGGAATAAGCCGGAGAGTCAGTCTTAGACGTTAAACGTGAAGTCGGTAAACTCCTAAAGATATTCGACTTTAAATATGACAGTTTTTCTTCCAACGGTGTTAAGTCAGGCGCAGGCATATCTTGACGTATCTCTTGTTCGACTTCTGGGTGTTTGTGGGATATCCTTTTTATCATATGTATGAGTTGCGTCGGACTTAAGCCTTTTAAAGCTGTGTCTAAAGGCCCTTTGAACTCTCCATCGAAAGTTTTGTCGAGCCGCGTTCGTTTGATCGGCGGTGCGCCTTTGATAGGGCTGTTGATTTTGAACTTCTGAGGCGTGCTTACGTCACTAAAGTCTATCTTCTCTGGGGTGAGAGGTATTCTTTCATGGTCTAGTAGGAGGCGTTTTCTCGGCGTGGACCGTAGTGTCACCCCTAGTTTGAGCGGGGAGCTTCGGACGGGGTTTTTGGGTGGCGTGCGCACTATCGAGTGAAATGTTGAATTGCGTTTTGTCTCTATATCTGGTGACCATGTTGTTGGGAGACGTTTACGTCCTAGAAACAAATTTTGAGGGAAGATTAGTTCAGGCTGTGTAATTATTAATTAATACAACTTCTATCCATACTAATATTATAAATGCGACAGTGTGTTTGTGTCTGCTAGCTTTTCACGGCCCAAAAGTTTAACCGATTTTGATGAAATTTGGTACAGGGTTAGCTTACATCACAGGGAAGGACATAGGGTACTTTTTATCCTGGAAAATTCTAATAGATGCAGCAAGTGCATATCTCTATTGATATGTCAATTATCTTTAGTTGGACACATGTTTATTTATTATAACTTAAATTGAGTTTGATGCGCAGGGATCAACAGCACCAACCCTGGTCTACTATGAAGTAGGAAGACGCACCTCTCTGTTGTATGAGGAACTCATCAGGCGATGGTGCGGGGCTGAGGTAGCCAGGCGGCAGGGAGGGCGACACTTCCCTGGTGTTGGTGACGGGTCGCAGCGGGGTGACACGCAGGCGGTCGAGGCGCGCGGGGATCTCGGCGAGCGCCGCGCGGGTGCGCCGCGGGGCGTCTGGAGACGCCTCCATTCATTCACACCTGGAAGTTTTATCAAGCCGAGTTCACTTGGTTATGTGACTGGAGAAATAGAGGTCTGCAGCAACTTTCGAGGGCTGTTGCATAAATGTTATTTTTCTGAGAGAAAAATAAGAGAGGAAGAGAGTCAAAAGTAGCTTAAGTAACTATCTAGATTCTTGAGTTTTAATTATATCCATGAAAAAATGGTGTCAATATGTTGGCACATTGTGGTGTGATTGAAGGACTAACAAACTTTTTCATTTCATTTGTGGTGGGCTCTTCTCAGACCTGGGCGCGTTTGGAACTCTCGTAGCTTTAGTTTTAAGTTCGCGTAAAAATTATCACCACTATATCATCATCTTACAAATGCAAACCGACTATCAAAGAGCGTGAATTTTTTTACCTACTTTGAATAATTGTTTAGACTTTTGACTTTGACTTTCTTATATTAGTAGGACTAGCTAATAACTTCATCCATACCAAAAATCTTGAAGGAATTCTTTGATTTTCTAGGAGAAATGTATCCTGAATCCAGGATGCAAGCTATCTCTGTGACAAGGATTGTCATCAAGATTAATTCAGAGTTAAGCCGTGGACAGACTGTCATTTTTGATGTGGCCTATAAGTCTTTATGGTGCAAGATGCAGCATGCAATATGCACCAACTGCCCTCCCACTGCTAAACATGCATACCTTTAAGTATGGTGTGCTTTGTGGTCATTACCACAGATTTTGTTAAGTACCAAACAGGTATAGGTATTGAATAGGTGGCGGTGATAACCTTAGTTATGAATTTAATGGCCTTTTATTAAGGGAGGTAGAGGGTTCGATCCTGGGCACACACCTCTAATTTCTCAGAACTATGCGTATTTTAAGCAATCGAATATCACTTGCTTTAAAAGTGAAGGAAAACATCGTAAGAAAACCTGCATGCCTGAGAGTTCTCCATATTGTTATGAAAGGAGTGTGAAGTCTTGGCCAGCATGTAGACTATGAGCAAACCCTTCTCATTCTGAGAGGAGACCCATGCTCAGTAGGGAGCCAACGATAAGTTGGTCCTGACTGGAGTTAGGCTTAAAATTTATAAAAAAAACTAGCTAACCTTGCAACTCTGTGTCAGTTTAGCTTTTAACCACACGGGAATCCTTAGTTTTCTCAGCGTAAAATGTATGCTGAGTTCATCTAAAGCATAGAGTATGTATTATTTCATCTAAAGCTACAAGATCCGTTTTCATTCATGTAAATATAGGTACGAATAGTATTTAGATTATTAGCTCCATAATTCATTACTTACCCTTTGTATTAGTTCAATTTAATGTAGACAAATATGAGGTAAATGCTTAGGAAAACTGCAACAATTAGGGATTTAGATTAATGTAGGTACCAACAGATGATTTCACTAGTTTTTAAGACAGTATAACTAATGAATGGACAATAATATCACTAAATCTTATGGAAATACTGGTTTAAACTATGTATTTACTATGAAAAAAAACTTAAATTCATAATATGTTTACATGTTGGCCAAAAAAGTCTGATGGTATGAAAATTCATTAAATAAGTATAATGTGCTATTATGCCATATTATATTGTGTAAAATTAAATACTCACTGGACCAGTAAATAGGTGAAAACCATTAATTAAACTTTATTCAATTAAAAAAGTTGATAAAAGTAAAATTGGCGCGAAAATTGACAGAATACAGATGCACAAAAACAAACGTGAAAAAACGGTCATTTTGTTAAATCTTTAACACGTAGACTGAGTAAAAAATCTAGACAAAGGAACGTTTGCTTTCTCATTCACACTAAAAAGAGAGCACAGATAAAGTTACTAATGTGATAGACAGAGACGCAGAGAGCTAACCTATTTTTGTCCCTTATCATGTAACCGATTTTTTTCAAGGAATACAACTTTAGTTGCAAAACAAACTTTGAGAATTCGTGGCGTCATTGTATTTCTCATTAGTTATTTACTTGTTTTCACATAAAAAACGTTTCATACAAATATTGTTGAGCGGTATACAAATATTGACTACTAAACAATACTAATTGTCGTGTTATTCATCGTTACGTCGTGCTATCGCTATCTCACACGCGGTTACACAGTACTTTAGTCTAGCATTTTTAATCAGTCTACGCTTTAAAACGTTCAGAAACTATTTACAGTGCGACTGTTTACACAGGTATATTATAAATACAATTTTACTAACATCGGCCTTTAGAATGCCATTTCGGCTTTTTAGAGCGTTGTCTCTGTCACTCATGCCTATATTATGACCTTTTGGCGGTCTCAATGACAGGGACAACACTCTACAAATCTGCTATCAACTTCTAAAGGTCGATGTACATTACTTTCTTACTTACATTATTTCTGATTCTCCAGCGTTTGTAATAATAATTAAGAAAATATCAAATGTCAATATTTGGTTGGTTTTGGTTCAGATCAGTTTTGGTTGTAGTAGGTACATGGTGATGGTGCTACCAGAAAAACTACAGTGGCGCCCTCATTTAATTTCAACGTTTTCGGTCCATCTCACGAACCTATAGTCGATCTATGAATCGTGAAACCTCAGAACAAGTGCGTGAAACGCATTATTTATCACCGTTATTTATATACTTGTGCACTGCGCCTGATTGGAATCCGATATCACGAAAGCAAATCTAAACTACAGACAAAGCCAAAATTGCCAACATAGAGTAGAATGTTGCCAAAACATTATAAACATTTGCTATCAAAAGAACTCGAAAGTCAAAACTTATTTTCATTCAATTGTTGTGTTGTGCTTGAAATGTTCAAGGATTTTGGACCAATATTTTTGGATGAATGAAACTCTGTTGTGTTTATTGTGTTGTGCTATTATTGTTTTTGTTTGTTTGAGGAATAGTTTTCGTTTGGATTCACCTCAATAGCTTATCAGTGTTATTAAAATTAGGTTGACAAAAAAACGTATAGCAGTGGAAACCTTTTTTACTTAATAAAACGTAAAAAATAATTTATTGACTTGCTCTTAAGATTAATTTCATTAGGCTACAACTCATTAATTTAAGAAATAGTCTATACTTATTTAATTTTGTGTGTATCTAAATACAATTTTGTGTGAAAGGATAGTACAAAAGTGGGACAAATAGTAAACAAAGTATATGCTACTGCCGGGTTCGTAGTAAGTTCTAGATGCCGTGCGTAATAATGACCCTGCTGTGGTGTGACGGAGTTTAGAGTGCGGAGACTATGGAAAGGTTATCCCATGACTTAAACCTTGCACTGGAAGAGAGCAACTGTGGAAGACAGGAGCGTAGGAAGCTCGGAATGCGCAGACGTACCAGGTCCGCGGGGAATTTACGTTAGTTTTGTTTGTTTATACTTGATATCTTCAATTTTATTTTTAACTAGCTTTTTCCCGCGACTTCGTCCGCATGAACTACACAAATTTCAAACCCCTATTTTACCCCCTTAGAGGTTGAATTTTCAAAAATCCTTTCTAAGCCGATGTCTATGTCATAATAGCTATCTGCATGCCAAATTTCAGCCCGATCCGTCCAGTAGTTTAAGCTGTGCGTTGATAGATCAGTCAGTCAGTTAGTCACCTTTTCCTTTTAAATACATTTAGATAGCTGATGCCCATAACTGTACATAATACCCACAACTTCATTGTTGATGGATTTCGGTTATTAAAAACCCCATGAGAACTTCATTTTATTCAGGTATTTAAAAAACATTTACCCTCCGGGAAGAATCTAAGTCTAAATATAAAAAAAAGGACAAGGTGACTGACTAACTTGACTGACTGTCTGATCTATCAACGCACAGCTCAAACCACTGGACAGATCGGGTTGAAATTTGGCATGCAGATAGCTATTATGACATAGGCATCTGCTAAGAAAGGATTTTTGAAAATTCAACCCTTAATAAGGAGGTGAAATAGGGGTTTAAAATTTGTGTAGTCCATGCAGATAAAGTCAAGAGCATAAGCTAATCAATTCATATAAAAGATTCACTTTTACACCTAATATTTGTTTATACTTCTCTACCTATGATGGCTGTGTCTGTGCGGATATGTTTTGTTTGAAAATCCTGTGAGACCCCTTTGGTTTTCCGGGACAAAGTAGCCTAGTATTTTGAATATAAACTATCTCCATATCAAATTTCTGCCAAATCGGTTCTGCTATTGTGAGTTGAGGGAGTAACGAACATCCAAATCTCTGTAATAGAAATTTTCACAGCTTCCCTTTTTATCTTTTAAAGAATGTAAATCCATACAAAGTTTCAGACTTTATCCAGTATTTGCATAAAGAAAGAAAGATAGAAAAGACATTTATTTAGCAAACAAAGTGCTAGTTATTCCGGCACCTCTTCCACCTGAGCATAAGCCCAACGCGCTCCAAGCAAAAGAAGCGCCGGTATAAACTGTCATGTATGGCACAACCTGAAAAAAGGTCCCAGCTCAGCATTATGCTGTATGCCTTGTTGCAAAAGATCATACAGCGCTGATTTTTAGCTGATACCCTGAACCGGGTGACGCATAAAGTCATACCTTTTCAGCTGCAGCAGTAACGGTGAGCCTGGTTGAAGATGGTAGCTCCAGCAGCCCCCCCCAGGCACCTCTGATCACACAGCCTCTCTCCGACTCGGATGACCCTCACCTCAGCATCCACAAGTCAACAAACCTCAAGTCTCGACATTATTGCCAGATCGGCAACTTTGAGTCCGACTCCTTCAATGAGAACTTCTCACCGACAAGACCAGCGAATGCAAGGAGGAAACGGAAGTATAAGAAAATGCCTGTGGATTATGCTGATGGAAAAAGATCTCCACCGATTGAAATATTGAGTGTAACTACTGAGGTAAGTTTTATTTTCATCATCATCATCATCATCATCAACCGATAGACGTCTACTCCTGGACATAGGTCTCTTTTAGGAACTTCCACACGCCACGGTCTTGCGCCGCCTGAATCCAGGGGCTTGCTACGACTCGTCTGATGTCGTCCGTCCACCTAGTGGGGGGTCTTACAACACTCTGGTGCGAGGTCGCCATTCCAGTGGTTATTTTCATGACAGTTAGTTGTGAATGAGTTAAATTTAACAGCTGTTATGTTTTTCTTGTTAACTCAGACACAAGTTAGCCCTTGACTCCGATCTGATCTGATGTTAAGTGATGATGCATTGACATCTGCAACAACCCTGCTTCAAATGAATGTACAACATAATATTATATTATCACAGCTTATAAAATTACATACTAACTTTGTTTTTAAATAGAGATAGCAAGCAAACGAGCAGGCGGGTCACCTGATGTTAAGTGATTCCCGCCGCCCATGAACATTTGCAGCACCAGAGGAACCGCCGATGCGTTGCCGGCCTTTTAGGAATTTGTTGGTCCGCCCCTTTGTATTAATTTAATTAATAAATAAGATTAGATAAGTTGGTATAAGTAGTAGGTAAGTATATTAAAAGGCGATCGCGACATTGTGAAAGCGGTTGGGTTTATGTGGGTATCCACTATCCAGTTACCTTAAATGGAAAAATAATGCAATATAATGTAAATTACGCGACAAAGCGAGATGGCAATCGTGGTATGAGGCGGGATGACGACCCGCATACCCGCACGTCACCTGCGCTCGCCCGCACCGAGTTAGCGCGGGGGCTTTGCGGGTGTACGGGGTGTTCCCTCCCCGATTGCCATCTCAACCTGCCGCGTACTATACCTTACATAAGATTATAAGAATTTGTCTCGTACTTAAGATTTGTAGGGTTCCGTAACCGAAAAGTGCCGACTGAACCTGTCTATTATGTCTCTGCTTTCCGTTCGTCTGTCTGTTTATCTGTCAGCGGGCTGTATCTCATGAACGGTAATAGATAGAGAGTTGAAATTTTTGCAGAATGTGTATTTCTTTTGCCACTATAACAACAAATAAGAAAAATTGGAAAATAGCCGTCATCTAAATTAAAAAGTACATAATCTTGTGCGATGTACGGAACCCTTCGTGTACCTACCCATAATGTCATAAATGCAAAAGTGTGCTAAAAACCGTCTTGGAGAGTGACATTGGTTATTTTTTTATTCTGGAAAATCAAAGAGTTTTTAAAAAACTAAATCCGCGCAGACGAAGTCGCGGGCATCAGGTGCTAGTAAGTATTACATAATTTATTTTAGTTTTTACTAGATTAATCTAAGTTCATAATTTTATTACCATAATAAAAGTAAAAATTTTAAAAAAAAACTAAACATCTGATGTTTATTGTTTATAGGTATAAGTCCTGCAAATTGCTATTGGGTTGGAACCATGTCTCATTAACATCGAAATGACGTCATTTTGACGTCAGCTGAAATAAAAATATACCATCAGCTCGAAACTTCAGTCTCGTGCTGACGTCACTAAAATGGCGGCCACGCGTATTAGCAATTTGCGGGACTTATAGGTATAACTTAAATTCGATAACCTAAGTACAAATTTATCAGTATAATCAACTTTGTTACTACGTTCTAAAAAAAACTCGTGCATAAAAATTTGATGTGAATGTAGGAACAGTAACGGAACGATAATTTCGCCGCATTACTCACTTGTCAGGATGGCCGAGCGGTCTAAGGCGCCAGACTCAAGGTTTCCTTGCCCGTACTGAACGGGCCCGAGTTGTTCTGGTCCTCTCTGAGGGCGTGGGTTCGAATCCCACTTCTGACATAAACTTTTATAATTTTACTTTTTAATTTTTTAAATTTTTGTATATTTTTTTACGAAATCATTTTATATTCGCTTATTTACTTTTATTTTAGCCAACTGTTAAATACGTGCATAAAAGTGCTACTTAATATAATCAATAAAAATGCAATCACTTTAAATTCTTAACGAGTATAGGTACCTAATCTGACCCACTTTTGATAACATGACGTGATTAAAATATTTTCTGACTTAATCGATAAGTAGGTAAACCTGCATTTCTCTGAGGGTTCTCCAAGGTGTATGAAGTATGCCAATCCGCACTTGGCCCGCATGGCCTACACACCTGTCTCTCTTCTCACCTAAGAAATTGCTTTAAGCAATAAGGCCACCTTTGCATATAATAATATTAGTGTTTAGTTTCAAAACTGTGACAGCCTAGTGGTTAGGACGTCCGCCTTCTAATCGGAGGTCGGGGGTTCGATCCCGGGCACGCACCTCTAACTTTTTGGAGTTATGTGTGTTCTAAGTTTTTAAATCACTTGATTTAACGGTGAAGGAAAACATCGTGAGGAAACCTGCATGCCAGAGAGTTCTCCATAATGTTCTCAAAGCTGTGTGAAGTCTGCCAATCCGCACTTGACCAGCGTGGTAGACTATGGTCAAGCCCCTTCTCATTCTGAGAGGAAAGCCGTGCTCTGTAGCGAGCCGATGGGTTAATCATGATGATGATTAGATTCTTTGTGTTTTTCTTGTTTTGTGTTTAAAGATAACTATCTGTCACGTAATTTACACTTGTTAAATCAGGACCCTTATTATAAATGCGAAAGTGTGTTTGTTTGTTGCTTTATTGGTTTGTTGGTTTGTCCTTCAATCATGTCGCAACGGTGCAACGGATTGACGTGATCTTTTGCATGGGTATAGATAAAGACCTGGAGAGTGACATAGGCTACTTTTTATCCCGGAAAATAAAAGAGTTCCCACGGAATTTGTAAAAACCTAATCCCACGCGGACATCCGTACCCTTATATTATAAATGCGAAAGTGTGTTTGTTTGTTGGTTTGTCCTTCAATCACGTCGCAACGGTGCAACGGATTGACGTGATTTTTTGCATGGGTATAGATAAAGACCTGGAGAGTGACATAGGCTACTTTTTATCCCGGAAAATCAAAGAGTTCCCACGGAATTTGTAAAAACCTAATTCCCCACGGACATCAGCTAATAAAAGATAATAATCATACACATTTATTTCATTTTTTATTCATGCATTCCAATATTGATTATTTAACAATTATCATTATTAAACAAAAACAACATAGATCGTAGCATCGATTTAAAATAGCTAACTTTATAAATTGCCAACACCTTGCACATGCCCGTCGTCGGTTGACATACAACTTGCAAGCACAAGCAGATGTATTTTCGTTTTGATTTCAGCCCAACGCGATACATGTTCCAATCGTGCTCCAAACGCAGAGCGCGTCACCTCTGTTACACGGGAACAAACAGAAGCAAGAAAGGTATGTGAAAACTACAACGTATTTTGTTGGTGCTGGCTCCACTTTTTTTTGTAAAATATTAGCCAAGTTAATTGCTGACTAATATTCGCCTTTCCCCTCCAATTAAGCGTAAAGCTTGTGCTAGGAGTAGGTACAATAGTGCAACGGGTGGGATTTGAACCGGTAACCTTTCGGTTTTCAGTCCGCTCCTTTAACTGTTGAGCTATCCAGGCTCTAAACATTGGTCTGGTGGAAGGCTTCGGCCGTGGCTAGTTACCACCCTACCGGCAAAGCCGTGCCGCCAAGCGATTTAGCGTTCCGGTACGATGCCGTGTAGAAACCAAAGGGGTATGGGTTTAATAAAAACTGCCATACCCCTTCCAGGTTAGCCCGCTATCATCTTAGACTGCACCATTACTTACCACCAGGTGAGATTGCAGTCAAGGGCTAACTTGTATCTGAATAATAAAAAAAAAAACATTATCGTCCAACTCTCCAGCACTCCAACAAGAACCAACGTCGATCAAAAGACTCTCCACACATAATAGTACGTGGCCAGTCGCGATGGCAATCGGGGTATGATATGAGGGGTATGTATGACGCCCCGCACACGTTACCCGCGCTATCCTGCACTGGATAGTGCGGGGCCTGTGCAGGTGTGCGGGGCGTCCCCACCTCGATTGCCGTCTCCACCTGTCGCGTACTATACGCTTAACGCCAATTTTTGCAAATTGCCATTTTTGTTTTCAATGTGCAAAATATGTATTCCAATAGAGCCTCAATAGTTCAACCGGTAAAGGAGTGGACTGAAAACCGAAAGGTCGACGGTTCAAACCCCGCCCGTTGCACTATTGTCGTACCTACTCCTAGCACAAGCCTGACGCTTAGTTGGAGAGGAAAGGGGAATATTAGTCATTTAACATGCCTAATATTCTTTAAAAAAAAATCAGCTCAATCAGTTGGGGGGAACTGGTCTAAAATCCAGTTGCCAGGTTTGATCATATACGCGTAGGTACTAACTAATACGGCAAGTTAAATAAAACCTTGTACAGTACCCGGCCGAAAGTGATGTACATCGGCCTTTAGAATGACATTTCAGCTTTGTAGAGCGTTGTCTCTGTCACTCATACCTACTCGTATATGACGTTTTGTCGGTCTCGACGACAGAGGCAGTGCTCTACAAATTTGCTATCTCCTTCTAAAGGTCGATGTACATTACTTTCGGCCGCGTACTGTAAAATGTGGCGCCTGTGACGCCTATTGATAGATATGCGATCAACTTAACTTAGTTGTCATGTACCTTTGAAAAGTTTTCAATCATCAAACAACTCATGAAAATCGCAAGGTACTTTCAAGGTGCTTCCGATTGACCTAGAATTTTCATATTGGCAGAAAGCCAAAATCCGACCACGCGCCGGCTTCGACAGTCAAACACGAAACTATTCGTTGCTATTGTGTCGGGCAGATCTATCCACTTTACTTAATAATTTTCGTGGTTAAAAACATTGCTTTTTTACCAGAGACAAAACGGAAAAGGTATATTATGCGTTTAGGCTAAGTTGTGTGTTTGTTACCGTTTTTCTCCTAAACTAAAAGGCTAACTGCGATGTAGTTCTTGAATTTACATATACTCGTAAGTCGTATAGCACCTAAGAGCAAGTTCCTAGCAAACTTTTAAAAATCACTTGCTTAGTCGGTGGCGGAAAATATCTTGAGAAATACTGTATTGCTGTGAGTTCTCCAGAAGAAAGTTAATTCGCACTTGGCGTAGGTGGTGGACTAAAACCTTATCGTTCTGAGATGAGACTCTTGACTCTTGTATAGTCAACGCATTTTAAACTGAGTCGTCAAGTTATCTGTCTGTTTCGCTCGCACTTACCTACGACCTGTAAGTGCGAGCGAAACAGACAGATATCTCGACGACTCAGTTTAAAATGTGTCGACTATAGTGGCTTAGTAGTGAGCCAGTGCTGAGTTGAGATGAAGATTCTTAGGTCAACTGTCCACTGGCAAGATTGCAGAAATTTCTGTCACTGTCATAAGTCATGTTAAGGTTAATTTCTGCAAGTTTTCATTTAAATATTACTTCAGCCATTTCTTGCTCGAGTATGTGACTTGCTAGAACTAACTTCTGCGAGTTTTATTGCTAGTGGATAATCTTGAATCTTGGTGGTTATAGGACAACAGAAGATCTGCAATCGTGGGATTTTATAATTGTTATTTTTTGACTTGTTTCCAGAAATCTATTTTGCGGAAAACGGAAGTGGTCTCACAGGGATAAAGGAGATGGATGTGAGATGAGAGAGAGGTCTTTCAGTGGCGGGTGTTCCTCGAAATCGGCGTACTTCAAAAACGACATCAAATCCCGCAAGTGCGACGTTGACAAGAAGAAAAAGGACGCGTTGTTGCAACCGGGAAAAATTGTGTTAAATACCCAGAATACAGAGGAAGAAAAGCCTTGTACCTTAGCCTCCCTACCGGGGAGTTCTAGTTTCAACTTTGTCTATAAGAGTTCAAAAAATGGAACACCAACTCTTTCCAAACTAACAGGGTACCGAATAGCGACAGATCTACCCCCGTTTTTCAACCCTACATGCAAAAATCATCTCGAAGCAAAGTTTCCAAGGAAAATAAAGATTCTGAACAAAACCCACCCGCCTTCTTCATTGAGAAACCCCTTGCACTTTGATGATTCTATCAGCGGGATGGATTGCACGGGAAACGAGAGTAGCTCGCTAAGCAGTAGCGATTCAGACGGGGTTGTGACGAACGACAGTGACAGGGAAGGCGATGACGAATTAACTGACTGGCCAGGGATCGAAGAACTGAAAGTATTCAATAAAAGCCTAACCTTTAAATCATCTAAATCCTTAAATAATAACTGCACAAAATCAGCCAGTAATATGCCACCACCGAAAAAGTTTAAAAAAGAAAAGTCTTTAGTAAAAAGTGGTTGGGCAAATTGCAAGAATAGGTTTAAAAAGAAACGACCCAAAGTCGATTCGGGGAACGAAGATGACGCCATGATGTCCGACTCCAAAACAGTAGTAGATGTTGAAGACGAGATATTGAAGGAAAAGGAGATTTTACCCCATTCGTCGTTTTCTACCTTTAGCGATATAATAAACGCGAGTGCATCTGGACAAAATGCTGATGAATCGTTCTACCAGTCCTTTCAGGCGTTTCAGGAGAAATCTGACAAGGAGTTTGGTCAGACGCCGCGTACGAATTTCACTTTGCAGAAGACATCGTCGAGCGATTTGAACCTAAGCGAGAAGTCCCCTCAAAGCGACCATTATTATAGCGAACATTCCATGGGAAACACAGGGGTTTCTGAAGTGAGAGAAATAAGGGCTGGTTGTAGAAGGATACGGGAAGAGAGACCAGGCTTTCTCATACTGAGTGCGGCGAATGAGCAGTTGTCAAAGTTTCTCCAAGATTCGTGCCAGACTGAACTCAAGTTGTCCAGTTTTCAAGATCCCATGGAGAAGGAAAAGTTAGAGTCGTTGGCTAAGTTGTATTCACTGGAGTTACAAGTTGAGATGGGGAGACCTATTTTAAGGAAGACCAGGTATGAACTTTTGAATTAATTTATGTACAGTACGTGACAGGTCGAGATGGTAATCGGGAGGGAACGCCCCGCACAGCCCCCGCATTAACCTGGTGCGGGACAGCGCGGGTGACGTGCGGGTGTGCGGGGCGACCCCCCGCCTCATATCACGATTGCCATCTGAACCTGTCGCATACTATAAATTATTTTTAACTTTTTTAGCATATACCTAAAGGTGATGGACCTGTGTTTGTTCTATGATTATGGGAGTGAGGGAATAAAGAAATACTAGATCGACGATGGAAACAGTCCAATTTAATATCAATTCTTAGGATTTCGAATCTTTAGAGAAAAAAGGGAACCCTTATAGGACCACTGCGTTGTCTGGCTGTCTATCAGTCCGTCCGTCAAGTCGTGTCAAGGGTATCAACCCTTGGTCTTGGCGGACGGCAATTCCTAGGTAACCTATGTAATTTCCGTTGACCTAGAATCATGAAATTTAGTAGGTAGCCTACAGCAATGTCTAGGGCATAGCACAAGTACAGTGAAAAATCTGGAAACCAAATTTGTGGTTACATAACCAACAAAATATTAAAAAGTATTAGGTATTTCTTGTACGATGGTACGGAACCCTTTGTGTGCGAGTTGGACTCGCTTTTGGCCGGTTTTTTATAATATGACTTGTTTTCTGTTCCAGCAACACAACACAAGCAATACGCGTAGAGAACTATTCGTCACGCAATTTTCCATCCGACCACAAGCGTCGATGTTATGGCGAAGAGGCCGACACAAGTCTGAGTCTAAGCGACCCGAACTCCGTGACCTCTGCAAATGACCTCGATGACTCCATACCAGAGGTCAAAGGTGAAGAGGACATCACTCAAGATCTAGCGGATTCTTTCTCCTATGCACAAGTCGACAAGACTTTGTTACATCCCGGTGATTTGGATTGAAACCCATACTAATAATTTTATAAATGCGAATGTGTGTCTGTCTGTCTGCTAGCCTTTAACGGCTCATCCCTTCAACCGATTTTGACGAAAATTGGTGTAGAGATAGCTTACATCCCGGGGTAGGACATAAGCTACTTTTTATCCCGGAAAATAAGAGTTCCCACGGGATTTTAAAACCCTTAATCCACGCAGGCATCACCTAGTATGTGTATAAAGAAAAAAAATACGTTTTTGATCTCTCTTATATGTATATAAAAAAATTAAACTATGAAAAAGTTAGGAGCTGTTAGAAGGTACTCTGTCTACCGAAAGCCTACTTGACACTTGGCCGGTTTTTATAGCATAGTATAATATAGTATGTTGAGTTTTAGTTTTAGAAGAACAGGCATGGATGTGTCTCTTATTGTACTTATACTAAATAATTATTATTATGTTAACTAAATATTTAAATTGATGATCTTGATTGTGAATAAAAAAATATTACATGATAAAAATTTACTTTATACGAAATGTAGGTATTAAGGTGAAATAGTCTTACTACTAAAAGGTTACACACTGCTTATTGTGTAAAGCTTCGGTCACACCAGCGCGTCATGAACGCGGCATGCGGGATGCGACGCGAGAGCGTTCGGTATTGCGAACCTCATTTGTTATTGCGTTGTCGCTGATCACTCATACATAGTCCCACTGCAGAGTGGGACTATCCTCCAGTCCTAACCTTCGTTAGCCAGACTCTACACGCTTGTAACTATCTCCGGTTCAGTTGACTGACAGCCTATAGTGTGACAAGGCTCTCTTGGCACTTCAATGACATCGACAGGGGGGCGCTGTTGGAGAACAAAGTCTTCGAATATCCAAACAAGAACAAAGGGGACACTTGCCGGCAACGTTAGTTCCGATTTTCGCCACGCGCCAAGATAGCCTTGTCGCACTGTACCTAAGTAAGAATACATTATGGCCGATGCAGACTTGCAAGAATAGACAATTCATTACTGAAAGATCGTGATAATAATATTATTTTCATCACATAACACAATTTTGTTTGTGTATTACCTGAGCAACACGTCGCCATTTAAGTGGAAACACACCCTTTAACATGTTAGGTCATCTTCGCTTCACTAGATGGGCACCCTATTCTTTCTAGAATATTATTTTTTGGAAATATATTGTTGTATCTAATGCTATAGTAGAAATTGAATTTTGTATAGATCATGGTCAATAAGAAATATAAATTTATAAATATTTGTCTTTTTTTATTATTAAAGCCTTTTCTTAAATTGTTATTTTCCAGTAAGTTAAGGGATTTTTAAAGACCTAAATCGACACGGACGAAGTTTCGAGTATCATTTAGTGATTAATAAATAAAACACAATAACCATTTTAAGATCATGATAATATATTGCTATTAAAAGTATAAATTTGCAAAAAAAATAACAAATAAGATTAACATACTATAACAAATTATTCCATGGAAGCACAAATGATGCAAAGTATTTCATACCTTGATAATAATGAGATACTTATTTTAATTAAATTTTAAACAAATCATAGTAAGTAAAAAAATCCACTTATTGAAGTACTAAGCCTATAAAACTAGGTTTAGGTAAAACAATGGGGCCGATTCTCATGTACACAATCGTTAAAACTAAACTAATTTAAGAGGCCTAAATCTAGTGCTATCCTTTTTAGCAAGCAATATTATGAACGGGATAGCAATAGATCTAGACGTGTTATTTTAGTTTAGTTTAGAGATTGTGTACAAACAGAATTAGCCACAATAATTATAAAAAAATGTCTTTTAACTGCATAGTGGTGCTAATTCAGTTATACTAAAACTAAATTGATCTGTCTTACCTTTAAGTCCCGCAAATTGCTATTACGCTGGAACCATGTCTCATTAACATCGAAATGACGTCATTTTGACGTATATAGTAAAAATATACCATCAGCTCGAAACTTCAGTCTAGTGCTGACGTCACTAAAATGGCGCATTAGCAATTTGCGGGACACAGAAATGGACATATACAAGAACGCTGGAAGAGTTGTGCCATGCAAAATGAGAGGTATATTTGCTGATTCAAGCGTCCTGCGGCCCACTGAGTGTACCGGTATTACGGTATTTGCCTATGTCAAAAATAGATTATTTCTCAATGATTATTACTAAATAGAGGGTCTTCCAAAATACACAAAATCCACGTCCTTTGTTAGTTCTAAATTATCGATTAAACTAAAAAAAGCACGTCATATCATTGTGACGTCACATGCCAGTATTTCATAGAAGCTCGCATACTAAGAGCGTGTTTTGACGTTTGATAAAAAGATACCGTAGGGTGATTGTCTAAAACCTGCATCAATCATTATTACAATCTCAATTGTTCTGATTGGCCGAATTTGTGCGATTCTTGTTGCAACAATGCATTATGGCCAACAGTGAGCGAGCATTAACGAGGGCGAGGGCCACTGTGGCCCTACCGCGGTTGTTTGACAGCTACAATGTCACGATCGCAATCATCTCTGATTGGTTAATGCTCGCTCACTATTGGCCACAATGCATTGTTGCAACAAGAATCGCACAAATTCAGCCAATCAGAACAATTGAGATTGTAATAATGATTGATGCAGGTTTTAGACAATCGCCCCGCTGATTTGACTAGTTGTCAAACACCTAAAATTGACACATCGTAGCAAATTCCTTCGTGTTAACACTATGTTGTTAGATTGCAAATCACACGGTAATAAACCCTAAGCTCTAAGGAATAAAGCAAACAAAGCAATGGAGCCAACATTGACGGCAGGGGAAAAGTTATAGTGAACGGACTGTAGTCTAAAAGTAATGTCATTCTTTTCTAACAGGAACATTATGAAAAGGATGCACTAGGTACTACGTCAGACAAAGCTATTGTAGTCAATAGAATCAGCACCAATATAATAAATTAAGATCTATTTCGAAGAAGTACATTTTGCATGTCTTTTGAACATTTTGTTGATTTTTAAGGTTGATCTTATAAGATTTCTCTTAGATTAATGGAGATAGGTGTCGTTATTATAATATAAATATTATTATGTACCTATCTGTAGGTATTATTTTTACTAGGAACTATTTTTTTGTGCGTTTAAGATTTGAACTTTTTATTATGTTATGCATATGCAAGAAATATTTAAACAGAATTTATGACTAATAGAATCAACCTCCAAAATCAACATTTTTATAAACTCTTGCAAAAAAAAACAATCTTTTGTGATATGTATCATGTGAGTACATGTACCACAAAAACGCAAACACCGTGTTAGCCATATTATAATTTCATACTTATTGTGAAGAATATGACTCGTACCAATAAAGACACTAATCGAAACGAACCAACGCTAATCATTTCGTCTTTCTCACAATACTGTACTCAGGTACTACAACTCGTCGGAAATATCTGCGCACCTCGCTGGAATGCGCTTCCTCGCAGGTCGCCCGTTTTCGCCTATCCAGTACCGGTGCCAACGCAAGCGCGTTGCATGACGTTACTAAACCAGGTTCTCAGATATTTCCGACGGGTTGTACACTGTGTAAGTGAGAGCAATGAATTATTTCATTTTTTATTATTATTTTTAACGCTATTTAGATTGATTGATTTGATTTTTAACGATATTATTTCGGATGGATTAAATATATGTATGGAATCTACTAATTTTAAACTTGCATAAATATTTCTACACATTGTGTTGTGTCTTATAAAATCTCTAATAATAATATAATCGATATAATATAAATTATACTTACTCACAATCCGTCTTTTGTACTACACACTTGTGATGCATTAAGTATTTATGTGATTCAGCTAACCGCGCATTTAAATATTTCAAACGTTATTTTACTTTACACGAAGGGAGAAAAAATCTAAAAATGTATAAACAAGATAGTATTAGCAATAAGCAATCGAAAAATGTTCAGTTTATAAAATTAAATAATGAATTTTATAATTTATTTTAAAGATTTCACTTTTTTATCTGTTTTACAAATATCCAAAACGCATGATACCGTAGCCGCCATCTTAATTCCGACTGTGACGTCACATGAATTGAAATTTCACTAAGAAAACACCGTTGCTTACTAATCCGTGTGACGTCAGGACAACTCGTGAACCTAAAAAGATGGCGGGTAGCGTTTTCGCGACGAAAATTGAAATGCCAAATTGAAATGCGTTTTTATTGCACTTATCTACTTATAGAAATTGTAAATTTTCCCAAATATATGTGAAGTCTATCAATCCGCACTAAGCCAGGCGTGGCTGACTATGGCCCTTCTCATTCTGAGACCTATGCTCAGTAGTGGGTCGGCAAACGGTTGATCGTAATGATGTGATGAAGTTATTTAAAAAAAACAGGTCTTTAATATAAATACTGTAGGTGTAGAAGAATAAAATTGAATAAAAAAAATTTATTTGCAGACTAACTTAAATGCGCGGCTAATTTATATAGGCACTATTCCGTGGTGATATATCACAGCATTTTTGCTTGTATAATTTAATAATTTCAACACCCTCATCAATCCAAATTATAAAAAATATACATATAATTTGATACATTTCTACCTACGTTCTACACATTACCTATTTATAGTCAGCCCAGCCTAGTTGGTAGATTTTTTCTGTGGCATGAATAAGTATTACACGTAGATAGAGTAATAAAGGTAGATACAGGAACGTTTGCTTTCTCATTCACACTAAAAAGAGAGCACAGATAAAGTTACTAATGTGATAAACAGAGACGCAGCTAACCTATTTTTTGTCCCTTATCGTGTAACTGGTTTTTTTCAAGAATACATACAAGGAATGCAACTTTAGTTGCAAAACAAACTTTGCGAATTCGTGGCGTAATTGTATTTCTCATTAGTTATTTACTTGTTTTCACATAAAAAACGTTTAATACAAATATTGTTGATCGGTTAATACAAATATTGACTACTAAACAATGGTAATAATTGTCGTGTTATTCATCGTTACGTCGTGCTATCGCTATCTCATACGCGGTTACACAGTACTTCAATCTACCTTTATTACTCTATCTACGGTATTACCTACATCAGTAACAATTGTTCTACTATCTATGGTATTCAGTAATATTGGGCTGTCATTTACAAATGTATAGCTTGGATGGGTCCACTATAAAGGCTTACACACACCATCAAGTATATCGTCTTATTTGCGTGATGGTTGGAGGCTTGATTCAATCGTAGTTTGTCTGGACCAACTGTGTCCAATGTATGCTGGACTATACAACTAGGACAAGGTATTTGATAATGTTGTAACATCCCGGCAAGCTGAGGTTAGAACCCATGTGTAGATGTACTAAATAAACTGAGCCTCGTAGGTCGTAGCATGTTACCCGTGGGAGATATGTTGCCAACCAAACCCATAAACAAATTGGACGATATGCTTGATGCTTACTTACACCAAACTTTGATATGCCAAATGGTGGCTTGTAATTTTTTTTTGAAATAACAATGTCGTAATGAAAACTACCCTTAATTAAATAATAAAAAAATCCATAAACATTACAGATAAAAAGTCGATTGTAGGAAACAAAAGAATGAGAGTTACAGTAAAAGAGAGTTTCGTAAGGTAAATAATCAACAATAACAGTTAAAAAAGTCGTTTTATAAAATGTCTAAATATACTAGTTGAAAGTGACAACATCACTTTCCTATTTAATTAGTTTTTTTGACAGTGAAGTATCAATTTATAGCTCAGTTAATAGGAATTGGGGTATTTGACTACATCAAAAATAAATTATTTCTCAGTGATTATTAAATAGAGGGTCTTCCAAAATACAAGCTCCCGTACTAAGCAAGCGTTTTGACGTTTGATACGAAGTAGCTGATTTGACTAGTAGTCACCATCCCTATTGGTTGATTGTTCCGGTATACCAGAGCATAGCAAATTTTTTGAGTCTGGTAAATGGTATCAGGTATACCTATTCATGCATATGAGATCATCGCCCTCTAGTTTCTGTCCGTTGGTGACGGCCACGGTCTTGACAGTCAGGTTGCACGATCTGCACAATGACCTTATTCCACGTATATATGAAAATCATAGTTGCGCTATTAAAAAATGTTAGGGCATCATCAGAAAAATTACGCACGCGTTTTCTGCTCGCGGAATTTCTTGACTAAATTGATACTTCACAATCTCTACTGAAGCCACAAACGCATTGCTATGTTGTGGTGTGTTATGGCACACCGATTGACGCGGATGAAAAGATGACTTCAAAAATTTAATTTTATCAAGACGCGAGTCTGTTGCTGGCTGACACTTCAGACACACTCCGATTGGTCGACCCTCACGCTACCAATACAACAAAATATGACTACATCCCAACAACGGTACGTACACCTATTCGATGGTGCAGATGAGATCATCGCCCTCGAGTTTCTGCCCGTTGGTGACGGCCACAGACTTGACAGTGCCGGCCCGCGGCGCCTGCACTATCATCTCCATCTTCATGGCCGATAGTACAGCGATGGCTTGGCCCTTGTCCACGTGGTCGCCTTCGGCTACTTTGATGGTTAGGACTGTACCTGGCATGGGAGCTCCTACTTGGTTCTTGTCGCCTTTTATCGCTTTTGGATGGATCTTCATTTCCTGAAAAGAGGAGAAAATTTATTATAGACCTACCGCGCAAGCCTTCCTAAAGTTCCTGATCTCAACGCAGGCTAGTAGGACGACCCAAGAGATTGGCGACACCACCAGATTTGACATGTACACTATGAGCCATAACGTAGTTTCAGCCACTCCACTCAAAAACAACGATACATACTTAGTGACCATGTTTTCTATCAGTAAGTCAGTTATAAGTCCCGCAAATTGCTATTGCGCCAGAATCATGTCTCATTAACCTCGAAATAACGTCATTTTGACGTTAGCCGAAATAAAAATATAACATCAGCCTTCAGTCTAGTGCTGACATCACTAAAATGGCGGCCACGCGCATAATCAATTTGCGGGACTTATACTATACCAGATATATTTCTCGGCTTACCTTGCTAGCTTGGTCGTCCCTAACAAACACGGATCTCAGTTGTCCGTTGAGCTCAAAGAACACCTCCCGCTCCCCGGCCGCCGTCATCTCCTCAGAAACGGCTAAGGTTTTGATGTCTAACGTCTTGCCTCGCTCGATCTTCACTTCGATCGTTCCACCAACCTAAAAGACATTTTCAAAGCCATTAAAACGATGCGCTGAAGAAACGTTGACCAAGAGGGAAACTGGATGGATGGTAGTAGTTTACCAGACTGTACCAAAACTATTTTGGGGTCGTAATGTATTTTTGTATGTCAAAAATTTTGCGTCACCTGTCTTGAAGGTTTAGTTTTTCGAAAATATTTTATGGTTTACAAAAAAAAACTTTTTTTTGTCATTTTCTGCAAATAAAAGGCACATATTGTTCGCGACATGTCGAGATAGCAATTAAGGTACGAGGTGGGGGGGGGGGGGGGGGGGCAACCCACACACCCGCAAGTCACCCCCGCGCTATCCCGCGCTGAAACCCCCGATTGCAATCTCAACCTGTCGCGTACTTGTCCAATGTATTTAGCAACAAAAGTGCGATAAAAAATAATAGAGACATAAAAACATCAGAATTTCTGATTTAACTGAACATGGTAAACTTACGGAGGGTCCAACGAGGAAGGTCTTGGTGTCGAGATGCTTGACGGGGCCGTACTTGTCGCGGATGCGGAAGAAGTCGTTCGCCACTTGAGGGTACATCGCTGCCGACATCACGTCTTGGTCTGACACCTTATAACAAAGATCAAAATTGGTCATCAATAAATCTGCATCTTTTTGGGGTTTCGTACTTCAAAAGGAAAAACGGAACCCTTATAGGATCACTTTGTTGTCTGTCTGTCTGTCTGTCGGTTTGTCAAGAAACCTACAGGGTACTTCCCGTTGACCTAGAATCATGAAATTTGGCAGGTAAGTAGGTCTTATAGCTGACATTCGAGGAAAAATCTGAAAACCGTGAATTTGTGGTTACATCACACAAAAAAATTAAATTGTTGTCATGAACTAATAATTAGTATTTTAAATTTTCGAAGTAACATAACTATATTAAGTGGGGTATCATATGAAAGGTTTTCACCTGAGCATTCTCAAAATATTGCTTAACCGTCGTGTCTTCAAGATCCCTATGCCTAAAATTAAAACTTGTTTTGCTAGACATTTCAGTCCATATGTGGAATCATTTATTTATAACAAAGTAGTAAGCATATGTGACATCAAGCATTGTTCCATTAAGCAAGCCAAATCTAAAATTGCATCATGGCTCGCTTCCTTAAGCTACGATGAAACTGAAAAACTTTTCTTGCATTTAACATAAGGGCACTTCATTACTATTTAGATAATAATCTATACTTAAAACAAGAATGTATATAATTAATCTTAACATAGCTTGTACTGTAACCTTATTTTTAATCTTAGATAAATACCTACCTTAGTTAAGTGAACGTAGACTAGTAAACCGAGCGTCAATTTACCGGTTAATTGTTTATTGTTAATTCTATTAGGTACCCACGACACAGGACTACCTAGTGTGGGTACCATAACACAATGTTATAATTGATTGATCTATGGTAAATAAATATTTTTTCATTTTCATTTCATTTTCATTCTAAAACAGATTTATTTTTATTTTTATGCATCATAGTTTTTGAATGTATCGTGTAAAATGTCGAAAAAATACGACTGTAGTACGGAACCCTCGTTGCGCGAGCCTGACTCGCACTTGGCCGGTTTTTTTTCCAAATTTAAAAAAGGATGAAAAATAAACATTAAGTAAATAACTTCAAATATAACTGCTACTCTACAATATTAAACACCATGGCTCAAGATTGTTGCCTAAATTCCATAAGAATCGATATTGTTAAATCAATGTTATTTATATTCATGACCTTCTGGAAGCCATCGCTATAATATACATCTTATCTGTGCTTTAAATTATATTAAATGAGTAAAAAATGTATTTATTAGTTGTATTTCACTGATTTCAGTGTAGTAGTATCAAGTCGTTCTTACCGTGTTTTTCTGTCATGGCAAACATGGTCGGCCATGTTGGATTTGTCATGACGTGTCACTTACCTCAGGGTAATGTTCCTTAAGGTCCGTCTTCAACTTGTCGAAGTCAAGAGGCGGTAGTTCCTGTCCCGGTCGGCCTTCAATCCTTGGCATGTCTTTTAGGATCTTTGATCTGAAAGAATTCCAGCTTTAGACTAGTTTTAATTCGCGAAGACCCTGTAATCTTAAAACGGTTGCGAAGCTGAAGTGGCTATAGGCAGGGCGTATTGTCGAAAAACCGATAAACGTTGGGATGTTGGATTTAAAGATGCTAGAATGGCAAACTCGCACTCTAGGTGGACAGACGACATAGGAGTCGCAGGGATCGCTGGATTTAAACGGCGCAAAGCCATGGCGTGTAAGTTCCTACAGGACGCCTATGTCTAGCTGTAAACGTCTATCGTTTGAAGAAAGATAATGTTTTGTTTTTGTTGTTTCGGTTAGATATCCTCCTCCTC
Source organism: Maniola hyperantus (assembly GCF_902806685.2). Lineage (NCBI taxonomy): Eukaryota > Metazoa > Arthropoda > Insecta > Lepidoptera > Nymphalidae > Maniola > Maniola hyperantus. The sequence goes on along the minus strand of NC_048551.1, from coordinate 3,093,164 downwards.
CTTTTCCTTATGACAGCAGTCTGGCAGTGTATCAAAACCCACAACTAAAGCTTTCTATGCGATATCGTATCGGAACGCTAAATCGTTTAACGGCATGTCTTTGCCGATAAAGTGATAAGATAACTAACAACGGCTGAAGCGTTTTACTAAAGCAGACCAGAAAAAATTTAGAAATTACAAATTCCCCATCTGCTATAAGTCCCGAAAACTTCGAAATTTTTAAGAATTTTGATAGGAATCCTGTATCAAATTTTTCCCCTCCAATTTTGATATAGGTACCTTCAAGTCAAGAATAAATAGGCATCTTCTAGGCAAGCGCTCCATCTTAGGCCGCATCATCCGCTAGTCTATAATTTTAAAAATAATCTTATCGTAAAATAGCACTAGATCACTTACCGAAGAGGTTCAGGGAATCCTCCATAAGGTATGCCGATAGCGCCCTGGAAGAACTCCACAACAGACTTAGGGAAGGACAGTTCTTCAGCTCGGGCTTCGATATCAGCCGCCGTGAGTTTGTTCTGCACCATGAACTGGGCAAAGTCTCCCACCACTTTGGACGATGGAGTCACCTTGATTATGTCTCCGAGCAGAAGGTTAGCTTCCCTGGAAGAAAATAAGTATCATGTAAATTTTTTATTGCGTGATATGCTTGCGCTTGACGACAATCATGCTTAAAAAAGCGATGATTAGATCTTAGGATGGAGCGCGCTTGCCTAGAATATGTGGCCTATAAGTACCTATACATATTATAGTACAGTCTCTTGTCAAAATAAAAGTTGCCTGGGAGCATTTATCAAACACGGTCATTCATTGATTTGAATAGAGTTTGGACCAATTTCTTACTTGGCACACACACACAGAATTCTTTTCTCACCAAAGCGCGATAAAAGTAATTTATAAACAGCAGCAAGAGCAACCAAATATATTGTAAACTAGCTTGTGGCGGTTACCACAATAGAAACTTGCGACTTCGTCCGCGTGGACTACAAAAATTTAAAACCCCTATTTCACCGCCTTCGGGGGTTGAAATATCAAAAATCCTTTCTTAGCGGATGCCTACGTCATAGCTAGCTATCTGCATGCCGAATTTGAGCTCGATCTGTTCAGTAGTTTGAGCTGTGCGTTGATAGATCAGTCAATCAGTCACCTTTTATATATTTAGATTAATCATACAAAATATGCTTTAAAATGACACGATGAACGTAATATGCACCTATTATGTACTGTACGCTATACAGGCTTCCTAGATCCAATGAGAAAGCTTGGAACTGCAAGTTGGTTGAACCTCCGGGGATCTCGTTCAAGTACACGTCAGCGTTGCCAGACTTCATAGTGACTTTACTTTGAAGGAACCACATAATCAAACTAGATATGTGAGTATAAGGAAACTACTCACATATATGCCTTCTTCACTTCTTCAAACTGGCTCCCATGACCCAGGGAATGCTTGGATTTGTAAAGCGTACTGGCCTCTAGGGATCTCGTTCAAATTAAGGTCAGCTTTGCCAGGCATTACAGGCACTCATAATCAACCTATATGCGAGTGCAAGTAGAAACCACTCACCTATATGCCTTCTTCACTTCTTCAAACTGGCTTCCCAGACCCAATGAGAAGGCTTGGAACTGCAAATTCGTGTACTGGCCTCCGGGGATCTCGTTCAGGTATACGTCAGCGTTGCCAGACTTCATAGTGGCGGTACATTCGAAGGGACCATATAATGTACGGGCTTGTTCCCAGTACGCTGAGTATTCTGACACCGTTTGTAGAGGAATTCCTGATGAAGATCCGATATTAATAATGAGATACTTTCGGGGTCAATAGACGAAATCATAACATAATATCCTTAAGCCTAATTCCATCAGTGAATAAAAATTATAAGCTAAAAAAATTCTCCTGGATATTTTTGCTGATTTGGTCCTGGTTACTTACCGGTATCCAGGGGCGTTCCTTGCAGCGAAGCAACCAACGCTCCCATACTGGGCTGGCTGGTCATCCCGGACATGGAGTCCACCGCCACGTCGACCACGTCCGCGCCTGCCTCCGCGCACGCCAGCATCGAGGCTACGCCCGCGCCCGACGTGTCGTGAGTGTGGACGTGGATTGGTATGGACGGGTGCTTGTCACGGATTGCTGATATCAGTAACCTAGAAAAGTATTACACGGCATTATTCTTCTTCTTCTTCTTCTTCGTCGTATTGTTTACAGCTGAGGGTCGAGTCCGCGGGTTTTTAAAAGGTTGGTAACTAGTCGCAGTTTTAGTAATTGGTTGAATAATTTTATGAGATTAAACCTCAGCAGCTCAACGGTTAACAAGCGGACTGAATTCCAAAAGGTCGGCGTTTCAAACCCCACCCGTAGTACTATTGTTTAACATGGCTAATATTCTTAAAAAAAAATTGTGCTCCAATTACGCATTTTAGCCACGTCATTTGAAGTTACCCATATTAATTTCTTTAAAAAAACATATGGACATCTTTTTCGTAATCAAAAACCCCCCGGAAAACTTTGGGGAGGACACTCATATTAGCTTCAACAATATTTTGGATTTCAAATGGGTGATGCGTAATTAGTGCCCCGAAAACATTCAGACATCACCCATACCAATTTCTCCAAGAAAATAAAGAATTGCGGACGTCCATCTTTAGTTTAAAATTGACACAATTTTTCTAAAAAGGCATCTCGAAAACCTTTTCTGGAAACCATAAAAAAATTTACAACGGCCATCTTGGATTTCAAACTGCCTAGACGTTTTCGTTTTCTGACAGTATAAACTCTTTAGGAACCGAAATTAATTATTCTGTCTGTTTATTTAATACTTACTTGGCAGCCTGAGGCTTCAACAGACCAGCCATATCCTTGATAGCTAGCACGTGCGTCCCGGCTTTCACCAGCTCATCGGCAAGGTTTAGATAGTACTTGAGGTCGTATTTCTTCTTGTTGGGGTCCGATACGTCTCCGGTGTAGGAAATGGCGGCTTCAATCACGCCGCCGGCTTTGCCAGCCGCATCCATACCAAGGATTAAGTTCGGTAGGTAGTTTAGGGAGTCGAAAACTCGGAATATGTCCATCCCAGTTTTAACCTACAAATGAAGAGTTAGTTTTGAAGATCTAATCCAAATTGTAATATTAGTAAAATTCGTTGAGAGATTGCTCCAAATTTTTTGTTTAAAAATATTAAGTTTAACCTTTTTTTTGATGTTTTATACTTTTTTAATGACGTAATTTGGAATTCCACCATCTCAATTCTAACGAAACATATAGCCATTGATAGTTTGTGTATAAGTTTTTTTTACTATTTATTTCTCGATTATTAGCTATTTGACAGACAAAATTTATTCTGAAGGAACTAAATTAGGCTATTAGCATAAGTGTTAATAGGGAGTATTAGAGTCAGCTAAAGGTCAGGTATAAAGGCCGCGCAACGCCCCTGTGGACGCCTTTGTGCGCGCGTGCATGTCGCGAATGCGTATATCATGTTTATACTCATTCCCAAAAACTCGCGAACATATTATTGTGCACGTCGTTAGTTAAACAAACCACTCGTAGACAAGTGGACATTCTGTTCTTATAATGCGCGTTGAGAGCACGGTTATAAAATAGAATAGATAGAAATATTTTTATTCAAAAGTACAAATGTGTATACATTTACAAGTACTTTTGAATAGTCAATCGCATGTACCAGTGGTTCGGAATGGCTTGACAGCATTCGTGCTCGAGCACGAATGCTATATAGACATCATCAAGGCATCAGGGCAAAATCAGATATTAGAGACAAAAGTCAGATTTTAGAGACCAAAATCAGATAATATTAGAGACAGATTACCGCCATATCGCAGAACTTGTAGACGACATTGTCGGGGTAGTTGGTGTAGCCGACCGCGTTGGCGCCGCGCAGCAGCATTTGGAACGGCACGTTGGGGATCAGTCTGCGCATGTCCTCCAGCCTCTCCCACGGGCATTCGTGGAGGAACCTTCACAAAAAAAAACGGTCAAGTGCGAGTGGAACGCGACACACGAAGGGTTTACAAGAAATTACACTTTTTGATCCCACACCTAGCCCAGCGTGCACTCGTGACCTCGTGCAAGTTTATGTATGTGTGACGACAGATGGACGTCGGACAGGAAACGAAGTTATCCTGTAAGGGTTCCTTTTAAGGTACGGAATCCTTAAAACAAATTTTCGCTTGGGAATATACGTATTAAGTTTTGGCTTGCATTTTGTCTTCGGTCTTTTTCAGAAAACAAGGAGAAAGTTTTAAGGTAGTTTTGGCATATTTCGAAGATAAATTTACAGAAATTTCTTTGGGCTGGCTTACCTGAAGACTCTTTTGTAGCCCTTTTTGAGGTTTGGGCGGATTTTCAGGGAGCAATTATCCTAAAATGCTGTATCATCTATTAAAAATTGAAGTTTGTAAAACTTACCTAAGCGCAACGTCGAAAGTAGCTCCACCCCAATTCTCCAAAGCGTACAGGTTGCTGAAGTTATGTGCCACGTAGGGAGATACGCCCAAAAGGTCGTGTGTCCTGACTCTGGTTGCCAGAAGGGACTGATGGGCGTCCCTGTACGTTGTGTCCATGAGTAACAGCCCTTTGTTCTGGCGGACGGCTTTTGCGAAGGCTTCAGGACCGCCTTCTGTGAGTATCTCCTTGAAGCCTTTCGGTGGCTTGACAGCTGTTGGGATTACGTAATAAACTGTTCAAAATAACAAGGAAACATTGAATAAGTTTTTTTTTATTATCAACTTGAAGAATGTTTAACAAGTCCACTTTAGACACAGTAAAATAACCACGAAGGTTTAGGTGAAGTGTGTCATTCCGTCTAATTATCAATACACAATATTGCTTCTATAAACAATTACATTACATTTAATTAAAAAATGGGGATCGTTACAATTTGTTAATAAATAGGATCTTCTCTTAACTTATACTTTAAATTAACTCTAGCTGATTCAGTTCTAATTTTATTATTAAACTATTTATTATTTTATAATATAATAATGGCAAACTTTCTTTTCGTTTGTTTTGGGTCGCAACGTAATCTGGCTCGACAATTGAACAGTTCAGAACACGCTTCGAGCGTTAGCACGCAGATCATCGCAACAGATGATTTCATATAAAATGTAAGATTTCGAGCGCCTTTTGTCTCGTCCAGATACAGTAATGTGTTTTGAAATTGCAAAGAAAACATTGTGGCTAATTCCGTTGTACACAATCTCTAAACTAAACTAAAATGGCACGTCTAAATATATTGCTATCCCTTTCATAACGTTGCTTGCGGAAAAGGATAGCACTAAATTTAGACCTGTTAATTTAGTTTAGTTTAGAGATTGTGTACAAAAGAATCGGCTCCAATAACTATATAACTACTAATAAAAAAAGTGTGAGAAAGACAATAATTGTTAAAGATTGTAATACTTTTGGTATGTAGCTACGAATTTTTAAGAATAGACTTCGCCTAGAATTTTGACTGACTGATTAGTATTGAGCATTATGTAGATTACGTAGTTCACCTGCGTTTATTTTACATTGATCAAACAAAACAAAATGTAATGTTTACGATTTTCTGAACAACCAAATAGGTACTTCGCCTTAAAGAAGTTTTAGATTTATGTACACAAATTATGAATAATGCTATAATTCAGTCATTTAATCATAGCATTATTATGTTTTTTATTTATCACGAAAAACCCAATACATGCAACATTTATTATTAATACAGATAATTACGTAATAATAACTAACTTCTTACCTGTATTTTCACCTGTCATTTCGTGTCTTTTAATGGCCTCAGGTGAAAGGTCTGTGAAATAATATGATTAGTGAAAAAATATGGTAAGTGCAATGTTAATGGGAGTGCCACACCCAATATAATAGCAGAGAATTCACGGAGAAACACTTATCCGCAAATAAACAGCAAATAATAGTCCCTTCAAAGTGTTAGTTGAAAGACGCACACAATTAATGGACACTTAAATATTATGTAAGAGTAGGTTTAAGACATAAAATGGACCGTCCAATAATTAGGTCGCACAAAGTTTTATTTTCATGTATTTTTTACATGAGCGAAGCAAGCGCATAGTGGGCTAATTCTGTTGCACAAACTCTAAATTAAAATAAATTGACAGGTCTGAATCTACTGCTATCCTTCTCCGTAAAAATCATTATAAAATAGATGGCAATACATTTAGACCTCTTTTTTTGGGTTAGTTGAGAAATTGCGTACAAAATAACTAGTCACAATGTCAACGTTTACATACGTATGTAACTGCGGGTATGTACGCATGTGTTTTTTTTACCAATTTTTAATAAAATGTCACAAGATTTTTTCTTCATTGTTATACTTCCGGAATTAGCGATGGTGGATGATTTTTTAATGAAAGCGGAAACCATCCCACATAATATAGGCCCTTATAAAAATTACACACTGTTTATACGTGGTTTATACTCGTTGAATAGGTCCTTAAATATAAAAAGCTGCGCAAATAAATTTGATCGTGACGCGCTTTAAAATTATTGGTAGATAAATGATAATAACGACTACCAACGTCGTGCATAGCCAAATATTGCAACAAAACGTTGGACAAAGTAAAAACAATGGAAAACTTTCGAAAGAGACGCCTATATTATGGAATGGGCCTATCGACGAGTACCTATTATACTTACAAAATGACTTCTCACGCGCCATTTTAACTTTGTGTCAATTGACATGTCAAAAGCACGATTTTAATCTCAGAACAAGGACTAATAGAAGTAGCCCTATTGTGACACTTACTGTTAGAGCGAGATAGCTAAATGCATTTAAGCTCTTAATAGAACGTGACAAAATGATTATGTTTGTCCTTATCACCGTGGCCACTTTTTTTTGTTTGCCAAAATGTATTTGTACGTGAGTATTTGGCAAACAACGTGAAGTGTAGAAGGAATGACATTTCACAAGTAAGAAAATCTGCTGGAGCGAGAGGGACTGAGGGGGCCACGCTAGTTGCAAATCTGGACATATCTGTGATTTTGGTCCTTATTTTAAAGACAAACCGTACTTTTGACATGACACATGAACCATAGAGTTAAAATTGTCCGTGAAAGACATTTTGTACGGAATATTATATTCATTGATGCTGTCTGTATAAGCCATATACAAACAGTGTGTGATTCTTAAACGTAAAGATTTTGATCGTGCTTTCTGGATTCGAGTAGTCTGTGTTCTTCGGCGATTAATAGATATAAAGAAATTAAAGCTTTTAAAAGCTGTAGAAGTGTCGCAAGTAATAGAAAGAGCAGTAGGTTTTAATATATCCTTTTCGGACCTACCATGCCCCGAGCGGACTGAAAAAAAAATTATTTGACATATAAGACATTTTATTTGCTGTGTTGGTCACACTGTGCTATTATATTTATTTGCTGTGTTGGCAACACTGTTATTATTTTATTTGGTGTACCTACCTACTACTAATACCTACTGTGTTATTTTGGAGTAATAAATTAAAACGCTAATACTTCTTATGTTCTCATCATAGTTAGTCAAAAAATTTTTTTTTAATAGAAAGACTTGTTTCTAGTACTTGTTAATTCTTGGGTTCATGACCGTATTTTTGATAAATATTCCTTAAGACATAAGTCAATAAAAAATTTGTGAGTTTGTAGATTAAATGAATCTAAGAAATCATGTTTTAAAGTACATTCAGTTTTCGCTACAGAGGTGGGACTAATTCGGTTGTAAACTAAATCGACAGGCGTAAACATGCTATCCCCTTCATAATGTTCTCTGAGGAGAAAGATAGCATTACCTTTAGAATTTTGAATTTAGTATATTGTATACAACCGAATTAGCACCAATATTAGGGAAAAAACCCTATTTTAGTCTTGAATTCAGCCATACTTGTTTTATTGCATAAAGAAAATACATCCATTAAAAAGTAAAAAGTTAAAGACCGATGTACATTACTTTCTGCCGCGTACTATACTAGGACTGTTTCAATTTGGTTCCTCGATTCACAAAAAAATAGTGATTAATTTTTCCTATGCCACAAGATAAAACGGGTAGGTAACTCAAAAGATTAATTTCAGGCTTGGTCTAATACACCAATCTGTACAAATATTTGATCACTCACCCAACGGCACTGAAGGGATGTAAGGCTTCACATCCGAAGGTGGTATGTTCGTGGCCAAAGGCGTGGCCGGTCCGTTGACCAATACTTGGCCCAAGTAGCTGATGATCTTTTGTGCGCGGTTTTGTGAAGCTTTGAACATGAACAGCTGAGGATGCTCGTCGATGAAGTATGTGTCTACGGCTCCTGGAGTAGAAACATTGAGGATATCAAATACTAGTGACCGCCCGCGGCTGCGCTCGGCGAAAATATAAATCCCTTTTATTCCCTATTCCGTGGGAATTTCGAAGAATTCGGGCTTATTCCTTGTTTACATTGTAAAGGGTACCTACATGAAGCACTGAAATTTTTTTTTAATGCACATACCATTCAAAAACTTCTGGTTTTCTAGAACGTTGAGCAGGAAGGGGATGTTGGTCTTGACGCCGCGGATGCGGAACTCGCGGAGCGCGCGGTTCATTTTAGCGGCCGATGCTGCTAAGTCTTGTGCGTGAGAGATTACCTACAACACATCACAAGGAATACAATGACAGTAAAAGAAACCCGCTATGTTAAACTAGCTGACTCGCCCCAGCAGCAGACCCGGCTCAGTGGGACCGTGATGGGTTTATCATGATGGTGATGATAAAAGAATAAACTTTTCGTGGTCCCACATCATCGCACTGTTGCTAGAGCTATGGCACCTACACCGCGTTCATTGGTATCGTTTAACGCGCTTTAGGACAGTAATGCTCAATGGGATCCATTCAATGACGGATACAACTTTGATTCGGGAGTTACTAAAGTACGCGAAGAGCATTGCATGAGGCCATTCAATGTTCTCAGCGTACATTCAAAATCCTTGAATATTTTATATCTTTTTGTGTTTGTATTTAAATTCATCATTGATCATCTAGTTACTGTAAGTGGCACTGCCGTTCCAATTAGATGTAGAATAAATCCATACTAATATTATAAATGCGAAAGTGTGTCTGTCTGTCTGTCTGCCTGTCTGCTAGCTTTTCACGGCCCAACCGTTCAACCGATTTTGATGAAATTTGGTACAGAGATAGCTTGCACCCCGGGGAAGGACATAGGCTACTTGTTATCCCGGAAAATTAAAGAGTTCCCACGGGATTTAAAAAAACCTAAATCCACGCGGACGAAGTCGCGGGCATCATCTAGTAAATAATAATAATGATTAATTTTATAGTAACATAGGTACATAAAACCTCAAATCAAATCATATCAACTTACTTTAACTAGCAGAGAATCGTAGTACGGTGAGATAATGGCGCCAGCGTACGTTGATGCAGAGTCCAATCGGATACCCATGCCTTCGCCAGATCTAATAAAATAAATAAATGTCATCACTACCCATATGATAAATACGAAAGTATGTTTGTTTGTTGGTTTATTGTCCAATAATATTGGTTGGTTTGTCCTTCAATTACGGCGCAACGGAGCAACAACGGATCAGGATTTGGCATGGGTATAAATTAAAGACCTGGAGAGTGACATAGGCTACTTTTTATCTCGAAAATACGCTGATAATAGTAGGAAGAGTCGTTTTGTCTGCTTTTTTTTAAATAGATATAGCGAGCAAACGAGCAGGCGGGTCACCTGATGTTAAGTGATTACCGCCGCCCATGAACATTTGCAGCACCAGAGGAACCGCCGATGCTTGCAGGCCTTTAAGGAATTTGTTGGTCCGCCCCTTGAATAACCCCATGTTGTAATCTAGCTTGCGTTTGCTCGCGAAAAAAGCACTAGGGGTTTGGGGCTGACTGAAGCATACTGTGGCTTGCCACTTTTGCCTTTTTTTTTTTTTTTTCGCTTAGGAGGGGAAAATCCTCATGGACATAGTGCCGGACTCCTACCGACTGAAAAAAAAGGTAAAAGAGGCTCACAGAGGCTTACTTAGGCATCTACCGGCACTTTTAGGAAGGTGTCTTCAACCAGTAGTTTACTAATGTATCCATGGTGCTACAGTTATTAACGGAGTAAAGGACTAGATCTTACCTAAACACCTCAATCCTGCCGGTGCTGGGTTGGAAGTTGTTGGCGGGGTCTTCAGTCGTGACGCGGCACTGGATGGCGTAACCTTGCGTCCTGATCTTGTCCTGAGTCAGACCCAACTCGGGCAAGGTCATGCCTTCCGCGACCCTGATCTGTGATTGTACGAGATCTATGCCTGTCACCTCTTCTGTGATTGTGTGCTCTACTTGTAACCTGCAGGCAAGAGAAGAACTGCTTATTTTTGACCGACTTCCAAAAAGGAGGTGGTTCTCAATTCGGCCCGTTTTTTTTATGTATGTATATCGATTTTTTCGAGGTTTCTGGACCGATTTGCAAATATTTTTTTTGATTTACAGTACCAAATGCGTAGATGAGGAGATCCGTAGAAGCACCAAAGTACTTTGCAACCCCAAACCTATGCTGGAATAGCTGGAATAGGTTGCGAAGTGGCAGTCGTTATGACGTGTTCTTTTTGACCTTCAGGATTAAAACAAGAATATTTTGGTTGAGGTTCGTTTAAGTTACATTTTACCACAAACATTTGACATTTTTTCCTCTCGAGTGGGCTCTTTCAAGAAGCTGGTCATGAATTATCTTAGGAATAATATTGCTATATTACACTAAGCCTGTAGGATAATTAGAATTTAGATAAATGGTATGGTACTAATATATTCTTTATTTATATTTTATACATGTAACTTTATATTTTATTCTACATTTATATATTTTTATACATGTAAGTATATTAATTAATAATGATAACTATGTGGTTGACGTAGTGGGTAGCACGTATATTAATACTATGTTATATTATTACTGTTTTTTTATCCAAGCACTGCGTGCTACTGTTTGTTGATCCGAATAAATAAAAATAAAATACCACAAATCTCTAGAAAAAACTAGACAAGTTGACACTGAAGCCAACGCAAAATATAATACCTCCACAAATAGCGTGCTACTTCTGGCCATTTGGATAAAAAAGCTTATTATAATCATTAGTTGCCCTACAGTCCATTTGATTTGATCTATCGAGCTTCTGATGACCCTTTGATGGTAATATCTATAGTACGCGACAGGTTGAAATGGCAATCGGGGAGGGAACGCCCCGCACACCCGCACGGCTCCCGCGCTATTTCGGTGCGAGCGAAAGCGGGTGATGTGCCCCCCCCCCCCCCCCCCCCCCCCGCCTCATACCCCGCCTCATGCCATCTCGACCTGTCGCGGACTATAGTTAGAACCCCATACCCCAAACCATATAGATACACATAACTAAAACTCCCTTACCAAACTAAGCGTCGATTCCTTTCGGATTTCAGTCTGTTCCTTGCCCATTGAGCTCTTGCAGTTAAAGATTTGATATGATAAATAATATTACTAGTACAAACCTGGCATTAACTTCAATGAAGTAGAAATTGCCTTTGTCGTCCAACAAGAATTCCACTGTACCGGCATTCTCATAGCCCACGTGTCTGGCCAAGTGAACTGCACAGTCTGTCATCTTCTTACGGATCTGTCAACAATATCATTCATATCATTCATCCATACTAATATTATAAATGCGAAAGTGTGTCTGTCTGTCTGTCTGTCTGCTAGCCTTTCACAGCCCATCCGTTCAATTGATTATGACGAAATTTGGTACAGCGATAGCTTGCATCCCGGGGAAGGACATAAGCTATTTTTTATCCCGGAAAATTAAAGAGTTCCCACGGGATTTTTAAACACCTAAATCCACGCGAACGAAGTCGCGGGCATCATCTAGTATGTTTTAGAGTATTCACATTTTTTCTTACCAATGTAATGAGAAAAGGACAGCCAAACTTAATTTAAAACCGTGCTCAGTAATGGGTTAACCATGATGATGATGATGATGAGTATACGTGTATTCAAGACTAAAGTAATCATTACCTCAGGGTCAAGTTGTGGGGCGGGGGCTATTTCCACAACCTTTTGGTGACGCCTTTGCACGGAACAGTCTCTTTCGTACAGATGCACTACGTTCCCAGCTTTATCACCTAAAATTCAATATGTATGTGCAAATGTACGCATGCTAATAAAGAATAATAATCCTTTATTATCTTCTAAATATATAAAAGGAAAAGGTGACTGACTGACTGACTGACTGACTGATCTATCAACGCACAGCTCAAACTACTGGACGGATCGGGCTGAAATTTGGCATGCAGATAGCTATTATGACGTAGGCGTAGGCATCCGCTAAGAAAGGATTTTTGAAAATTCAACTCCTAAGGGGGTGAAATAGGGTTTTGAAATTTTGTAGTCCACGCGGACGAAGTCGCGAGCATAAGCTAGTTAATAATAAAGGAGAACTGACTCCCTTTGAAAAAGGACCCCGGATGGGTTCGAAACTAGTCGGGCTGACGTCGACTTAACACGTGAGTAAAGCCGGGTGTGAGATATGTACCTACATATAATGGAAATCACTCACGATAGTTTAAACGCTAAAATAGTAACTATTCGGATATTCATACTAAAGTCTAAACTACATCGACAGAACTTAAAATATTACTATACTTTTCACAATGTTCTTCCAGGATAAGGATAGCGCAAATTTAAGACTCGTCAATTAGGTACCTACTATCTTTTTCACAATGCTCTTGAAGGATAGGGATAGAGCAACTTTTAGATCTGTTAAATCAGGTTCCGTTAAGATATTTATTTATGACAAAATGCATTCGATTTTTAGTAAAACCTATGCTAAGGTTGAAGATTTTTGAGGATTCAATAGTCAAGAACCATAGGCATATAATTCTTTCGATTTTAAAAAGTACTTACCTAGTAACTGAACTTCAATATGTCTCGGCCTTTCGATGAATCTTTCAATAAACATGGAGCCATTGCCGAAAGCACCGAGCGCTTCTGAAGACGCTCTTTCGAAGGAGGACGCCACTTCACTCATTTCTTTTACTACCCTCATTCCTCGACCACCGCCTCCGTACGCGGCCTGCATGACGAAAAGACAGAAACCCGTTAATTTACTCATCCATACCAATATTACAGAGTAAGGATGGTATGTTATTAGTATCACCTATAGTTCCCGGCAGTTAAATAGTCGCGACTGACCTACGATGCAAGTGCAAGCTCGCACAGGTATTGTTGTACTGTGTACGGGTGTATCACTCACACTAATGCAGATGGCGAACGCGAGTTGCGGCGAGTAAAATAAAAAGTTTCCACAGGATTTTTAAAAAACATTAATTTACGCGAACGAAGTCGGGGCAGTTAAAATGATCATCCCACTAAAATAGACATATTATACAAGACACAAATACGTTGGAAAAGGTGTGCCATGCAAAATGACAGTTATTTTTTGCGCCGATTCAAAGCGCCCCACCGAACGTACCGAGAATTAAAATTCATACATTGAGTCAAATAATTGACAGGTGTCTCGTCGCTAATATTAGTTCCGAGTACGCTCACATAACGCTCGCTGCTGTCAGCGCCAAAACGTTGAAAATCAAGTTGCTTCAAGAACTGGTTGGCAACCGCAGGTCCAGTGTACTTTTTTAGTAGACGTCAGTGGATTTACCCTACTTGGTAAGTATAGCAATATTTTACCTTGAATATAACAGGAAGACCGTGTTGTTTACAGAACTGCAGAGCTTCCTCCTTTGTCGTTATCGGTCCATCCGTACCCGCTACTATAGGCACCTCTGAAATCAAAAACAAATTAGTGGCCATTCAAAATTCAAGAAATTTGGGAAGATACATGCGTCAAAAATAAATTATTTCTTAGAAATTATACAATGGCACCACTGAAAGCGACAAAGCAAAATAAGAAGAAGAAGGAATTATACAATAGAGGGTCTTCCAAAATTCGTAAAATCGATGTTTACTGTTAGCTAGTTGTAAGTTTGCTAACCATTTTAAATTATCGGGTTAACTAAAAAAGTAGGCAAAATTACGTCGAACGTTTATGACGTCACATCTATGTATTTCATACAAGCGAGCTCTAAGCGAGCGTTTAGACGTTTGATAAAAAGTTTCCGATTTGACTAGTAGTCATCATACATATTTTCAGTGGCCAGGTACCATTCAAAAGTTAAGACATTTGACACATTTTAGAAAGAAGAAAGAAAATGCATTTATTTGTTGTTGGTGTCACATATAAGAACAAAGTACAAATGTAACATTTTCATTCAATGGGTGTACAGCTTAGCATCATGTCTTACATCATATTATGCGTTAACACACATAAGATGCAGGACGCTGATTTTCAGCTGTGACCCAGGTGACACCACAGTTACAACCGTAAAGTATAAATATAACACATAGATTTAAATTATTTAATGGATATTGCCAGTGGATATTGCCAGTATATGGATCCGAGACATGGTCGCTAACTATGGGCCTCATAAGAAAGCTCAGTCGCTCAGCGGGCGATGGAGAGAGCTATGCTTGGAGTTTCTTTACGTGATCAAATCAGAAATTAGGAGATCCGTAGGAGAACTAGAGTAACCGACATAGCTCAACGGGATGCGAAGCTGAAGTGGCAATGGGCAGGGCACATAGTTCGTACTTCGTAGGTACAACCGATAGACGTTGGGGTCCCAACGACGACATCAGACGAGTCGCAGGGTGCCACTGGATCCAGGCGGCGCAAGACGTGTGGAAGTCCCTACAAGAGACCTATGTCCAGCAGTGGAGTCTATTGGTTGATGATGATGATGATGATGAATGGATATTGTCAAAAAAACTGCCACCTACTAGCTTCAATGGCGGCTCTTCTCGCAGCTACTTTGTCACCCATCTGCTGGACTACCGATGGTGAGGGTCCGATGAACCGAAGTCCGGCTTTGATTACTGCTTCTGCAAAGTCCGATCTGAAAATACACGGTTCATCATCATCATAATCCCATCGCCGGCTCACTAATGAGCACGGGTCTCCTTACAGAGTGAAAGGGTTTCAAATTGAGACATTCTAGAAAAAACGCTTTACTTCGCTTTGCCTCTGCCGCAATGTGCCTTTAGCCATAATTTGTTACCATATTGTTACCATAAAAGTTACCGTAGGAGATTGATTCTAGGTTTCTAAGATATTTTGTATTGTGATGAAAAACTTTAGGTATTGTTAGTGAGTAGGTAATATTTGTAAATATTTGATTATAGGCTAATAAAGTTTTTTTTTTTTTTTAATAATCATAAGATCAGAAGTGGGATTAGCCATCGAAGTTTCATCATCATTGTCATGATCAACCCATCGCCGACTCACTACAGAGAATGGGTCTCCTCTCAGTATTAGAAGGGTTTAGCCATAGTCCACTACGCTGACCAAGTGTGCATTGGCAGACTTCACAAACCTTTGAGAACATTATGGAGAACTCTCAGGCATGCAGATTTCCTCACGATGTTTTCGTTCACCGTTGTAAGCAAATAATATTTAACTATCACAACTTATGTGAAATGGTATAAAGTTTATAATGGTTTAATATTCTACTTAATATGGTTTAATACCTACCTGTTCGAGGTGTTGCACTGCTGTACAGGACGATATTGCCTACACCATGTACCACCTATATACCTCGAATAAACATTATTCTATTCTATTCTATTCTATATACCTCTCAGATAGCAATCCATATCCGGGATGCACCGCGTCCACATCATTTTCTTTGGCTACCCTGATGATCTCTGGAATACTTAAGTACGCTTCTACTGGAGGCAAGCCTTTGCCGACTAGGTACGACTCGTCGGCTTTTTGTCTGAAAAAAAAAACATTGACATTTTTAACCAAACAGGTAGATAAAATATTTATTGCCACGTATGAAGTAACACACAATATACAAATATAAACGCAAATCACTACCCATATTATGAATACGAAAGTGTGTTTGTTTGTTGGTTACCTAATTGGTTTGGAGTCCGCCGGAACGGAGAAATAAATCGGCGTGTTTTATTTGCATGGATATAGGTCATGGAGAGTGACGTACTTTATCCCGGAAAATCAGAGTTCCCACGGGATTTTAAAAACCTAAATTGATTTTAAAAGCCTTGTCAGAATATTATTTACCTGTGCATCTGTAGACGATCCTGTTCGCTGTATATAGCGACGGACCGGATGCCGAGCTCCGTGCATGCTCGGAACACTCTGATGGCGATCTCTCCCCTGTTGGCGACCAGGACACTTCTGATTGGTTTGTAGTCTACGGTTTTTGAGTCCTGGGGAAAGCGTTTATTTATTAGGTCATAAATATATTTTATAACTGGTAAGAAAGGTGTAAAAAATCTTACGTGAAAGTGTCTAATTTTTTTATATTTTCTTCGGAATATTATTAGAAATCACGTCCTGCGTTGCCAGACGCCTATAAAGTTCAAAAGTTTAAGGCTGTCTGGCGGATGATTGCCACGCTTTTATAAAATGGCGAAGGTCTGCCACGTTGGCTCTTAATCCACAATAAATATATAAATATTTTTATTCGTTGCAAATTATGCCAATAAGAATAAAAAAATATTGGCATAATTTGCAACTAATAAAAAGTCTTACGGAATAAGTATATGGTGGATTAGGTCTATCATATATACATAAGCATATAATGTAGCATTATCAGGTTAATGACCTTCATTTGTACTTTGAAAGACGTTTAGAGGAGAACAATGTTGCATGAATACATTAGCAGTTTTTTTGGGTTCTGTACCCAAGATTTCAACGGGACCATATGATTATTCCTCCGCTGTCCGTCCATCCGTCTGTCTGTCAGCGGGCTGTATCTCATGAACCGTATATATAAGGTAGAAAGTTGAAATTTTCAGAGTATGTATTTCTATTGCCGCTATAACAACAAATATTTTTCAAAATGGCCGTTATCAAAATTAAAAATAAATAGAGTGTACGATGGTACGGACCATTCGTGTGCGAGTCCGACTCGCACTTGACTGGTTTTTACAACGATCGAATTTTTGGTCTTTTGTTGGTATTCACTTATTCATAGTGAATACCAACAAAAGACCAAAAATTTCGAGTCTTGACTCCTTTAGATGAAACAAAAGGTCCCATGAAAATTTCAAGCTAAGTAAGTAGTTTCTTTTTCTTTTGTTGTGAATAAATTATTTTTTGTTATTCTGTTGCATCATCCTTGAATCTTTAAAAGCAAATTGACATGTACCTACTACTAAGGAAAATAATATTGTATTAGGGTATTTTTATTTTCCAGGTTCTACTATTCTATGTCCAGGATTTATTTCTTAAACTGTACTGTACCTATAGTACGCGACAGGTCAAGATGGCAATCGAAATATAAGGCGAAGCGACGCCCCGCATACCCGCACGTCACCCGCGTTCACCCGCACTAGCGCTGGGGCTGGGCGGGTGTGCGCAAGATGGTAATCGACCTGTCACGGACTATACCTACAGAATGTTTATAAGAATCTACTAGGTACCTGTTGTATACGTATTAACTAAGTACTTAATATAAAATATTATATTATTGTACTAGCTGATCCCCGCGGCTTCGCCCGCGTAGATTTAGGTTTTTAAAGATCCCGTATAGCCTATGTCACTCAGGAATAATGTAGCTTTCTACTGGTGAAAGAATTTCGAAGAAAATCGGTTCAGTAGTTCTAAAGATTACCCCCTACAAACAAACTTAACGACATTACCTCTTTATATAATACTAGCTGATCCCCGCGGCTTCGCCCGCGTAGATTTAGGTTTTTAAAGATCCCGTATAGCCTATGTCACTCAGGAATAATGTAGCTTTCTACTGGTGAAAGAATTTTTAAAATCGGTTCAGTAGTTCTAAAGATTACCCCCTACAAACAAACTTAACGACATTACCTCTTTATATAATACAACGGGACGTGCAGCAGAAATCGTAATATTTTAATTTCGCCATAACTTCAAAACCAAACGTCCAATTTTAATCATTCAAAGACCAAATATTATCTCCATAAACTGTTCTTAGTGATGAAATCATTTATTTTGATAAGGATTAATAGCATGAGTAAAATAAACGCGTTTAAATGTAGTCCAAAAAAAATTCAAGATTTTTAAATAAAAAAATGGTTGCTGTGCCTCACTCGACATAGATGGGTATAGTGTGTCGCGGACTTTTTGTAGATATTTATAAGATCTACAATTAATTAGAACATTTTATGGTTCTATCTTTTATAGTTTAGGCAGCGTACGCAAAATAAGTAACTTTTCTGGTTGATTTTTTACACCTTGTGTCCGAAAAACCCAAATATCTTACGGAACCCTATTTTTTTCCAAAATAAAATATAGCCTATGTTACTCGTGGATAATGTAGCTTTCGAATGGTGAAAGAATTTTTAAAATCGGTCCAGTAGTTTTTGAGCCTATTCAGTACAAACAAACAAACAAACAAACAAAGTTTTCCTCTTTATAATATTAGTGTAGATAGCTGACCTGCCCCGGCTTCGCTCGGGTGGAGTTTAGAAAATTGAGGGGGAGGTTGAATTAAATTTTTCTCTCCGTAAGAACCATCCTCGAACTTCAAGAAATATTATAAAAAAAGTATTAGCGAAATCGGTTCAGCTGTTCTCGAGATTTGCGATGAGCAATACATTTAGTGATTCATTTTTATATTATAGAGCCGCGCGGATACCTTACTCATAGATCTAAACTCCCCTCCCGCACGCGCACCCCCGCCTTGGTGACGCCCACTTCGCAACGGGCCGTGCAGCAGAAATCGTAATATTTTAATTTCGCCATAACTTCAAAACCAAACGTCCAATTTTAATCATTCAAAGACCAAATATTATCTCCATAAACTGTTCTTAGTGATGAAATCATTTATTTTGATAAGGATTAATAGCATGAGTAAAATAAACGCGTTTAAATGTAGTCCAAAAAAAATTCAAGATTTTTAAATAAAAAAATGGTTGCTGTGCCTCACTCGACATAGATGGGTATAGTGTGTCGCGGACTTTTTTGTAGATATTTATAAGATCTACAATTAATTAGAACATTTTATGGTTCTATCTTTTATAGTTTAGGCAGCGTACGCAAAATAAGTAACTTTTCTGGTTGATTTTTTACACCTTGTGTCCGAAAAACCCAAATATCTTACGGAACCCTATTTTTTTCCAAAATAAAATATAGCCTATGTTACTCGTGGATAATGTAGCTTTCGAATGGTGAAAGAATTTTTAAAATCGGTCCAGTAGTTTTTGAGCCTATTCAGTACAATCAAACAAACAAACAAACAAACAAACAAACAAACAAACAAACAAACAAACAAAGTTTTCCTCTTTATAATATTAGTGTAGACAACGGGCCGTGCAGCAGAAATCGTAATATTTTAATTTCGCCATAACTTCAAAACCAAACGTCCAATTTTAATCATTCAAAGACCAAATATTATCTCCATAAACTGTTCTTAGTGATGAAATCATTTATTTTGATAAGGATTAATAGCATGAGTAAAATAAACGCGTTTAAATGTAGTCCAAAAAAAATTCAAGATTTTTAAATAAAAAAATGGTTGCTGTGCCTCACTCGACATAGATGGGTATAGTGTGTCGCGGACTTTTTTGTAGATATTTATAAGATCTACAATTAATTAGAACATTTTATGGTTCTATCTTTTATAGTTTAGGCAGCGTACGCAAAATAAGTAACTTTTCTGGTTGATTTTTTACACCTTGTGTCCGAAAAACCCAAATATCTTACGGAACCCTATTTTTTTCCAAAATAAAATATAGCCTATGTTACTCGTGGATAATGTAGCTTTCGAATGGTGAAAGAATTTTTAAAATCGGTCCAGTAGTTTTTGAGCCTATTCAGTACAAACAAACAAACAAAGTTTTCCTCTTTATAATATTATATATAATATTATATATATATATATATATATATATATATATATCTACACTAATATTATAAAGAGGAAAACTTTGTTTGTTTGTTTGTTTGTTTGTTTGATTGTACTGAATAGGCTCAAAAACTACTGGACCGATTTTAAAAATTCTTTCACCATTCGAAAGCTACATTATCCACGAGTAACATAGGCTATATTTTATTTTGGAAAAAAATAGGGTTCCGTAAGATATTTGGGTTTTTCGGACACAAGGTGTAAAAAATCAACCAGAAAAGTTACTTATTTTGCGTACGCTGCCTAAACTATAAAAGATAGAACCATAAAATGTTCTAATTAATTGTAGATCTTATAAATATCTACAAAAAAGTCCGCGACACACTATACCCATCTATGTCGAGTGAGGCACAGCAACCATTTTTTTATTTAAAAATCTTGAATTTTTTTTGGACTACATTTAAACGCGTTTATTTTACTCATGCTATTAATCCTTATCAAAATAAATGATTTCATCACTAAGAACAGTTTATGGAGATAATATTTGGTCTTTGAATGATTAAAATTGGACGTTTGGTTTTGAAGTTATGGCGAAATTAAAATATTACGATTTCTGCTGCACGGCCCGTTGTCTACACTAATATTATAAAGAGGAAAACTTTGTTTGTTTGTTTGTTTGTTTGTTTGTTTGTTTGTTTGTTTGTACTGAATAGGCTCAAAAACTACTGGACCGATTTTAAAAATTCTTTCACCATTCGAAAGCTACATTATCCACGAGTAACATAGGCTATATTTTATTTTGGAAAAAAATAGGGTTCCGTAAGATATTTGGGTTTTTCGGACACAAGGTGTAAAAAATCAACCAGAAAAGTTACTTATTTTGCGTACGCTGCCTAAACTATAAAAGATAGAACCATAAAATGTTCTAATTAATTGTAGATCTTATAAATATCTACAAAAAAGTCCGCGACACACTATACCCATCTATGTCGAGTGAGGTACAGCAACCATTTTTTTATTTAAAAATCTTGAATTTTTTTTGGACTACATTTAAACGCGTTTATTTTACTCATGCTATTAATCCTTATCAAAATAAATGATTTCATCACTAAGAACAGTTTATGGAGATAATATTTGGTCTTTGAATGATTAAAATTGGACGTTTGGTTTTGAAGTTATGGCGAAATTAAAATATTACGATTTCTGCTGCACGGCCCGTTGTCTACACTAATATTATAAAGAGGAAAACTTTGTTTGTTTGTTTGTTTGTTTGTACTGAATAGGCTCAAAAACTACTGGACCGATTTTAAAAATTCTTTCACCATTCGAAAGCTACATTATCCACGAGTAACATAGGCTATATTTTATTTTGGAAAAAAATAGGGTTCCGTAAGATATTTGGGTTTTTCGGACACAAGGTGTAAAAAATCAACCAGAAAAGTTACTTATTTTGCGTACGCTGCCTAAACTATAAAAGATAGAACCATAAAATGTTCTAATTAATTGTAGATCTTATAAATATCTACAAAAAAGTCCGCGACACACTATACCCATCTATGTCGAGTGAGGCACAGCAACCATTTTTTTATTTAAAAATCTTGAATTTTTTTTGGACTACATTTAAACGCGTTTATTTTACTCATGCTATTAATCCTTATCAAAATAAATGATTTCATCACTAAGAACAGTTTATGGAGATAATGTGGCTAATTCCTTTGTACACAATCTTTAAACTAAACTAAAATATCACGTCTAAATCTATTGCTATCCCTTTCATAATGTTGCTTGCGGAAAAGGAAAGCACTAGACTTAGACCTGTTAATTTAGTTTAGTTTAGAGATTGTGTACTAGAGAATCGGCCCCAATATTTGGTCTTTGAATGATTAAAATTGGACGTTTGGTTTTGAAGTTATGGCGAAATTAAAATATTACGATTTCTGCTGCACGGCCCGTTGTATTATATGTATAAAGAGGTAATGTCGTTAAGTTTGTTTGTAGGGGGTAATCTTTAGAACTACTGAACCGATTTTAAAAATTCTTTCACCAGTAGAAAGCTACATTATTCCTGAGTGACATAGGCTATACGGGATCTTTAAAAACCTAAATCTACGCGGGCGAAGCCGCTATATATATATATATATATATATATATATATATATATATATATATATATATATATATATATATATATACTAGCTGATCCCCGCGGCTTCGCCCGCGTAGATTTAGGTTTTTAAAGATCCCGTATAGCCTATGTCACTCAGGAATAATGTAGCTTTCTACTGGTGAAAGAATTTTTAAAATCGGTTCAGTAGTTCTAAAGATTACCCCCTACAAACAAACTTAACGACATTACCTCTTTATACATATAATACAACGGGCCGTGCAGCAGAAATCGTAATATTTTAATTTCGCCATAACTTCAAAACCAAACGTCCAATTTTAATCATTCAAAGACCAAATATTGGGGCCGATTCTCTAGTACACAATCTCTAAACTAAACTAAATTAACAGGTCTAAGTCTAGTGCTTTCCTTTTCCGCAAGCAACATTATGAAAGGGATAGCAATAGATTTAGACGTGATATTTTAGTTTAGTTTAAAGATTGTGTACAAAGGAATTAGCCACATTATCTCCATAAACTGTTCTTAGTGATGAAATCATTTATTTTGATAAGGATTAATAGCATGAGTAAAATAAACGCGTTTAAATGTAGTCCAAAAAAAATTCAAGATTTTTAAATAAAAAAATGGTTGCTGTGCCTCACTCGACATAGATGGGTATAGTGTGTCGCGGACTTTTTTGTAGATATTTATAAGATCTACAATTAATTAGAACATTTTATGGTTCTATCTTTTATAGTTTAGGCAGCGTACGCAAAATAAGTAACTTTTCTGGTTGATTTTTTACACCTTGTGTCCGAAAAACCCAAATATCTTACGGAACCCTATTTTTTTCCAAAATAAAATATAGCCTATGTTACTCGTGGATAATGTAGCTTTCGAATGGTGAAAGAATTTTTAAAATCGGTCCAGTAGTTTTTGAGCCTATTCAGTACAAACAAACAAACAAACAAACAAAGTTTTCCTCTTTATAATATTAGTGTAGACAACGGGCCGTGCAGCAGAAATCGTAATATTTTAATTTCGCCATAACTTCAAAACCAAACGTCCAATTTTAATCATTCAAAGACCAAATATTATCTCCATAAACTGTTCTTAGTGATGAAATCATTTATTTTGATAAGGATTAATAGCATGAGTAAAATAAACGCGTTTAAATGTAGTCCAAAAAAAATTCAAGATTTTTAAATAAAAAAATGGTTGCTGTGCCTCACTCGACATAGATGGGTATAGTGTGTCGCGGACTTTTTTGTAGATATTTATAAGATCTACAATTAATTAGAACATTTTATGGTTCTATCTTTTATAGTTTAGGCAGCGTACGCAAAATAAGTAACTTTTCTGGTTGATTTTTTACACCTTGTGTCCGAAAAACCCAAATATCTTACGGAACCCTATTTTTTTCCAAAATAAAATATAGCCTATGTTACTCGTGGATAATGTAGCTTTCGAATGGTGAAAGAATTTTTAAAATCGGTCCAGTAGTTTTTGAGCCTATTCAGTACAAACAAACAAACAAACAAACAAACAAACAAACAAACAAACAAAGTTTTCCTCTTTATAATATTAGTGTAGATATAGCTGATCCCCGCGGCTTCGCCCGCGTAGATTTAGGTTTTTAAAGATCCCGTATAGCCTATGTCCCTCAGGAATAATGTAGCTTTCTACTGGTGAAAGAATTTCGAAGAAAATCGGTTCAGTAGTTCTAAAGATTACCCCCTACAAACAAACTTAACGACATTACCTCTTTATATAATACAACGGGCCGTGCAGCAGAAATCGTAATATTTTAATTTCGCCATAACTTCAAAACCAAACGTCCAATTTTAATCATTCAAAGACCAAATATTATCTCCATAAACTGTTCTTAGTGATGAAATCATTTATTTTGATAAGGATTAATAGCATTAGTAAAATAAACGCGTTTAAATGTAGTCCAAAAAAAATTCAAGATTTTTAAATAAAAAAATGGTTGCTGTGCCTCACTCGACATAGATGGGTATAGTGTGTCGCGGACTTTTTTGTAGATATTTATAAGATCTACAATTAATTAGAACATTTTATGGTTCTATCTTTTATAGTTTAGGCAGCGTACGCAAAATAAGTAACTTTTCTGGTTGATTTTTTACACCTTGTGTCCGAAAAACCCAAATATCTTACGGAACCCTATTTTTTTCCAAAATAAAATATAGCCTATGTTACTCGTGGATAATGTAGCTTTCGAATGGTGAAAGAATTTTTAAAATCGGTCCAGTAGTTTTTGAGCCTATTCAGTACAATCAAACAAACAAACAAACAAACAAACAAACAAACAAACAAAGTTTTCCTCTTTATAATATTAGTGTAGATGTAGGTAGTTTAAAAATAAACCAGTCACTATCGAGTAGCTGGTCGTTTCATTACATGGTGACAGCGGTGGGATAGTGACTGATTTATTTCCAAACTACCTTCATGCAATAGTATAATATTTTATATTAAGTACCTAGTTACTTCTACGTGAAAAATGAATACTGCGGCCGGTTAAATTCGACCTCTATTTACCGTTGGTCTTGATGGACTCTGGTGCAATAATGACATAAGTCGTGTTAAACAAGTTTGTTAACATTTGTATACCTACTGGTTCGAATGGTGAAACTATTGCGCAGATCAAACACATTATTAGGGTTTCGTACCTCAAAAGGAAAAACGGAACGCTTATAGGATCACTTTGTAGTCTGTCTGTCGGTCTGTCAAGAAACCTACAGGGTACTTCCCGTTGACCTAGAATCATGAAATTTGGCAGGTAGTCTTATAGCAGACATTAGGGGAAAAATCTGAAAACCGTGAATTTGTGGTTATATCACACAAAAAAATTTAAAATGTGGCCATGAACTAATAATTAGTATTTTCAATTTTCGAAGTAAGATAACTACATCAAGTGGGGTATCATATGAAAGGTCTTCATCTCTACAGTCTAAAACAGGTTTTTATTTATTTTTATGCATCATAGTTTTTGAATAATCGTGCAAAATGTCGAAAAAGTACGACTGTAGTACGGAACCCTCGGTGCGCGAACCTAGCTCGCACTTGGCCGGTTTTTTTCTCTGCAGATACGGAATTTAAAAACAAAATGGATATAAAAGCCACTAAATAAATTAAAAAAAAAACTTACCGTGGAAGCAAATCGTGCAGAGCTCCATGCTTGGAAGTGCGAAGCGCTCGCCCGTAGAGCAAACCTTGCTCTTAAAATTTGCATTTTGTTCAACAATTAACAAGTTAAATATAAAAAGTTAAATTGAATTAATTATACACTAAGTACAGGCTTATGTAGACGGAGATTTAATCACAACTATAATTAATTAATCTATTTCATGTTGAAAACAACTTTATGTACAAAAAGTTTGACTAGATTATTTTATCGCTTCGTTTTTCGTGATGTTTCGCTCGATTAATTAAATCTGAAACAATTGGAAATTGAAAATTAGTGATTGTATCTACTAGAAAAAATAAGACTTATGAAAATATACGAAAATTACATAACATTATTATGTTTATGGCGATTATTATTATTGACTCTTAGTAGAATTTTCTTTCGGTACCTACTGGTGACCTGATACTATTTTTTTTGTTAATGGGCGGGAATCTTCTTAAGATATCCGACGTTCTGGGTAAGATTCGTCATATTATAAGATTTTTACCTACTAAAACCCCCTCGGCGGCCACCCTCAGCGGATATTGGGAGGCTTCAAGATCTCTTATGAAAAGAGTTTCGATCAATTAGTACGTACTTTGATCGAAGCCTTAGAACCAGGTCAAGTTGATTGATTGAACAATTATACCTAGTTAGCCTAAATAAAAAAAATTGAGGTTGATTTTTGGATCTGTTAAAACTAGCATCAGCAGCCTTTTAAACGTATAGTTTTTATCTTAAAGTGACGAAGTTTAACGAAAGCGTGGGCTCAATGAAGTTTTATCATTATCATCATCGTGATCAACCTATCGCCAGCTCATTACTGAGCACGGGTCTCCTCTCAGAATGACGTTTATTATTATAGCCAAAATTAATTAAGTAAGTATAACAATAATTTCACTTACAGTCAGTTACGACTTTTATTTAATAAAACTGCAATTATTTATGCTACTAGTGGTGATAATTTATGTAAAAAGATAAGACTAGATAGTAAAGTCTTGGCTGGTTTATTATCAACGAACTTTATCTGATAAAGTCATATCTTGCAAAACAATAACACAAATTTTACGGCATGGTGTTAGGAAGTCCTTACATATCAAAATACTTCCTAATTCTATGTTATAAGGTCGTTCGCATTGACAGATGAGAATAAGATTAGAATAAGTACAATAGAATTTGTTTCAATAGTTGAGCCAACACATATAATAAACACAAAATACCTACCTCTAGTAGTAAGTACATTAATTTTTTTTTTTAAATTCAGATACAAGTTAGCCCTTGACTGCAATCTCACCTGATGGTAAGTGATGATGCAATCTAAGATGATAGCGGGCTGACCTGGAAGTGGTATGGCAGTTTTTATTACATTAACTGATAGTAGGTACCTATATAAAATCTAACTTAACTTATTATGCAGGTATTGATGCTACTGATAATAATTTATATAAATAGCTATACACATAGGCACGGTAATGTTATCTATGCAGTATTCCAACTTCATACAAACGGGCGAAACGCGAGCTATACCTACACGCCTCGATCTCGCGGTGCGCTCGTGGTGCAGCCAGTCGCGACTGTGCCGCAGTGACGAACAGAAGGTGTTTTGTTTTTTTAATAACAGCGCTATTTTTTTACTAAAAATAAGTTCAAGTACATATTTAATATGACAAGTACATATTTAAACACAAAGTAAGCAAATGTAATTAAAATGCAGGAGGCAGGCAGCCCTATCGCATGTTTACGTACCGCGCTGCTGTAGGTATTTATTTTAAAGATACGGCCGAGTTACAATACTGTATAGATAACATTACCGTGACATAGGTATTAAAAACTTGGCAAGAATTTGAATATTTCTTATCAACGAACTTTATCAGGTAAAATGATATCTTACAAAACAATAACACAAATTATACGGCATGGAATAAGGAAGTATTTATGTAAATTGTAAGTGCTTCCTAATTCCATTATAAGGTCGTTCGCATTGGCGTGATATACCTACAATGGGCATCCGCGTGGATATAGGGCTTTTAAAAATCTTGTGGAAACTTTGATTTTCCGGGATAAAAGTAGTACCTACCTATGTCTTTCCCAGGGATGTAAGCTAACTCTGTACCAAATTTCATCAAAATCGGTTTAACTGTTAGGCCGTGAAAGCTAGCAGACAGACAGAGAGACAGACAGACAGACACAGTTTCGCATTTATAATATTAGTATGGATTTGGATTAGGTAAGTATTTATTTTATTAGTAACACGGCATACCTAACTCATAATAAATTCATTCGAATACCCGACCTCCGATTAGAAGGCGGACGTCCCGACGACGACTTTAAGTTTAATGAACAACTATGTGCGTATTTCGAACCCTAGCAATGATAGAACCAAATATAGGTCAAGTACCTAGGGTAAGTACAAATATTTTTATCACCAGTGACGCAAATGTCCAAGCTCCAATAAACGCCACAAATGAATACGGTCAAAATCCATTCATGAGATACCTAGTCATATCGTTAGCACAGAAACAAACATGCTTATCAACAATTCGGTTATTTATCTCAATAGACAGAAGAATTCATCTAGTTTGTATCGGACTTTGACCTTAGTGACGCAAATAAATGGGCACTTACAACGCATAAAATTTATCGTACTTTTGATATGAAATTTGACACAAAATGTCAAATTTCATATCAAAAGTACGATTTTAGTCCTCATTTTAAAGGAGAACCGTAAATATAAAAGGCCCTAAATAAGGAAAGAAAAAAACCGTACTTTTTTGACATGTTAGTTGACCCATAGAGCTAAAATGGCGCGTGAGGAGTCATTTTGTACGGGTTAGGTATACCTACTTAAGTAGTTTCTAAATTAGTAGCTGTATCATTTTTCTTTGTTATTTAATTTAATTAATTAAAAAAAAAATGTCCTTGGACGCAGCGAAATTTACGCTTCATTTTTCAGGATCGCTTCCAGAATATTTTATCACATTGTTTAAAAAAACTGATGTTGGGAACGTTAGTTAACTAACGATAAGTAGTTGGTTTTAGAGTGCTATTCGAGACACGGAGCGTAAAATCCAACCAAACTCCACTAAATAATTTTAAAAGAAACTTGAAGTGTAGGTAAAACACTACAAAATTATAAAATACAAACTCCACTAGGTACCCATCCAATTACTCGCTAGAGTCAACGTTGCAGAACTAACCGAATAAAATTATAAATTTAGATAGTTCGTACTCTCTGGTACTGTAACTGTTCATGAGCGGCGGTAATCATTTAACATCAGGTGACCCGCATGCTCGTTTGTTCATTATTCTTTTTTTTAATGAAATCATCTGTTTCATTACAATTTTTTTAAAGATTTTAGTTGCACAAGTAACATACGTTGGCGCTTAGAAAGATTGATTCTGGGGTAACTTTGAAAGCAACTGGCCTTGTAGTGTCTAGTCGCACTCATGTGTCAATGCCGGGCATCGAACCCGCGCTACTCTAAATAAAACTAATAAAAAGATTGTTGACCTGTCTCCTGAATCTGATTTCCAATATTTAGCATAATTTGAGAACCAAGCAATTTACTTTACTTTTACTTTTGACAAAAGTTCAGGTAGCTGGTCTATTTTAATTTGGAACGAATCAATTGACACTTCATTCATAAAAATCGGCCCAGTAGTTTAGCCGCTACAGTGGAACACACTTACAAACCTACAAACATACGCATACTGTCAAAATCATAACATTATGGGCTATCGCCACTTAAAAATATTTAAAGGTCAATCACCAGTATTTTAACAGGTTGGTTTAGTAAGTTATTGACATTACGGGAAAACAAGTTTTAACATCAGGAAAATAAGTGTTTATAAATAAGTATTTATTATAGTGTCCTCTGATTCAAACACAATTAATGTAGGTGATTACATAAGTAGTTATTGTCCTTTAGTCGTAAATATGTAGTAAATAGTTTAGCAAGTACCTATTTACAGTCTTTAACCAAGTTTATACGATTATTATCACCCGATAAGAATGGATGACAATGCCGTTTTTCTGATGCTTACGCCCTATCGGTGCTGTGGTCATAATTGATAGGACCCAGATTCGATTTCCAGCTCGGTCAACCTGGAAACTTATAATTTCGGAAATTAGCTTCGGTTTTGCCTTATCCGGATTTTCTGCTAAACCCCTTTCACCTTTTGCTCATATTTCACTTCTTTTCAAAAAGGTTTTGGCTTAAAGCTTCCTAAAGTAGGTATAGCACGCGATTGATCGAGATGGTAATCGGGGAGGGAACGCCCCGCAAACCCGCACAGCCCCCGGTGCGGCCGAGCGCGGGTGACCTGCGGGTGTACATCATACCCTGTTTGTCATCTTGACCTGTCGCGGCCTATTACAACTTAAGAAAGCTTGACTACGGTAACTACGAGTATTAGGGAAAATGAATAAAAATACAATTTCATCCGATTACGGGCGTGGCATTTCAATTAATTATTTAATCAATTACGATAACAAACAAAGAATGTAATCTTGGATCATTATCTAATGCCTTTATAATTTCCCTATCAAATCATTTGGCTATCAGTTCACGCCTACGCTACGCATAAGACACGCATGATGCAAGTGATCGTCTCGTCTAGTTTTTTTTCTGCAATTTCAGATTATTTGGTGCGCCAATATTCGAATTCTACTATACTTGTGATCATACATTCTAAGATCGAGGGATTGGATGTGGTAAAAAATAAAAATATAAAGTCGTAAAAATGCCTGTGGTAATTGGATACCGATTATGGCCAACGATCCCGTACGAGTTATCCGGCCCTGAATGTGACGACCATGAAATAAGTTAAATGTTTATTATATGCAGTTATTTTGTTTCCCAAACCTCCATGTCACATCTTTCGACACGAACCCATGGTATCAAATATTTGTCGAATGTAAATTTTATCATGTAAAGGGTCCCAAAACCGCTACCGATAAATAATAATGAGTTGCTAATTGCAACCGCTAATCGGTTTCTTACAACTTGAGATCATTGACAAACGCAAGGCCCTTCAAGGCCCCCAACAGCCATCGCCTCTACGACAGGCATGACCTGCCCACTGCCACTTCAGCTTGGTGACCTTGATTCTCCTGCAAATCTCCTCATTTTGGATCTTATCCCGCAGGGAAACTCCTAACATAGCCCTCTTCATAGCTCGCTGAGTGACTTTGAATTTGTGAACAAGGCCGTTTGACCAGTGTCCACGTTTCAGCACCATAGGTGAGGACGGGAAGCACACGCTGGTTAAAGACTAAAACTCCTTAAAACGTAGAAATTGTTAAGGTTCGTTTGGTTTACAATGTTATCCTTACATTGAAACATTCTATATAGCGTAACCACTATCAATAGTGAAACAACACGTCATTATTTCCATAAACATTTATTTCACTGACCTTAAACACGATTCGACACGATATATCAGTAGATACCTATAGAATCGTAAATATTTCGTACGCACAATTATTAGAAATGTGTTCATTTGTTTAATGTAATTGCCTAGCACGTATTTACTTACCTACTGTACTTCCAACTATCGTTTTATTGCTAACCAGTTATTCATTAAAAAAAAAAATTACTTTCCGTTTAACCAAAACTCTATATAACGCACTAAAATACCCGGTCCCTTCAATTTCGGTATATAGTGTACACTGCATATGTACAGCGTAGACTGTGTACACCACTTATGACTGCTATTAGTGCTATTACATGCCATTCATTTAATTGCACTTTGCCATAGAATCTATTTGAATCTACCATCCAGATAGAATTCATCGCTCTGGTCAGATTAACTTACAACATGATAATCTTTACAAAATATTCTCTTGAACACTTTGTTGATTCTAATGTCAACATC
This sequence comes from Maniola hyperantus, assembly GCF_902806685.2. Lineage (NCBI taxonomy): Eukaryota > Metazoa > Arthropoda > Insecta > Lepidoptera > Nymphalidae > Maniola > Maniola hyperantus. The sequence goes on along the minus strand of NC_048551.1, from coordinate 3,062,101 downwards.
ATCGTCAACTGATAGATGCCCACCGCTGGATACAGGTCTCTTGTAGGGACTTCCACTGTCCATACTGCGTACACCAACGGTCTTGCACTCTGCCACAGCTCTGAACAGCCACTTCCTATGATACGACTCGTTTGATTCATCCTAAATGTTTTTCATAGATTTTGCTCGATTTCATACCCCGATTGCCGTCTAGTCCTGTCGCGCACTATAGGTCGTTTGTAGTTACTAATTTTTAATTTACTTTCTAAGATAGTAATTTACGATAAAGATTTACGACACGATAGCATTGTTTCGTTTTTCATTTAATTGACAATTTTATCCTTATCGCAGACCCCGACCTCGATGCATACCTAGCATAGTAATTTCTTCAATAAATCACTAAGTTCTCTACTGTAATTAATAGTAGGTAATTTATTAGTATGAGGAGAAGCATGTCTTTGCATAACATGATGAGTGTTACCTCATTATATTTTATTTCCTTCAGAGAAGTGTACTTGTAACGCACTACATATACTATGGTACGATACCATGTAGAAACCAAAGGGGCATGGGTTTATTAAAAACTGTCATACCCCTTCCAGGTTAGCCGGCTTCCTGATGAGCAACACAAGAATGCGAAATAAATATACACGATAGTTAATAGGTACAATTTGATCTTTAGTTTAGTTACAAATTGATGATCGAGCTTTATGTATGTAACTACCTAGTCCTATTATAGTATTCTACTGGGAATACCCAGCAGAAAAATAATTCAAAACATTATATCAATTACGCACAATTTACTTAAATATACATATAAAGTTAATTAATACGACTTGTGTTAAGATAACGTTGCCTTATAAGATGATACTAACTAAACATTCGTTATTATCATTGAAGGTCAAGCACGTGACTAGCCATAAAATTAACGTATGAAAAACATAGTAATGCATTTACACTGTATATAAAGTGTTTAGTAAAAAAAAAATTTCCTTACGAAACTTTAGACACACGACACTAAATACGTCCGCACTAAGCGGCGACCGGCGCGACACTGACGATTTTGTTATGTATTTGGTTTTGTGTAATAAAACAGGTCACAGCGACCTCTAAGCTGCTTATCAGGGAGTTCAATGGCAAGAGGTATGTTTCGTAATCCAGCTCTGCTTAGTGCTAAGCTTCGCTATAATCACTTAGCTTTATATTCACGACAGAGAGCTTTTGAGGATTTTTCAGTTACTAAGCAAGCTGATCTAGGTTTCCTAATTTAACCTCAGATCAGGGTCATAATCAAATTACAAAATCCTTTTCGAACTAGCAAATTTTTGGTGTATAACATTGAGTAGGTACCTAACTAGAGATATAATAAAAAGTTTGAGGCCTTTTGAGCCTTAAAAAATAATTGCCTTAGGATACATCATAGTAATTCAAATAATAATATTATAATGCATAGATTAAATGTTGACCATGTTAAATAGTTTTTTTCTACAAATAAGGTGTTTGAAGTTTCTTTATTGGAACTATCAATGAAATTATATAAATTATAATCATTTACATATTATTATCCTTTTTACTGATAGCCATTTAAGTTACACAGATTATCTTGTTGATAGAGTAAAAATTCTAACATAGTGGCTCTTAATGTTCAGGATCATTTTATGGTTCTTAACTATAATTGTCTAACTGTAAATAAACACCCACATATATCAGTCTACTCTGTATGAGGTTTATTAAAAGGTAAGTAGGTACACATGTATTAATAAGACATGCAATAACTCATTAGTTAAGAAGTTATTATTAGTTTGATCTTAATGAAGATAAAGGCAATGATCACTCAGGAATCATGCAATGTAACATTATATAAAATGACCTTCTTTAAATGTGTGCAGTAGGTAGTTAGTAACAAATTAGTAACATGCACTCCATGCAGCCACACTGCCTACAATAATATAGAATATATTATAAAATATTTTAATTACAGTAAAATTAAAATAATACAAATTCAAAAAAAAATTCAGATTTTATTTTTAAAATAATTATTTAAAAATAAATAATTGTAGGTACAGCATGAGTTATTTAAAATAAAACTCAACAAAAAATATTAAGTGCTTCTAGTGCATACAGAAAATTTTGACAAAATAATCTGTAATCATACATATTACTCACATGTAATATACTTAATTTTTTTTAATGAAAAAAATACGATGAAACTTAAAGCTAGCCTTATCTAATTCACAAGAAGATACTTAAACAACCTAGCCAAAGCTAAATATGGTTAGGTACCTCAAATAGTTAAAAAGAATTAGGTAATGTAAGTAGGTACCTACTTAAGTAACTACCCAATAAAACTTTTTTCATAAGGGCAGATTTTTTGGTCACCAAATATAATTATGACTCGGAACCAAGGAATCTTTTATATTCGATTATAATCTGATATTTTTGCCCCAGTTTTATTTTGTATAGAAAATCTGACAACTTTTATACAAAGTTAGGTTATCTAACGATTAAAAAATTAGCCCTTAGGTTTGGTAAATAAATAAATAATTTTGATAATAAAGTTACAAAACTAATTAATAATACTGTTGTGTAATCTTATTAAATTCAATAAATGTATGAAATATACAAACTAACTAAATTATTTCTGTTTTGGCCTTAGGCCTTACACATATTATACTAGTAATAAATACTTACTAATTTATTATTTATTTACATCAAGCAAACCGGAAAGCACCTAATTAATTGATTATTTTGCAAATTATGTAATTAAATACTTACCTACAATATTTTTTTCAATGTGTGGCAACCCATAATGTGCAAATACCACAGTTTGGTAAATACATGCCAATTTACATATTCACTACGCCTTAGTGAATTTAAACGTAATTTTAAAATAAATAAACAAATACATTCACTTACCTTAAAATAAAAATATGTAAAAAAATCCTAACCCGCCACTTTCAACCACTTTTTGACAACTGATCACAGACTTTTTTTTTTTTTTTTTTATAATTTATTTTACGGCCCTGGATAACAGTCCTTTAAGGCCTTTCAAAAATTTACAAATTCTAAAATACAAAATTGCTTATAACTAAATATTATTCTAAAAATACAAAATTGCTTATAACTAATTAGTCTAACGTTTTTACACTTTATTTATAGTATTACTTATATAATTAAAAATAGACTTAAAATATGACGTTTTACACAACAAGTCCTTTACATGGCGGGGAAAATCAATTTTTTGTTTTTGTTCCATATTTATAGTGTTTAGATCACTGGCTAATATAAGTCTTTGTATGCCAAAAGCTGGACATTTGAGTATCATATGATTAACATCAGCCTCCTCATAATCACAATAGTTGCATTTTTTACTGTTTAGTATTTTTATTTTATTCAGGTGTGTTGGCACCAGACAGTGACCAAATCTCAGTCTATTCATTAATGATGTAAATTTTCTAGATTCACACTTCGTTTTGAAATACCATGGTTGTATTGGTATTTCCTTTTGAATTTCCGCATACCATTTTCCTTTATTTTTATTAGTCACATCCCACACTTCACTCCACAATTTCTTTTGTCTTATTTTAATTGTATTGCATAAATCCGTAAATGGCACCTTGATGCTACTTGAACAATCTTCATAAAAATTACTTTTTCTTGTAGCAGAATCAACGACTTCATTTCCTGTTATGCCTCTGTGGGAGGGTACCCAAACAAATTCTATATTAATTCCCCTTTGTTGTAAATTAAGTAGTACATTTTTAATTTGGAAAATAATATAAACTAATTTATAATTACTAAAATTAAAATTATTTATAGCTAAAAGAACACTTTTCGAGTCTGTTATTAAAACATAGTTATTAATTTTAAACATTAATTCTTCTTTGATATATTCCAATGCCTTGAACAGGGCCACGCATTCAGCAGTAAACACACTGCAGTCAGAGTTTAATTTATATGATCTACATTTTTTTAACTGTGAATCATAAAAAGCAGAACTTACAAAGTTCTCATTTTTAGAACCATCCGAATATATCCTATAATGATTTTTACAATTTTCTTCAATGAACAATAGGAAGTCTAAATTGGATTTAATATCAGTGATGTGTATTCTATTTTCGAGGTTTATTACATCATAGTGGCAATCATACATAGGCCAAACGTCATTCACATTTATCTTACTAGCAATACTATGCATATAAGTCATAATCATTGACATAGTAGGTCCTTTACCGGAAAGAAGTGCTTCCGCTGTAGGTTGTAGAGTTTCAATTGATGCTTCAGTAACTTTTAATAAATCCTGTGGAAGTAATAATTTGTTTACCAAGTTAGAGTTAGCGAATAGTTGCTTCAAACAAAACTTTTCAGCCAAATAAACACGTCTCACCGGCAAAGGAGGGATACATGTTTCTACTTCCATTGAATTAATAGGTGTAGACCGCATTGCTCCACTTATTATTCTCAAACCTATATTTTGAATGACATCCAATTTTTTCAACAACGATGGATTAGTTTGCATATACGCAAGACAACTATAATCAAAATGACTTCTAACCATACTATTGTACAACAAAGTCAAAACTTTGGGATCTGAACCCCAAAATGTACCAGCTAAACATCTAATAAGATTAATGCTTTTAATGCATTTTTACAAATGTAGTTAATGTGAGCATCGAATTTTAGTTTTGTATCAAAAATTACTCCTAAGAACTTCTTATTTCTTACAATTGGAACATCTAAGTTATTATATTTAATGTTTACATCTACTGGTCCACCAAATACCATGCATGAACTTTTAGAGGTATTAATACTTAATTTTAAAGTGTTTTGGTAATAATTTTGCACCTGAGTCAATGCTGAATTAACATTATTTACAGCTATTTCTACATTTTTATTTACACTATATAATAACAAGTCATCTGCAAATTGTAAAATTTTTACATCCTTTGTTGTTACATATTTCTCAATTTGAGAGGTATATAAATTGTATAAAATTGGAGATAATGATGCACCTTGCATAAGGCCTTTACTTGTTGAGTTAGGTCCATGAAGTATATTATTATACTTAACATAAAACTTTCTGTTATTTAAAAATTTGATAGCCATTTTAACATTTTTCCAGGAATGCCAATTTCATGAAGAGAAGTAATAATCTGGTTTAAATCAACATTATCATAAGCACCTTCTATATCCAAAAATACACATACTGCAGCATCTTTTGATAACTTACAGCTTCTTAAATCCGATACAAATGATGTCAAACTCTCATTAGCACTTCTTCCTTTTCGGAAACCGTATTGGAATGTAGGTAATAATTTATTTTTTTCTGTAAAATAATCTAATCTCAGTTTCAGCATTTGTTCAAATAATTTTCCTATGCATGATGTTAGAGATATTGGTCTGTATGAATTACAATCAGATGAAGATTTATCAGGTTTTAAAATCGGTACTATACATTGGATCTTCCAACTCTCTGGAACACATTGATTATCCCATAGCCTATTAAATATATCAAGTAAAGCTAATTGACCTAATTTATGCAATTTTTTAATCATTATATATGGAATGTTATCTAAGCCGGGTGTAGAGTTTTTTCTTGATTTAAGTGCTATATTAAATTCTGCAAAAGTGAAAGGCTTTAAAAGTAACATATGCTTGTCAGAATCATTATTAAATTCGAAAACAGAGGTATTTAACGTTGTGTTATTGTTATCATGTTTAAATTTTGAAATAAAATCGGGAATCCATACATCATTTTTATGCTGTGGTGGGTTTTTAATACGTTTAAACATTTTCATATAATTCCATACTCGAGTAATAGGAGTATATCTATTGAATGTTGAACATAACTTGTACCAACTATTTTTCTTAGCATCCTTAATTATTAATTTTTTTTGTGCATCCAATTGTTTATAATTAATGTAATTTTCCATCAACCCATTTCTTTTATATAACTGTAAAGCTTCTCTCGAATTTTTAACAGCAACTTCACAGTTTTCATCCCACCAAGGAGCAGGAGTTTTAAAAAGTCTAGGACCTTCAATTTTTACATAAGGAACGAATTCTTTTCTAAGAGTATTTAAAACTTCACAGAACTTATCATACGACTGTGAAGGATCTTTTTCATCAAAAGATATACCTTTAAAGTACTCCTCTGATTTTGCATAATATTTGGTCCAATCTGCTTTATGAAATAGAAATTTCTCTACTTTGTCATTGACAGAATATTTAGATGGAACTAGGCTTAATTTTGTAAATGTTGGATAGTGGTAACTACCCAAAGGATCGTCACCTACTGACCATTCACATAGAGGTGCTAGTACGGGACTCACCCCTGTCACATCAATAGCAGAGCTATTTGCATTAGGTCTTTGTACTGTAGTAGATACACCTGTGTTTAACAGGCATAGGTCATGTTCATCAAAAATTTCAAACAATGTTTTGCCTCTTGAATTTGTACAATTGCACCCAAAAGCAATATGATGCGCGTTAAAATCTCCTGAGACTATACAAGGTTTTGGTAAGCTAGCAATAATATTTTTAAGTTTATTAATTCTACAATAATTGTTATTTTTATTTTTAGGTGGACAATAAACACATAGAATCGACACGGAACCTATATTAGTTTCTAGAGAAATTGCTATGGACTGGACATCTTGATAAAATTGTGTTGGCAATATTTTATATTTTAATGTATTTTTTAATAAAATGCCTACTCCACCATGTTCATTATTTGCATTTTTTCCTACAAAATTATATCCTGAAAATCTAATAGGATTACTTGTATTTTTTTGCCAGGTCTCATTTAATAGCAAAATATCAATATTATGTTGTTCCAAAAATGTTTTAACCAAGGGTTTCTTATTGTTAATACTTTGGATATTATGCTGCACAATAGTTAGGTGAGAATCCATTATATTTTACTTAAATGTTCTAAAAATGTTTCTTTGATTTGATTAGTAGTCTTAATATTATTAGAGTTCCCTATTGTAACCAAAGTGTTTACTATGGCTCCTAAAAGCTTAGAGTTATTTACAATATCATTGTGTGAAATTTCTGTCTTTGTCTGTGTAGTTTGCTTAGGCTGTGAGTATGTAGTTTGGTTTTTTCATATGTCTGAGGGCTCTGAGGCTTTGGGAGTGGAGGGAAACTCGCACTACTTATTTGAACTACTTTTGAGTAGGTTTCTTTTTTGTTCCTCTCCATTCTCGCTGCCTTTACAGGACACGTTTTTGATATTGCAAGATGCGCACCCCCACAATTGCTGCACTTCAGTGTATCCGTCGTGCAGTCCTTGTAATGGTGCTCACCAGCTCACCGTGAGCATATTTGCTGATTTTTACAAATTTTCCCATAATGGTTAAATTTCATACATTTAAAACATTGCATCAAAGGAGGAACATAAGTGAAAACTTTGTATCTCCAGTTGTCCAAATAAATATACTGCGGTAGACTAGTACCGCTGAAAATTACACTGATAGTGGAGAGAGGAATTAGCTCCTCTCCCACTTTTTTCAAAAATCTCTTTACACCTATTACTTCACTTTCCGAGGAGAGTTTATTGAATAGTTCCTGATTGCTAGATTCTTTTGGAATAAACCTAACCACCCCTACCCTTTCCACAGAGGACGCCGGGATGAACGCTCGAAGTTTATAAACTGAAAGGCACTCGTGCTTCAAAAAGTCATTAGCCGCTGTCGCTTGTTTGAAGACAAGCATAATTTTAGTAGCGTTTATGCGCCTACTTTCACTTACACCTTTTACTTGTTTAAAATATTTGGATACCACTAGGGGATTTTTGTTTCCTAGTTTGATATCTTCTGTGCTTTCTACGTATACAGGGAATTCTGAATTGGTACTAGTATCGCCGTACGCCCGGCGATACCCTGGTTTTATAAATGGTTTGTATTTTGTACCATCACTTTCAGAGGGTTTCTCCTTTTGCATTTTCTTCCTCTTTTTGCCCGCTGCTGGTTCCAAATCACAGCCGTCACTATCTGACGGCATTGTACCACAGTTTAACGAAAACTATTTACAAAATAATGTACTATTTACACTCAAAAACTATATTTTTAACAATTTTCAATTAAAAAGCGCACTTCGCGTTTCCCGCCAAAAACGCCGAGTCGATCACAGACTGTGCTCACAGAGTTACAGACTGTCTGTAGAGTATATGAAGAGCCTAGAGGACTATAGGGAAGCTCTGGAGTGGACTCTCGAACATTATTTAATAAGTATCTGTGAATAAAGTGAACGAGGAACTTTCAGGGCGAACGTTCCATAAAATTTTCATAGATAGCGCTGTTTACTGCACCCACTAAAAACGAAAAGTAATGTCTGAGTGAAGGTACGCTATAATAATTTGTGCGTAAAACATCCTGCAACAACGTCAATAAAACATAAGGACAGCCAGGCAGCTCTTTCAGCTCTGTCCTCTGAGGTTGTTAACTCAAGACTGGTTGAAAACTAAAGAGACACCCTGGCCCAATACCGGGTGGTTCTACGCTAGGTACCAGAGCATGCTGGAATAGTTGGCAACGAAAATGCTGGCATTCTGGCTAAACCATATAGATATAGGTATTATTTTTCGTTTTGAGTGGGTGCAGTGAACAGTGCCATCTATGAAAATTTTATGGAACGTTCGCCCTGAAACTTCCTCAAACAAGAAACAAATTCATACTCTTGTCACCTTGTTACTGGTCTGTGTACTCTTGTGCAAGTAAAGGTTCAGAAGGGCTAGAACCCAGAGCTGTAAATCCAGTTAAAAAATAATAAATTTTTGTTTATAAAATCATTATCCAAAAAAAAAGTTAAAACTGAAAACCACAGAGTACTTTTTACATATGAAGTATGAACCAATGAACCAAACCACAAATTTCTGGTCGGTGACCACAACCAAACTTACCAAACCGCAACAGTAGTTAGACCTTGATGATTACCATCTCTATGAGCTTTTATGTCTATGAGTTAGACACCCAAAACCTGTGGACTGTGGAAACAATCACCTATTCCCACCCTATTCCTATATTCCTAATTCAAAATATACATTGTGGCTAATTCCATTGTACACAATCTCTAAACTAAACTAAAATGACACGTCTAAATCTATTGCTATCCCTTTCATAATATTGCTTGCAGAAAAGGATAGCACTAGATTTAGACCTGCGGGCCGATTGCGAATCGACTGCATCTATCATTTAATGACAGCATCAATGTCAAAATATGGTTTTCCTATCACGGTTCGGTGAGACAGTCCACAAAGGATAGATGTGGACAAAAAAATGTTTTGACAGTTCATTTACACTATCGATAAAATTTATTGTTTGAAAATGCTATTGCGGACGCGTTTTGAAGTTTGATGTCATATAAGAACCTCGACAAATGTTACGTCAAATGAGGTTTTCATTGAAACAACTCGAGAGGTGTTTTTATCAGTGACATAAGCTATCCGCAAATCGTTTTACTACTCATATTAATTAAAATAAAGTTATGAAAGGGATTAAAAAATGCTATAGTAATTCTTCTGCTAGATAAGAAATCAATTATTAATTTTAGAAGCTAGTATAATAGTATAAAAGCATTTTTAGATTAATACAAGTCTCATAAGTACTTTTAAAAGAATATGTGATGACTCTTTCATTAGTAGGTTTGATGCACAGAGTACATTAAATATAGAGGTATACTAACACTGAGAAATGAGAATCACAGAGTACTTTTTACTTTTACACGCACCTATAACTTCTTGGAGAACAGTTATGTGCATTTTAAGTAAATAATTAAATATCATTGCTTTAACGGTGATGGAAAACATCGTGTGGAAACCTGCATGCCTGAGAGTTCTCCAAAATGTTATCAAAGGTGTGTGAAGTCTACCAATCCGCATTTGGTCAGCATGGTAGACTATGGCCAAAACTCTTCTCACACTCAAGAGAACCGTACTCTATAGTGAGCCAGCGACAGGCTGAACATAATAGTATACCTTTGACTCCTTTGAGAACAATATGGAGAACTCTCAGGCATGCAGATTTCCTCATGATGTTTCCTTCACCGCTAAATCAAGTTAAGTATAATTAATTGTTTAAAACGCACATAACTCTTAGAGATGCGTACCTAGAATTGAACCCCCAACCTTCAATTATTCAGAGGTGGACATCCTAACCACTAGGCTCTTCGGGGAACTTCTAAAATTATTCCCCAAAGTAATGTCCAAAAGTCAAATCATTTTCTGATTTAATTGATTTAGCTTTGGAAATTACTTTGGAATTTAAATTATTTAGGCAAATAAAACAACAGTTTGATGATTTTTTATGTATTCTTTTATTAAAGTAGATTAGATTCTGACATTTTAATTATATCACCATCTGCTTCTTATAAATCTAATCTGGCACCGTTCATTATTTTATTTGCCTCTGCACGGGGTCCAAGAGCTCGAGTTCACAACATATCCCAATCCATATCTTTGTCAGGATGAAGAAATGAATGCAGCACTGTATCACCTTTGCCTGAAAAAAAATTATGATAACTGAGTAAGTGACCACTGACTGTGTTCCTTAATCTATACCACTAGGCACTACCAGCTTCTGTTTAGGTATGACGTTGTCTGCGAAGACTTTAGAATCAGTGTATATGGTAACTTTGTTACTAATTTAGCTAATCCAAATTGTTTCTTTAAATATTTGTGGTGCGAAGGAGTAAGAAACATCCAAACTTTCATATGAAGAGCAACGTTTTAGGCAGCTCTAGATACATAAGGAAACATACTCGAGAAAGCACTTGTAGTGTGGAGGTACTTACTATGAAGTCATAACCACCAGTAGCAATGGACTCAATTTGTATAATAGGTACTTTATGAAACGCTGTTAAAACTCCTCTAACTTTTCGGAGTTTAATACCATTGTAACAACTAAATATCACTTGCTTAGCTGTGAAGGAAAAGGAAGATCGTGAGGAAACCCGCCTGAGAGCCTTTACTTGTATTGAATGATAACGTTTGTTAACTTACGAGTTCTAACTTCCAAGCAGCCACAGTCCGTCAATAAGGGTCCCAATACTTAGGCAAATCAGTGCCCAGGCATTTGCGTATAAGTTCAGTGAGAAAAACTAAGTCTCCGGAGTCCGAGGAGCAAGCAAAGTTGCAGAATTAATCACAAAAAACAAACGCGTAAACTAAGGCACAACTAAGGAAAAACAACAAAAAATTGTACTTTGTGGTCTGGGGTTCTAAATAGTTACCACAGACCAACTACTTATTTGTAATAAGTAACGTAGCCAAATTTAGGAGACTGTTATGTCCATGTAAATTGCTAGATTACCAAGTGATTACCATAGATATTCGATTTAGTCGGGTTATAAATAGGTCCGTGCTACCAATACGTCATCAAAATGTCGATAATGACCAAATGCGATATAGTGCATTAGTCGTCCGCGATAGCAAATTTATCAACTGTAACGATCACGATTCTTAAGGATATTTCTATTGCGATGTCACATGTCAGTTTACGGCAATCGGCCTGCTGCGGCCCTACCGCGGTTGTTTGACAGCTACAATGTCACGATCGCAATCATCTCTGATTGGTTAATGCTCGCTCACTATTGGCCACAATGCATTGTTGCAACAAGAATCGCACAAATTCAGCCAATCAGAACAATTGAGATTGTAATAATGATTGATGCAGGTTTTAGACAATCGCCCTACTGTGGCCCTACCGCGGTTGTTTGACAGCTACAATGTCACGATCACAATCATCTCTGATTGGTTAATGCTCGCTCACTTTTGGCCACAATGCATTGTTGCAACAAGAATGGCACAAATTCAGCCAATCAGAACAATTGAGATTGTAATAATGATTGATGCAGGTTTTAGACAATCGCCCAGCTGTTAATTTAGTTTAGTTTAGAGATTGTGTACTAGAGAATCGGCCCCATTGATGCTACAGTCTAAAGCAGTTCTAAATTCTAATGGCTCCCGATGTAAAATTCGCCCCGTACAGAAAATGCTGTCGTACTTGTTTGAAAGAAGATTCTTTGATGTTTGATCTCTTTGTTGAAAGAATAGAATCCTCGGGCACAAACATCGCTGATATGCTTACATCATGCTCCAAATTAAACGTGAGTATATATTAAAAGCATGTCTAAAATTGAAATATTATTTAGTAAACTGAAATGCTATGCCTTGTGCAGTAATACTAATTTACATAATTTATGATTATTTTGATGATTTTATGATTCGTAACTGGGAACCACTACCACTCCCATATAGGTATTTGTAACCACTTACCCAGTGAATGATAAAGCACAGAAGTTGGGTTTCTAACCATTTTCATTCGAAAATTGAGGCCACATACTCATGTCTGTTTATCAACAGACTCATGATTGGTTCATACTGTGTCATGTGATTAAGCAGTGATAGTGAGGTTTAGACGTCAGCCTCTTATTCGGGAGATCAGCGTTCAACCCACAGCACACACCTCTAACTGCAGAGTTAAGTGCATTTTAAGCAATTAAGTATCACTTATTTTAACAGTACCTAGCTTAACGGATGGGTTGATCATGATTCACTGACTACTGCAGTGATTGACCGGAGCTATAATTGAATTGAAAACGCATATAAGAGTATATTATGTGCACCACCCGCTATGGTAGAGATTTCAATACTCTTTGAATAGCATATCAAATATTTCTATGCTTTGTCATTCTTTGCTATTATGCTATTCAGATGCAAATAGCAGAGATGTAAATTTGACATCTGCTAACTGCACTATCAGACTTAATTATTTTGTTAACTTATCAAAGTAGTGAGGTGTGTGTATTTAAATTATTAAAAGCTTTTCTTATTTACAGATACAAAAGGATGACTCCCTCCCAAATCAAATATGTAGGTATTGTTTTAAAAGTGTCTTAGCTTTTTCGCACTTCAGCTTAATGGCACAAAAGGCTGAAGACAAACTCAAAGAAGCAATGTTAATAAACAACGAAATCAACGAAAATCAGTCTTCTGAAGGTGATGTAATAGAAATTAAAATTGAAAATGTTGATCACGAAAACATATTATTCGAATCTCGTGAAGAAAATTTTGAAAATGACAACATAAGTCTAGATGAGAACAAAAATTCTGAACAGTGTAATGAACAGGTTAAACCAGAAAACCCAAAATTGAGTTGTGCTTACTGTAAAAAACATTTTAGTAAACTATCTAAACTGAAACAACATGAAGAGAAACATTTAAATAAAGAAACATGTATGGATACAAAACATAATAAGAATGGTTTGGCTTTAACAATGAATGATGAAAATCTAGAATTAAATGTAAAGAATGAGTCAAATGATATAGATTTGACGTGTAATATTTGTTCTTCCAGATTAGAATCAATGAATTTGTTGTCAACACATATGAAAATTCATGAAGAGAAAGATGGAATGTACTCTTGTAAAGAATGCAACAAAGTATTTAAGAAAAGGAGCCATTTAAAAAGACACAAAACAATTCATAAAGATCAATTTCCACATGTTGATTTGTTGAATATAATTACACCTAAGGAAAACGTGGATACAAATATATTATGTGAACCAAAGGATCAATTTAAATGCAGCAAATGTCTGTTGGCATTTAAGAGTATTAACTCCCTCTCTGCTCACATGAGGAAGCATACGGAGAAAGGTCGAATCATATCATGCAAGGAATGCAATAAAATCTTTAAAAAGCTCAGTCACTTAAAACGACATGAAATACAACATGGGATTAACTGTCCATACAAATGTAACGTTTGTCCAAAAGCATTTCCAACGAAAGATGCCTTAGAAGAACATGTAAATAAACACAGAGGGGTAAAACCTCACGGATGCCCGGTCTGTCATAAGAGATTCTCTCATTTGTCAACTTTAACGACACACATAAAGTTACACACTCGTGAAAAAGTGTACCTGTGTCCAAATTGTGGTAAGAAAATGAACTCTAGCACGAATTTGAATCAGCATATGTTGAGGCATACTGGATTGAAGGAATTTGCTTGCACGTTTTGCCCTAAAAGATTTGTTAGTAAAGGTAAATTAATTTTGTAATTTTTACTGCGTTTAAAAGTAAATAATTTTTTTATTCCGATATAAGTTAGCCGTTGACTGTAATCTTACATGGCGGTAAGTGATGATGCAGTCAACGATGGAAGTGGGCTAACTTGGAAGGGATATGGCAGTTCTATTAAACCCATACCCCTTATCAGTTTCTACGCAGCATCGTACCGGAACTAACCGGGCGGTAGGGCTTTGCACAGTAGTGTGGTATTCTTTTTATCATCATCATCATTACAATCAATGGCCACTTCAGATTCGCATCCCTTTGAGATATAATGGTTACTCAGGTTCTCCTACAGATCCCCTCATTTTTGATTTAATCACATAGAGAAACTCCTAAGCATAGCTCTCTCCATCGCCTGCTGAGTGACTCTGAACTTTCTTATGACTATGAGGCCCATAACCATAGCTTTAACCATTGTATTTTGTAAATTCCAGGGGAACTAAAATCGCACACAATCACGCACACAGGGGAGCGCTCGTGCACTTGCGATCAGTGTGGAGCGACCTTTACCAAGCGCAGCTCACTGACCAAGCATAAAGAACGACATTTGGGCTTAAAGCCACACCAGTGTGAAACCTGCTTGATGAGGTACCTGCATAAAAATAATACCTAAATTTTACTTAAGTACTTAATTTATAGTACAACTAGCTTATGCTCGCGACTTCGTCCGCGTGGACTACACAAATTTCAAACCCCTATTTCACCCCCTTAGGGGTTGAATTTTCAAAAATCCTTTCTTAGCGGATGCCTACGTCATAATAGCTATCTGCATGCCAAATTTCAGCCCGATCCGTCCAGTAGTTTAAGCTGTGCGTTGATAGATCAGTCAGTCAGTCAGTCTTTCAGTCAGTCAGTCACCTTTTCCTTTTATATATTTAGACTAGCTTATTCGATGTGATAGTAATTTTTCTAAATCGAGTTTTGAAAACAAAAAGCGTCTTTAATCGATGGGGAACAGCTGATATTCTTTTAGGTAAGTAGGTAGGTAGGTACCTTTCCGGCTTCCCTTTTTCAGATTTTCACCCTTCGCCACTGATGTACAGCTCAGCATAATGTCTTGCATCATATGCATTAACACACTTAAGATGCAGGACGCTGATTTTCATCTGCATGCCAAATTTCAGCCCGATCCGTCCAGTAATTGGAGCTGTGCGTTAATAGATCAGTCAGTCGGTCACCTTTTCGTTTTATATATTGGTACCTATTTCAATTTCCAGATTCACTTGCAAAGATCACTTGAAAAGGCATTACCGCATTCACACTGGCGAGAAGCCGTACCGGTGCGACATGTGTGAGCGCGCCTTTACCCAGAGCAACGATCTAGTCAAACATCGCCGCTCACACTTGGGGGACAAGGTCTATAAGTAAGTACTTTACACTGAACTGTACAAATTACGGACGTAAGTTACGGACGTAACCTTGAGCGCTCGGACGTCCGATAGATATCTTGCAGCAACGCGCAGGACTGCAAATACTTTTCTTATACAAGGCATAATATTGTATATCAAATCTTTGGAACGAGCAACCGCCGAGTTTCTTGCTGGTTCTTCTCGGTAGGAAAGGCATTCCGAACCAGTGGTAGATGCTGTTGACGATTCGAAAATACTTGTAAAAGTTTAATTGAATAATTTTTTTTCTTGCAAACGACTACACAGCTGTCTGTCTTACGGACATATTTTTTTTAATATAGCGAGCAAACGAGCAAGCGGTTCACCAGATGTTAAGGTATTACCGCCAATGTGTTGCCGGCCTTTGAGGAATTTGTTGATCCGCCCCTTGAATAACCACGTCCGATAGTTTCCGCCTTTATAGTTTCTTGCCCGCTCTTCTCAATAGAATTTGCTTTCCGAACCGATGGTAGAGTCATGTCATAAGAGCCAATTTAGAAGGAGACAGCAGATTTGTAGAGCGTTGTCCCTGTCATTGAGACCGATGAAACGTCATGTAGGTATGAGTGACAGAGACAACGCTCTACAAAGCCGAAATGTCATTCTAAAGGCCGATGTCCATTAGTTTCTGTCGCGTACTGTACATGAATGTTTTTTTTTTTCAGATGTCCCCAATGTACGGAGAGTTTTCGTCTCAATGCTGAGTTGCGTCAACACATTTCGGAGCACTTTATAAACTCTCAATTACTAACAACGAATGTTTCCAAGGACCCGTCGACAGATGGCGCTGGTAATAAGGACTATTTAAAACCCTCCTATACTGTAATCGGGACCAATAATGATGATATAATTACAAAGATAAGTAATTCTGTTGAAATGTGATTGTGATTACAAGAAAGAGCCACAATTTTACGATGAAATAATTTTTAAATTAAATTAAATAAGTATAGATTCATCTCTATAATATAAAAAAGAATCACTAAATCTGTTGCTCATCGCAAATCTCGAGAACAGCTGAACCGATTTCGCTAATTCTTTTTTATAATATTCGTTGAAGTACGAGGATGGTTCTTACGAAGAGAAAAATTTAATTCAACCTCCCCTCAATTTTCTAAACTCCACCCGAGCAAAGCCGGGGCAGGTCAGCTAGTTAAATTATAAAATTATAAAAGTAGATTTTCCAGAAAGAGCTTATACCTAGATCTAAGATATTCTGTTGAAAATGTTCTATAGTTGCATGGTGTTCAAAAATAAGTAGTGTCAATACAGATTTATTTAAGTTTAATAAGTAAAGGCAGAAACAAACTGTCGGACGTGTCCGTAAGCAGCGGCCGACAGCCGCGACAGGTAGGATAATCGTTTGGGACGTGGCCGGACTTACCCGGACGTTTTCGGCTGACAGAAACATCCAGCGGGCTAGATATCAATCGGACGTCCGAGCGCTCAAAGACGGCCCAAGGTTACTTTTTATTTTATTTACGTCCGACGTCCAATAGTACACACAGTTTAGTGTACATTTTATTATCAGCCACGTCCGATAATTTGTTTCCGCCTTTACTTGTAAGTTTAAAGTGTATATTATAGTCAAATTGCTATTGCGCTGAAACCATGTCTCATTAACATCGAAATGACGTCATTTTGGTAAAAATATACCATTAGATTGAAACTTCAGTCTAGTACTGACGTCACTAAAATCGCGGCCACGCGTATTAGCAATTTGCGGGACTTATACTTCGTAGTGTCGTAGTTCACGACAGTTATCTGTGGTCAGTTCACAGTCCATATTTCTTTTGGTTACTTTTATACTTTAATAGTTAAAAGTTGGTGATTTAAAATAAAACAAAATTAAAACAATTTTATCGAGCTTTATTTCTCCACCCAGATCCAGTACTTACAGTTCACGAAAAGTGTTTGATTGACGAACTAGGAGGTGGTGGGAGGCTTCGGCCGTGGCTAGTTACAACCCTACCGGCAAAGCCGTGCCGCCAAGCGATTTAGCGTTCCTCGTGTAGAAACCAAAGGGGTACGAGTTCAATAAAAAACTGCCATACCCCTTCCATGTTAGCCCGCTACCATCTTAGACTGCATCCTCACTTACTACCAGGTGATATTGCAGTCAAGGGCTAACTTGTATCTAAATGAAAAACAAAACTAATTCACGGCGCAAAAGACACCGCCCATCATACAAAATATCGCCCACTGAACAGTTTCAGGTTGAGAGTTCTTTTTGCCTGACGTCAACTGGAATCGAACTCGTATGTACCAATGCAGTGGCGGATTATCCCTAAGGCAAAATAGGCACGTGCGGTGCCTAGGGGCGCGCGCGATAATGTAGAGTTGGATTAGCGAGAGTTTGCGCTTCGGATATCTTCGTTTCTGTTCAAAACTACAATGTATGCAATGAGACGAATTCCTCGTTCTTTCGAAGTTGTAATAAAATTAATATGGCTGCTAGAGGGGCGCCTATGAGGTGCTTGCCTGGGGCGCTCTCGACATTTAATCCGCCTCTGTACCTATGCCATGTAGCGTTGCGCAGGCGCAATAATTATGTGTATTTTTCTCACGCTATGTACCTTACTGTATACGCTATTGTGATCTCATTATGTATTTTAGAGTATGTTTTTTGTCATTATGTAGGGAAAACACGTAAAAGTCAATAATGTGTTAAGTCATGCTAAATGAGTAGGTACTTACCTTAATTTTTTTTTAGTCAAATTAAATACCACTGGTATTTAATTTGACTAAAAAAAGATTTCAGAAGGAGATAACGGTTTTGTAGAGTATTGTCTCTGTCGTTGAGACCAACAAAGCTTCATATAGGTATGAGTGACAGAGACAACGCTCTACAAAGCCGAAATGTCATTCCAAAGGCTGTTGTAAGTACATTATTTTCTGTCGCGTACTGTAGTCAGAAGCTGTGATAGCATAGTGGTTAGGACGTCCGCCTTCTAATCGGGGGTCGGGGGTTCGATCCCGGGCACGCACCTCTAATGTGCGTTTTAAGTAATTAAATATCACTTACTTTAACGGTGAAGGAAAACATCGTGAGGAAACCTGCATGCCTGAGAGTTCTACATAATGTTCTCAAAGGCGTGTGAAGTCTACCAATCCGCACATGGCCAGCGTGATAGACTATGGCCAAAACCCTTCTCTCTCTGAGAGGAGACCCGTGCTCTGTAGTGAGCCAGCGATGGGTTGATCATGATGATGACTGTAGTCAGGTACTAAGACCTCTCACATCTAAGTAGGTACCTAGGTGGTGATTATAAATTGTCTAGCGAAAGTTTATAATAATAGTCGTAATAAATAACACGCCACGGTGTCCGTACGTCCGTCGGAGTCTTGCTATCGTTAAACCTAATCAACGGAATGCACCTTTCTAACTGATTAGACCTTATGCAATGGTTTAAACTTTAAACTAAACTAAAACACATTTTTAGGTTCCTGTTAAAAATTACGTAGATCACGAGTGACGAAAGTATCTACGGGTAGTTTTTAGGGTTCCGTACCTTAAAAAGGAAAAAGGTACCCTTATAGGATCACATTGTTGTCTGTCTGTATGTCAAGAAAACCAGTTGACCTAGAATCATCGGTTGTATAGCACAAGTAAAGGAATAAATCCAAAACCGTGAATTTGAGGTTACATCACAAAAAAAAAATTAAAATGTGCTCATGAACAAATAATCATTTTCAACTTTCAAAGTAAGATTGGGGTATCATATGAAAGGGATTTACTTGTACATTCTAAAACAGATTTTTATTTATTTTCATGCATAATAGTTTTTTGATTTATCGTGCAAAATGTAAAAATACGACCGTAGTACGGAACCCTCGGTGCGTGAGTCTGAGTCTCTTTTAGGGTTCCATACATCATCATCCAAATACTTCGATTGAATTTCTAATTCAATATTCGGTTTTGTGTTGGCGTTCTACACAAAATACCTACCCAAATTTTAGAACTGAAACTACGAGCTGGAGACCCGTGACACGCGGACAGACAGACAGCAGAGTGACATTAATTGGGCTTCGTTTACCCTTGTATGTGTTTTATTCTATCTCAATGGTTTTACCCTTTGAGTACGGAACCTTAAAAAGGGAAAGCCATATTGTCGTCCTTTATCTATCACCTGTCACTTGAAAATTACTGAAATTACGGTTTGCTTGGAAAATAATTTGC
Organism: Maniola hyperantus; assembly: GCF_902806685.2. Taxonomy (NCBI): domain Eukaryota; kingdom Metazoa; phylum Arthropoda; class Insecta; order Lepidoptera; family Nymphalidae; genus Maniola; species Maniola hyperantus. Next base: position 3,042,486 of record NC_048551.1, on the reverse strand, counting down.
TTAATTATTATTATTGTACTTTCAGTTCAGTCCTTGAAATATAATAATGAATGAATATAATAATGAAAATGTACTTAGGTACTTATATTGAACCAACATTTAAGAATTTCTACCTAAGATGTTGCAACATGACGGAATCTTTTTTCCCTCTTTATAGACGCTATTAGATATAATAGATCTAGGTAGGTCCACTAAACACCTTTGAAAACATTATGGAGAACTTTCGCATCCAAGTTTTCTCACGATGTTTTCCTCCACCGTTAGAATAAGTGATATTTAATTATTTAAAACGCACATAATATATACTCGTACCTAACTCAAAACGTTAGAAGTGCGTACCCGGAATCGTACCTTGGTCAACCCACCGAATGGGAGACCGAAGTCTAACCACTACGCTATCACGGCTTACTGGTCGTTACCACAGAAAACATAACCATCATCATGATCAACGCGCCGGCCCGAACAGAGCACGGGTCTCCTCTCAAAGAGGGAAAAGGGTTTTGGCCATAGTCTACCACCCTGGTCAAGTGCGGATTAACAGACTTCACACACCTTTGAGACCAATATGAAGAACTCTCAGGCATGCAGGTTTCCTTTTTATTACCTACCTACTTAAAAACACACATAACTCTTAAAAGTTAGAGGTGGGGTCCGGGATTAAACCCCCGATCTCCGATTAGAAGGCGGACGTCCCATAACCACTAGGTGGTGAAATAAGTGCATAATAGTAGGTAGGTACAATATAATGACTGGTTACAACTGGTTTGTCGGACTATGCCTGAATAGTTTCAGACTTGTTTGGAGTCCTTATTCATGAGCCTCAGCACGCGACACGCGCATGTCGGCACGTGGGTTGCGACGCGCAAGGCACGCTGTGAGGCCGGCTGAGTTTGGGGGAGGTAGCTCCAGATCATCTCCTAACGGTTATTGCAGATCTTCATCCCGGACGGATCTGAAACTTGTCGGGTATACTCCGACAAAAAGTGAGTTGTAGTAGAGTAGTGAGTCATGCTAGGCCCAATTTTCAACAAAGCCGTTTTTTCGTTTTTTTAAAATTTGTACTACCTAGTGGTTTACTGTTTTTCTTGTTTTTGTTTATTACTTGTTTTTAATTTATTGATCACGGAAATACATTTTAAGATACGACACTTAGATATTTTATAATGATAAACGATAGGTAGTTTAAACGATTTACGCTAGAGTACCTACTACTAACCTACCTGTACCTACATCGTACCTATTATTTATCTACTATCATCATTTTCATAATTTGCCTAAGGTCATTCTTATTCTCGCGACCCACTTTTCATTTTCCTCGTATTTTAAACCTAGAGTCTAGTCGCTTAAAAATAATAAATCATTGACTTATATGGGCCATTGAACAAGCAAAATGGCACTGACTCATTGGTCCTAAAATGTTTATTTAGCACCAATGCAACCTCAGTGACGTCTGGATTTCAAACGGGTCGTTCGTGCGTTCATTAGTATCTAAGAGTTGGCGCTGATTTATTTGGTTCCAAAACCGTGAAAAAATTTGTTCGCTTGGGCATATCTTGTCATTTATATCGATGCCTATAATATCTTCCGTGGCTTCAGATCACAATTACAAAATACCTACTTATACAGGTTGTAACCAGAACGCTGGCAATAACGAAGACGGGTGATAGTAATGATGGTTACTGACATGATACCACAAAAAAACGTGAAAAAATATTTTAAAAATCCTATATTTTGTAAAAGTTCACGATATATTGCAAATAAAACATCTGATTGACGCTAGAGGTCAACAAACGTTGCGTAAGTAGGCCTCGGAATCAATGAGACGTCATGGTGGGGCATTAGCCCGAGTTATATTATAATCACATAATTGATAATCATATTATAGTTAGGTCGCCACAAACCAATGCCCTTCTCTTTTTACTCCACCCTTTGAACCGTTGAGATATCTAGTTGAGAGTTGAGATTAAAGCAGAGAATAGAGATAAGTACAGTTTCTAAGCAGCATTATACCAGAACCAAATTGCTTATCAAAAAACGACTTGGTTCTGGAAAATCAATCTATCAAAATCAATCTAAATGGGAAAATTGCATTCACCTCACACAAGGAAGGTAAATGCAATTTTCCGCAAATTAAGTAGGTAGGTACCTAGGTATATGCGGTGGATATCGATAAAGATTTTTTTTAAATAGATATATATCTATTTGCATTATGCACGCGTATACGTAGTCGAAATTCCACGGATACGTACGAAACGATTTTCCTCCACATTTCTGATTCGAACCGCTAAGATTTGGAACACCCTTCCAGCATCAGTTTTTCCCTTCAATTATAATATGGGTACCTTGAAGTCAAGAGTGAATAGGCATCTTCTATGCAAGCGCGCTCCATCTTAGGCTGCATCATCACTTGCCACCAGGTCTGATCGCAGCCAAGCGCTAGTCTATAAATTAAAAAAAAAAAACGGTAATACTTCGGTCTGTGTATATATCTAATTTTAGAGCTTGCTCTACATAGGTAGGTACTATAGGGAGTAAGTACGCGGCCGAAAGCAATGTACCTACACTACTGTACGATGTACTCATCTGCCTTTAGAATGACATTTGGGCTTTGTAGAGCGTTGCCCTGTCACTCATACCTATATGCCGTTTTGTCGGTCTCAACGACAAGGACAACGCTCTACAAATCTGCTATCTCCTTCTAAAGGTCGATGTATATTACTTTCAGCCGCGTAACTACGACGTCATGTGTAATTAGTACGAGTAGACCACTTGCTCCAGGTCGGAAGTGAAACATAATATTATTTAGGCCTATTATAGTTACCCGCCCCGTCTTCACTCAGATAAAAAACATATATAAATCAAAAAATCTGAAATCTAAAAAGTATCTGAAAATCTTTTGTTCTCAGATTCAGAACTAAGTGTCCCGCACACTTCTTCAACTCCGCAATTTTATAAGCTGCTAGATGATCCCCGCGATTAAGCGTCAGGCTTGTGCTAGGAGTAGGTACGACAATAGTGCAACGGGCGGGGTTTGAACCGTCGACCTTTCGGTTTTCAGTCCACTCCTTTACTGGTTGAGCTATTGAGGCACTTGGTGCATACCTACTTGGTAGAGACAAACAAGAAGGTGATTATTAAGAAAGACGTACCTACATATACCTAAGTTGTCTTTTGTACTTCATTGGAACCAGTTACTCAAATAAACACTGGAATGATCGATCGTGACTATGATGTATGATCATGCAAAAAGTTCATAATTAGCATGAAAATTGTCAACACAACAATGCCACACGTGGCAATGGCTAGGCTTTAGTGGTGAGAGGTGGTACCTAAAGCCTGTCAGTGTCGGTACCGCGCGAAAAACGCACGCGCAATCGATTCCAATATCGAACGGATTTTTAAATTTTTTTTTTGAATGAACGTGCTGTGGATTCAAGTGAGTTTAGTTTATATTTGTGGATGTTTTTCCTAAAAAGGTTTTAATATTTAACTGGTAATTATGAATATTAATTAATTTAGGCACCTAAATCCTAGCTGAGCTAGGTACCTACTTAACAAAAAATTAAATTTTTATGAAACCAATTTCAGTCCTAGTAAAAATTAATAAATATTCATTATTAAATTTAATATATTAACAAATAAAATAGGTACGCAAGTAAACTATAAAGTAGGTAATTATTTTAGAATGGCTAAAAGTGCTTAGTAGTGAGCCGGCGATAGATCGAGGTAATAAATTTTTAATCATCTCTTGATTCCAATATTGAGACTTAAAAACTTATCATTTCCTAAACTAAGATGAAATTAGAACCAAATTAGAGCCTAAAATGTTTCCAACAGGAAAAAAACTCAAGGAAAAACGCTTCAGTACTGCGAAATGTTCGTTAGTCGTTCGCTTTCTTAATATTTTTTATCGGCTTCGATCAGACTCTACGTTGCATAAACCGTTCCTAACTAGTTGCGAAATTAAAGTTTTCAACACCAAGTTAGACAACTTAACCCAGAATTTTTGAACTTTACCTACTGATCTGCAACTTTCCGGTGAATATTTCGCAATCGGTTACCAACCTACATGATGCCAATAATATTCAACTTTTTGTTTATCTACCTTTTTATGACCTAACCGATTTACCCGAGTCGCCAAAATTCGATTACCTACTGATGGCCTATGTTTCAATTAAGAAGGTACCTAATGTAAACATGGTAAACACCATCGAAAAAGGCGCCAGAAATGTCAAACTTTTAAATAACCTGATTATGCCTGCGACTCAAAATCATTGATTTTCCGGAATAAAAAAGTAGCCTAAGTCCATTTCCGGAATGAAAGCTATCTCTGTATCAGATTTTGCTAAAATTAGTTTAAAGGATGGCCTATGAAAACATAACAGACAAACAGATACACTTTTGCATTTTAAATATTAGTATGGATTGAAATATCCAGGATTAACCAATTAAATTCATTAATGAAATCCGTGTAACTTTGAAACTACATACTTTAAGACTTTTATGTACATAATTCTGGCAAACCATAATTACACAGTCCACAGATTAGTTTATTAGGTGTCTACCCACAAAGAATTCAACCTCTGTTCTGTGTGTCTACCAGTGTCAACACATGGCGTTTGATCGGTATAAGTATTCAAAGACGGATCAAACTTCGTTGATGTGGAGGGTACGGGAGCGCTCGGAAACTCTTCTAAAAGTTTTCAACAGCAAGTCAAGTTAGACAACTTAATCCAGAATTCAGATAAGAATTTTGAACTAAATGGAGCAGCAATTATGCGATTAATTTCTAAATCAATTTGAGAAGTTATTAAGTAGGTACCTATTCGCAAAATAAAAATCCCTTAGTGAAAAAGTACCTAGGTATCTGTTTGTTTGTTTGCTTTTCACATTCCATCGTTTAATTCGATTTTGATGAAATTAGTACAGAGATGGCTTGCATTCCAGGATAAAGGCTACTTTTTATCCTGGAAAATCAAAGATTTCAGGACGGACCACGGGATTTTCGATAAACCTAAATCCACAGAAACGCGGACATCATCTTATAATGTGGTAGGCACAGAGGTAACTTGCATCCCGGACACAAATACCGAAAGACCTAATTATTTCACCATTTAAAATGTGATTTATCAAGATAGGTTAATCTAATCTAATCTAAATACCTATACTATAAAAGGAAAAGCTGACTAATTGACTGACTGACTGATCAATCAACGCACAGCTCAAACTATTACGGATATAACTGATACGGATCAGGCTATTATGACGCAGACATCCGCTAAGAAAATATATTTTTTTAAATTTAACCCATAAGGCGATGAAATAGGGGTTTGAAATTTGTGTAGTCCACGCGGACGAAGTCGCGGGGATAAGCTAGTAAATTATATAGGCATGTACCGCAGACGAAGTCGCAGGCTAAAGCTTGTACTTAATGACGGTGGAGTAACTTTACGAGTAGAAACTTATAATTATAGCTATCCTATCAAAAAACCGGCCAAATGCGAGTCAGGCTCGCGCAACGAAAGTTCCGTACTACAGTCGTATTTTTCGACATTTTGCACGATAATTCAAAAACTATGATGCATAAAAATAAATAAAAATCTGTTTTGGACTGTAGAGATGATGAAGACCTTTCATATGATACCCCACTTGATATAGTTATCTTACTTCGAATATTGAAAATACTAATTATTAGTTTATGACCACAATTTTTTTTGTGTGATGTAATCACAAATTCACGGTTTTCAGATTTTTCCCTGAATGTCTGTTATAAGACCTAGTTCATGATTCTAGGTCAACGGGAAGTACCCTGTAGGTTTCTTGGCAGACAGACGGACAGACAGACAACAAAGTGATCTATAAGGGTACCGTTTTTCTTTTTGAGGTACGGAACCCTAAAAAGTGAAACAATCGCAGCACGAGCATTATTTCCTAAGAGACCGCGCAAGCAATCAACAAAACAAACTGGGTTATGTTATATAGTAACTTAGGAAAAACTAATTCAGAACTTGTGACTTGACTTTGTACCAAAACGGATGTTTTGAAAATGGAGGCTCTTGTCCTATCGGTATAAAGTACGGGACAGGTCGAGATGGCAATCGAGGTGGGGACGCCCCGCACACCCGCACAGCCACCGCGCTAAGCCCAGGCGAGCGTGGGTGACGTATGGGTGTGCGGGGCGTCACCCCGCCTCATACCCCAATTGCCATCTTAACCTGTGGCGCACTGTAGGTAGTTTAATCTAAATCACCACTTGAAACTTTGATAATTTTGAGATAACTGGGCTGTGTGTGGTTTTCAAGCTAAATCTGACAAAATTGTATGCAGAATAAGTCATCATCATCATCATCATCATTAACAACCTATCGCCGGCCTACTACTGAGCAGAGATCTCCTCTCAGAATTAGCCTGTAGTCCGCAACGCTGGCCAAGTGCGGATTGGCAGAATTTTCAGACATTTTCAGGCAGACATTATGGAGAATTTTCAGGCAGGCATGTTTCCGCACGATGTTTTTCCTCACTGTTAAAGCAAGTGATATTTAATTGCTTAAAACGAGATCGAACCCACGACCTCCCAGACAACCCCCAAAGAATCCAAGATCGGATACCTTAGGAACAAAACGGGCTGTTCGACTTGTGGACGATCCCAAACTAACCGGCTCGTTGAAATTTGGAAAGCTTGGAACACCACAGAGACGTAAGCTCTCTTTGCGTGTTCTATCGCCTCCGTATAATTGAAGAGTGTTCTGAAGAATTGCTTGATCTCATCCTACCCTTTTTTTTCTACAACCGCATCGCACGCCACCACAAACAATTCCACCATCACCACAGGTGTCTGGAGCACTTCGACCACCCGTTGTGCCCGATCCTTTTTTCCACGCACATGCAAATTGTGGAGTCAACTCCCTTCGGCGGTGTTCCCATTAAATTACAACATGGGGTTATTCAAGGGGCGGACCAACAAATTCCTCAAAGGCCAGCAATGTATTCCTCTGGTATGCAAATGTTCAAGGGCGGCGGTAATCACTTAACATCAGGTGACCCACCTGCTCCTTTGCTCGCCATTCTTATTAAAAAAAAAGGTTATCCGTGATCGGTTTGGTTGTATAAGTGTATGTAGGTATAAGTTTACATACAACATTGACTATGGCAAAACTGAAAGCGTAACCCACGGAGTAAGGAAAGTGAAACCTATCATCTAGAGCCCTAACACACTGGGCCGCCATGGCGACGTCGCAGGCTACCTCTGGCTACCTACCATAGCCAAATGAGGTTACTAAACAAGTCGGTCGGTCGTGGCCACGCTTCCAAATTGGTATCGTCGCCAGGCCATTAGCCAAGTGAGTTGACTGTCATTAGTGTCATAGCAATTAATATCGTATAAGCAATTTGCTAATACGCGTAACCGCCATTTTAGTGACGTCAGCACTAGATTGAAGTTTCGAGCTGATGGTATATTTTTATTTCGGCTGACGTCAAAATCACGTCATTTCGATGTTAATGAGACATGGTTCCAGCGCAATAGCAATTTGCGGGACTTATACCTATGGTCGCCCTAAGAATGCAATTGCAGCATCAATCGATGCAGGCCGAGCAGATCGATGTACCTACTACGTAACAACACAGGTACTTAGGAACCAGTTAGATCCGTCGACATCTGATTTCCTGCTTTTTCCTAGGGTACTAGAGCGGCAAACCTTATAGCTCTTGCGTAATATTATTATAAGAACTATTGCATAATGGAGCCTGCAAGTGGAAGCATGTTCGACATTTGAATATTTCACACCTATCTACATTTTCTGTTGACCCCATCTCGTTTTCCTGGTATTTCTTTAATTTTTCTAGGAAATAGAGGAGTCTTAAATCCTGTCTGCTATCTTTTGTAGGTACTTATTCTTCTTCCTTTACAACCTATCCCACTGTCAAGGGTCACTTGTATAGAGATTTCTTAAACACATAAGTGCTTCTCTGCCTACTGTTTTCTTTTTGCGTGTTATTGCTACAATTAATTAAAATTCTAAATTAATGAAAAGAAATTTGTACACAAAAATATACTTAAGTACTTAAGTATGCATCTTTTAAACATGATATTAAGGGGATCACCTGATTTTAAATATTTCGCCGCCCATGTATAAGTCCCGCAAATTGCTATTGCGCTAGAACCAAGTCTCATTAAAATCGAAATGACGTCATTTTGACGTCAGCCGAAATAAAATATACCATCAGCTCGAAACTTCAGTCTAGTGCTGACGTCACTAAAATGGCGGCCTCGAGCATTAGCAATTTCGGGACTTATACATTTGCAACATAAGAGGAACCGTGAATGAGTGGCCGGCTTTTCTAGAATTTGATGTAGGTACTCTTTGATCCCTATGTTGAAATCTAGTGGTAACACAGCGCTGCCCGCGCCGAAGAGAGTTGATTCCATAATTTGCATATGGTACGCTAGTTTGGCTACATAGGTTCATGAGGCTAAACTATGGAATTTTTCTCAACAATTGAACCAGTTTTTGAATTCAAGTTCAAACTTCCAGTTTGTGGACATAAATCGGTTTGCCTTTAATTAATTTCCGTATTTAGATAATATTGATTTATTAATCTAACAAATCGGAACTGGTTTTCAATCTAGCCATTTCTCAAGGTGTCACTGTGACCCAGACATTAAAATATTAGTTTATGTATCTACCTACTTACAAAATGACAATTCTTTAACCTATCGCCCGCTCACTACAGAGCACGGGTCTCCTCTCAGAGTGAGAAAAGTTTGGCCATATCCGGATTGGTAGACTTCACACACCTTTGAGAACATTATGGAGAACTCTCAGGTATGCAGGTTTTCTCACGATGTTTTTAGTGACATTTTTACTTAAAACGCCCATAACTTCGAAAAGTAAGAGGTGCCCGGGATCGAACCGCCAACCTCCGACTAGAAGGCGGACGTCCTAACCACTAGGCTATCACAGCATTAACTACTTAATAAATAACAATGATAATATGCAATAATGTACGAAAAATTGGTCAAGTGCGTATCAGAATTTAGAATACGCATAAAGTAGAGATCCGTAGCTAATGGTTTTTAAAATGTTTTTTTAGGTAGGTACCTAAATAGGGGATGGGAAATGTTTTATTTACTTTTATTGCATTGCACTCATACTTTAATACTATAAATGCGAAAGTGTGCCTGTCTGTCTGGCTTTTCACGGCCCAACAGTTTAACCGATTTTGATGAAATATGGTGTAGTACGCGGCAGAAAGTAATGTACATCGGCCTTTAGAATGACATTTCGGCTTTGTAGAGCGTTGTCTCTGTCACTCATACCTATATGACGTTTTGTCGGTTTCAAGGACAGAGATAATGCTCTACAAATCTGCTATCTCATAAATATGCTAAAAGTCGATTTACATTACTTTCTGCCGCGTACTGTACAGAGGTAGCTTATCCCGGGGACGGGTATAGACTGCTTATATCCCGAAAAATAAAAGAGTTCCCATGGGATTCTTAAAGGTCCATTTATATGAATTTGGCACAGGGGTAGCTTGCGTCCCTGAAATTGACATAGGCAACTTTTATCTCGGAAAATTAACGAAGTTGCGGGCATCTCTACTATAATACCTACTTAATAGGTAATTACTTAGTACCAATCAGATAAAAATATTGGAACAGTCGAAGGCGCAAATACAATTTTCCCAAAGGAAAATATTATAGAACCAATTCATGAAAAGTTATTGAATGGTTATTTATTAAAATATCGTGTTGCGTGGTCCTTTTAATTGAATGAACACTTAACATCGAGTTACACACCTAGGAGAAAAAAAAACTACTTTATGTATTTAGTAACTTATTTTTGAATTTGAAAGCCATAATGTTGCCAATAATAATTTTTCTTGGAATTTAAAACGGATTTTTATTGTTTCAGACATGATTTGTTTCGCTTTTGTTTTAATAGGTCAGTAGAACCAAATAAGACTTTTTCCGACCTATGTATTTTATAAATGTATAGGTATAACTACTGCATGCCTGTAGCCACAGGGGGGGGGGGGAGGTGGACAGGAGGGGACAACGAATATCGTTGGTGCGTAATGGTTCTAAGTGTAACTGCTTCGTTAGGTATACAAATTTTACTATAAGTTACTTTACTAGATGATTATGCCCTCATTTTCATCCGCATCGATAAAACATGGCGTGAAAGAGTAACAAACATCCCACATTTCTAGTATTACGATTACAATATTAGGATTATAACACATCAAGTATTTACGTGTGCTTGACGAAACCTCCATACATTGTTTGACCCAATGGTCCGGTACTTTGGCAGAGTGGAACTTTGTGCATAGCGTCTGCCCTTGAGGGGATGGGCGCTCTTTATTACATACAACCAGTGCTAACTGCTATGTAAGTATAAGTATTTGATAAAAATGTGAGTGGAGCAATATATTTCGGTATGTGAAAGCTGTTGACCTTGACAGTATTTGTAGAAGACGTAGCAACAGCTAGCAAGTAAGGAAAATTTCCACCAAGGACAGGTAAAACCTCAAATCATATAGGTACAGTACCTAGTACCTACCCGTTTACCTACACTCGGTTAACAACGTGAAGGGAAAATAATAATAGATACCTACAGTACGCGACCGAAAGTAATGTACATCGACCTTTAGAAGGAGATAGCAGATTTGTAGAGCGTTGTCTCTGTAGATGAGACCGACAAAAGGTCATATACTCTCCTTTACCCGTTGAGCCTCAATAGCTCAACGGGTAAAGGAGCGGACTGAAAACCGAAAGTTCGACTGGTTCGACGGTTCAAACCCCGCCCGTTGCACTATTGTCGTACCTACTCCTGGCACAAGCTTGACGCTTAGTTGGAGAGGAAAGGGGAATATTAGTAATTTAACATGGCTAATATTCTTTAAAAAATATATATATATATATACATATATACATATATATTTATAGGATATAGGTACTAAGAATTTATGTACGTACAGAATTTATTGTTTTTTGATTTCTACATAAAATACGTAGGTATCTATTCAATATTTTCTGTGATCCTATTACTCTCAAATTATCGAAAAAGTTCAATGTACCTTTAACCGACATGAAAAAAAGAGGAGGTTCTCATGTGTAAAATGCATAATGGGCGGTTTACACTGACTTCGTAGCTAAGCGCTTAGTACTTGTCAGTAATACTAAGTCCTCATGTGTAAACACGCTGATTAGTGCTTAGTATTAGTATTTGTGAATAGTGCAAGTGAATAGAAAACGATCCTATTTACTAAGCGACAAGTCGATACCCCCACCACGATTTACTAAGCACTTGTCGCTTGCTGACCGTGTGTAAACAGCTTGACAAGTTAGTAATTAGTGACAAGTTGACAGAATGGCCCCGTTCATCTCTGCGCAGAAACCACTGTCTTGTACACAAACGTTTTCTTTTTAATATTTGTCTTTCAAGCTCTTCGATCATGCTTGAAATAATAATGTTTGAATATTGCTTAAACACACTGCGCAAAATCAGGCGGCGTCGCTCCATTTCGAATGTCTGGTCACTAATAACGTTTACTGGCTCACACGTGTAAACGGTTACTTTGTCATATTGAGGCTTATTATAGTGACAAGTACTAAGCGCTTAGCTACATAGCCCGTGTAAACCGCCCATAATAGTAGCTCTGCTAGTAAGTAGTCCGGTGCCTATGTATTTTTTTGCTATTATAATTGTTATCGACTGTCATTCGATCGATGGTTTTGATCCCCCAGGAATTAAAATAGATTGCATCGAGCTTTCAATGTTTTACTTTTGAACTCTTTTGTTTGTTTTTCTTTGTTTTTAAAAGAATATTAACCATGTTTATCATGATTAATATTCCACTGTCCCCTCCAACTAAGCGTACCTAAAGCTTGTGCTAGGAGTAAGTAGGTACGACAATTTATACTGCAATGGGTGGGGTTTGAACCGCCCTTTCGGATTTCAGTCAGCTCCTTTATCCGTTGAGCTATTGGGGCTCTAATTATGATTAATTAAGTACTAGTTATGATTCATCATCATCATCATCAACCGACATAAGTGTCCACAACTGGATATCGGTCTCTTGTAGGGACTTCCATATTATGCCACGGTCTTGCGCCTCTGAATCCAGCGGCTCCCTGCGACTCGTCTGATGTCGTCCGTCCACCTAGTGTAGGGCGGCCATACGTCATGGTACACCGGGACAAGTCCCAGTCTGAAGCGTTGTGTCCCGGTGTCCCGGTCAGTAAGTTAGTTGTCCCGGTTTGGCAGTTAGGGCGTTTGTCCACCGGGGCTGTCAACGCGACGTCAACGATAAAACGAGATTATTTTGGACGGTGTCCACCGCGACTGAACTCAGCGCAGCGGTTCAGTTTGATCTTGATCTTGGGGGGGGGGGGGGGATCTATATCCCCCATATTAAAATAAAATAAAATAAAAATAAAAATCTTTTTTATTCGAATAAACTTTTACAAGTACTTACGAATAGTCGGATGCATCTACCACTGGTTCGGAATGCCTTTATTAACAACAAACAAACTGTATTTTACAATTTACAGTATGAGTATACATTATGGATGGATGTCTCGGTCGTCCTTTCAGCAGTTATGCCCTGCCCAGTTGCAGCAGCCCTAACCTAGTGGGGGGTCTTCCAACGCTGCGCCTTCCGGTACGAGGTCGCCACTCGCCATTCCAGCACTTGGACGATCTAACCTAGGTTAGATCGTCCAAGTTCCAGCATCTTGGGACCCCAACGTCTATCAGTTATCCGAACTACTTTAACGTATATACATTATAATAATCTTCGTTGAAGGGCTTGAACGAAACGGTCATTATTTCGTTAGATGTTGATTTACAAATTCGACTTTAGATCATTAAGTTTTTGCAATAAATGGGTACATTTTCATCACTTTATTGCCTAAGATAGCTTGAACACGTCTAGTAAGTACGTTCGTGTGTTTGGTATTTTAGTAATTATAGTTGTGTAAACTTTATATCTACATGTAAAGCTACATCTAAACTTATAAAGTAGGCGTGATTAGTTTCAATAGAATTGTTTTACATTGAGTTAAAAAACCGGCCAAGTGCGAGTGAGGCTCGCGCAATGAGAGTTCCGTACTACAGTCGTATTTTTTTTAACATTTTGCACGATAATTCAAAAACTATGATGCATAAAAATAAATAAAAATCTGTTTTAGAATGTACAGGTGAAGACCTTTCATATGATACCCCACTTGATATAGCTATCTCACTTTGAAAGTTGAAAATACTAATTATTAGTTCATGACCACAATTTAATTTTTTCTGTGTGATCTAACCTTAAATTCACGGTTTTCAGATTTTTCCCCAAATGTCAGCTATAAGACGTACCTACGTGCCAAACTTCATGATTCTAGGTCAACGGGAAGTACCCTGTAGGTTTCTTGACAGTACGGAACCCTAAAAATAAACATGGAAAGTAATTTAAATTGAGCCGTTTTCGACAGACCAATCATGACCTGCCTATACCTATTACCTACCTATTACAAATGCGAAAGTGTGTTTCTTTGTCCGTTTGTCCTTCAATCACGTCGCATCGGAGCAACGGATCGACGTGATTTTTGCTTGGATTTTGGCTTCTTGTTTATAGTTTAGGACCTGGCCTCTTATTCTAGGGTCAGAGGTTCGATCCTGGGCACACACCTTACATTTCAGAGTTATGTGCGTTTATAAAAATTACATAGGAAAACATCGTGAGGAAACCTGCATGCCTGAGAGAAGGTATTTCTCTATTAATTCTATAATGTTCTCAAAGCTGTGTGAAGTCAGCCAATCCGCACTTGATCAGTGTGGTGGACTATGGTCAAACCGTTTTCATTCTGAGAGGAGACCCGTGTTAAGTAGTAAGCCAGCGATGACGAGTAAAAAAAACCCCGGCCAAGTGCTATAGTCAAACTCGCGCTAAGGGTTCCGTACTACAATCGTATTTCATCGACATTTTGCACGATAAACCAAAAACTATTATGCCTAAAATAATAAAAAACTGTTTTAGAATGTACAAGTAAAGCCCTTTCATATGATACCCCACTTGGTATAGTAATCTTACTTTGTTGAAAAAAATATTTGCGGGACTTATACCTACCTAACATCCAATATAATATAATAATATACTCGTAGTTATCCCGTAAAATGCTATTGCGCTGGAACCATGTCTCATTAACATCGAAATGACGTCATTTTGACGTCAGCCGAAATAAAAATATAGGTAGGTACCAACAACTCGAAACTTAAGTCTAGTGCTGACGTCACTAAAATGGCGGCCATGCGTATTAGCAATTTGCGGGACTTATACCCAATCCATTAATTTTCTGAAACATTTTAGAGGTCATTTTAAAAAAAGGTATTTTCGAGTAAGTAAACCCAGTTAATTTGCCGATCTCTTCTAAGAAACGAGCAAATATTAAATATTGACAAATTTTTTTAGAGTTTCGCTTCGTCTTCGGCGGTCGACGAACGTTGTGCTAACAAAATATTTGTGTATTATGTCATTACTTATTTTAATATTAAATATTTTATGTTATTTCTTAGTTGTTTCTAGGCAAGGCTTTAACAGCGCTTATACCTTTTTGCATCGAAAACTACATGTTTTAGGGTTTTTCAAGGGCAATATCGTAGCGATGTAATAGGCCTTCTGCGTTAGTTATCAATTTTAACCTCGAAAAATAACACCTGTCACCTGAATGTTTGGCAATTGCGGTGACTCTGTAAGTTACAAAATAACGAGAAAAAACTTTAGTGTGCTAAGTAAGCGCTAAACAATTTCACTCTAGCTAGCTACGCTTATAAACGTCGCTGCGAAAGATTTGAGATCAATTATTGCGACATGCCTTGTCTCGTGATCCAAGTCCAAGAAATAACATTCATGATCTCAACCCCTCGCCGACTCTTTACTGAGCACGGTTCTTGTCTCAGTATGAAGTGTTTGGGGCCCCCAGGCCCTATTTACTAAGTACCTATACTTCATACTGAGAGAAGTCAGCCAAGTAATTAGTAAACTTTAGACCATAGTCCACGACGCTGGCCAAGTACATATTGGCAGACTTCACGCACATTGACTTGAGAACATTATGCAGAGATTTGAAAAATTTCCTCACGATGTTCCTTCCTCGTTTAAATTATCTCCACCGACTATTTTCTCGCTCAAGAAATGTACGATCGTTTTATGATTCTGTGTCAATAAAAGAGATAAAATATTTATTAAGTAGGTATATTATGTACTACTGCCACTATAGGTAGTTTGTCGCAGTCGAGCGATGCTCTCTTGGCGGTCAAAATACTCGCACAGTTTGTGCAGGAGTAAGTAATATTATTCCTAAAATAAATAAATTGTCGCCTATGTCCTTCGAGATTTTCTTTTAATCTGTATCGTATTCCTCATTGCTGAGGGGTCGTGTCTTCTTCCTATTACCTAATCACACAATGGTAGGGAGTTTTCTTTGGATAATAATGAAGTAGGTATACCCTATAGCTCCTTTAACAGTCGAGAGACACACTATATTTGATGTCAGTCTTTTGTTGTTTTCCTAGTCATGGTAAGTTTACGCTTGACCACACGTTCTCACGAGATGGTGGATAATTATGATATAACATGCTAATCAGTTTCGTAAATACTTGTTGTGAAGTCACGCCCCTCATTACGTTCACATTAAAAGATGGCGTGGAGAAATACCTAAGTTTTATAAGCCTATTCAAATTCAAACACTATTAGGCGCGGTTTTGCGTCTCCTGCTTACAGCTAAGGGCTAACTATTAACTTTACTCACTAGTGTTCGACTAGTGATTAGTGTTTTATTTGCGCGTGTAAGCTCGTCTGTCTGTCTGTCCGTCTGTCTGTCAAGAAAACTACAGGGTACTTCCCGTT
Source organism: Maniola hyperantus (assembly GCF_902806685.2). Taxonomy (NCBI): domain Eukaryota; kingdom Metazoa; phylum Arthropoda; class Insecta; order Lepidoptera; family Nymphalidae; genus Maniola; species Maniola hyperantus. The sequence continues at coordinate 3,026,586 of NC_048551.1, read as the reverse complement.
GACCTAGAATCATGAAATTTGGCAGGTAGGTAGATCTTATAGCTGACATTAGGGGAAAAATCTGAAAACCGTGAATTTGTGGTTACAACACTAACTAAACTAAAACCCAGGAGGGGTTTTAGTTTAGTTAGTTCTCCAAACAATAATGCTTCCACCTTGTTGGCCTGCTATTGCTGCCGCAGTCTATTTATCTTTTTCCTTATTCTACATCTTTCTCATTTCTTTCCATTATGCGTTCCATTATATTTCTGGATTTACCGTCATCATTGTCAAGTCAACCGATAGACGTCTTGTAGGGACATCAGACATAGATCTCTTGTAGGGACTTCCACACGCCACTTGCACTGTCTGAATCCAGCGGTTCCCTACGATTCGTTTGATATCATCTGTCCACCTACTGTGAGGTATTTCTGCATTATCATTTTTGGAATCCATATTGCTAATATATTTAAACTGCGAAATGTAGCGCGTGTGTAAGCACTCAGGTGTGTCTACTAAAACGAGCGATTAAGAGCGTAACATGCGAAGGAAAAACGCTAGTCTGAAACCACCCTAAAGCGGGCAGCTGATCTCTATGGAATACATAACCAAAAGGCCGTGTCAGTATGTCACGCATTACGCACGTTTATTTACACCTCGTTTGGGGCTGCACTCTACAGTACCGCGCTTTTCACACTGATTTCGTTATTTATCATCATCATAATCAACCCATAGCTGTATTTTATACATTTTTTTGTGTTTTACCTACATTTCAAGGAAATTTCTAAATAATTTTAAATACATATCAAAAATTGCGAACCGGCAGGAATCGAACCCGCGTCTCCTGGGATCGTGCCCGACGCTCTGACCACTAAGCTACAGTCCGCTTACGACGATAACGATAATAGTGACGAAATTTTCGATATGTATGTTTACTCAGTACTGAAGCGACTATTTATGCCATCTAGTAGCGACATCTTTTTGCAGATATCGACCCATAGCTGGCTCACTACAGAGCACGCGGGTCTCCTTTCAGTATGACAAGGGTTTGGCCATAGTCCACCACGCTAGCAAAGTGCGGATTAGCACACTTCACACACCTTTGAGAACATTATGGAGAACTCTCAAGCATGCAGGTTTCCTCACGTTATTCATACGTTAACCAGAAAATATGTTGGGTTTTTTAATAACTCAATCAATCAGTCTATTTGCGTCCACTGCAAAGCCTTTCCCACAGCGCGTCACCATTCACCGTCCCCTTCTTCCTCAAACTTCCCGCCATCTTTTTAAGAGCGTTAGACAAGTGGGCTGGAGTTTTTTTAATTGCAAGATAGGCTTGCTCTTGATCACCATCATTGTTAATGAAAAACAATGATGAGGTATAGGTTGAAGCGCACTTTAAAAAAAAAAAAAAATTTTAAATTCAGATACAAGTTAGCCCTTGACTGCAATCTCACCTGATGGTAAGTGATGATATAGTATCTTCTAGGCACTTGCCTAGAAGATATCTATATTCTTATTAATTCTTACTTTGAAGGTATTTAGGGTATACGTTGCAGGAAACGTGGATGCTGGAAGGGCATTCCACACCTTTGCAGTTCGTATTAGAAACGTTGAATAAAAACGTTTCGTGAGAGTAGATTGTATAATATATCGATCATATCCAAAACTGCGCTTGCCGGTACGCGGGCTCCGCTCCAAAACATATCTTCGCCAAGATTCATTCCAATGTCTAAAGTCTTGCGTTTCGCTTGATTGCAAATTGCAATCACATATAAACAGTAATTGATGATTCATCACCCATATATTGCTTCACTGGTGATAATTCAAAATTTTATATAAAGCTCTTTCGATATTATTATTAGCTAATACAACGATTCGCGTTGATGCAATGCTCCAATCAAAAGTTTTGTAACAAAGATGCACACATAATAATTGGTCGCGTGCGTACCAGAGTGGTTCAAACATGCAGAAGATTTTATTCCGTAGTCTAAATATATAAAAGGAAAAGGTGACTGACTGACTGATCTATCAACGCACAGCTCAAACTACTGGCCGGATCGGTCTGAAATTTGCCATGCAGATAGCTATTATTACGTAGGCATCCGCTAAGAAAGGATTTTTGAAAATTCAAACCCCTAAGCGGGGTGAAATAGGGTTTGAAATTTGTGTAGTCCACGCGGACGAAGTCGCGAGCATAAGCTAGTCTAAATATATGAAAGGAAAAGGTGACTGACTGATCTATCAACACACAGCTCAAACTACTGGCCGGATCGGTCTGAAATTTGCCATGCAGATAGCTATTATGACGTAGGCATCCGCTAAGAAAGGATTTTTGTAAATTCAACCCCTAACGGGGTGAAATAGGGGTTCGATATTTGTGTAGTCAAGTTAGGATTAGAAGAGCTGGCTCATTTTTTGCGCTTCGGATCAGTCTGGCTGTCCAGCGCGGAAATGCAACCAGTATTCTTCGCACCATTCCATTGACATGATTGGTATAGTAATTAGATAAGGCTACCTTTATGTGTAATACTAGCTTATGCTCTGCGTGGACTACACAAATTTCGAACCCCTATTTCACCCCCTTGTGGGGGGTTTCAAAAAACCTTTCTTAGCGGATGCCTATGTACGTCATAGTGACTATCTGCATGCCAAATTTCAGTCCTATCCGTCCAGTAGTTTGAGCCGTGCGTTGATAGATCAGTCAATCAGTCAGTCAGTCACCTTTTCATTTTAAATATTTAGATTTTCAAAAGAAGTAAGGATCTCTTGTATGACATGTGATGTTAACATCAAGTTAACACGATTATCCGAAGCGCGATGATTTCGAGTTTAATTAAAATTATATAACACGTCTAAATGGAAAGTGAATAACCATTTGGGTTATGGGGACAAAAGTGACAAAATAACCTAGTTTTCGCCGAGTGTTATCATTTTCAACACACATAAACTGCATTCTCATACGTAGTACGCACGTCTTGGTCAAGATTAAGTAGGATTAAATTTTCTTAATTACTTATTTATTTAAATGTCAATGTAAAAGGTTATAATGAAACTGGTCAAGTACGAATGGATTTGCAGTTTGCACACCTAGGGTTCCGTAACCATTATACTAAATTATTGTGTACTTTTTATTTATTTTTAATTTGCATAGCAGATGCGCAAGAGTCGCCTTGATGCTAATCGAAGCTTTAATGGCAAAAATATGCCTTGACTCATGAGCATTAGGTGCATCGGTGTGTGTGCCCTATGCCCTTACTTTTTTTTTTATTATTCAGATACAAGTTAGAAGTAACAGGTCCTTTGTAAAGATCCTCGTCTTGATAACTTCTATGACCTATGATGACACTACATACCTTAGGTACTTGTCGTTTAGCTCAATTACGCAAAGCTTTAGGTATATAGCCGTATTGAAAAATCGAGATTTTGGATAGGGTCACTTATATTTTCAATGTACGATAGTAATGGTCATTGTAATGATGACTACACAAATTTAAAACCCCTATTTCACCCTCTTAGGGGTTAAATTTTCAAAAATCCTTTCTTAGCGGATGCCTACGTCATAATAGCTATCTGCATGCCAAATTTCAGCCCGATCCGTCCAGTAGTTTGAGGTGTGCGTTGGTAGATCAGTCTGTCGGTCAGTCACCTTTTCCTTTTATATGGGTATTGTGGTATTACTTTTATAATAAAATCCCGCAAACTATTTGGACTTACCTTTGCACAAGTTTAAAAATCTATAAAAAATATTGCTCCTGAAAAAAGGCATATTACCCAATTGAAGATTATCTAAATGATAAAGAGCGTGGATTTGACCTGCAGCTCGTTCCAGCAACGCACAATACTATTTATGACATGGCATATCTTGTACCTATATCAAATATTTGAAAAGAGCAACCGCCGAGTTTCTTGCTGGTTCTTTTTGGTAGGAAAGGCATTCCGAACCAGTGGTATATGCATCCGACTATTCGTAAGTACTTGTAAAAGTTTATACGAATAAAAAAGATTTTTTTTTTTTTTTTTTTTATACAGGATGTCCAAACACCCTGTATATTTAGATACGTAATACAACATGCAAGCTGTGTTTCCGCTATAGATTTTCTTTGCAAAAACTCTTTAAACGCTGATGTCATGCGGCAAGATATTACGAGTCTTTGTCGTGACTAAACTCAAAATCTGTATTATAAAATGTTTCAACCTCGTAACTTAAATGCAAAAAAGGCAAATTGCCCTAGCTGTCTCAACGGGGGAATGGACTAACGACATGTCGCCCGACAAGATGTTGTATGAAAAACAAAAAGTTTCTAAATCTTCTTTCGTTTCGTCCGGGCTGAGTTGATCTTGTCAACTAGAGTAGCATATATACTACTTAATTATAAATAATATCTGTCCCGGCTGTACTCAACGTGTCTAGTCGACGTTAGCCCGTTAGCTTAAACGACGTTAATTTAAACGCTATTTAAAACGCATAGCGACGTTAGTTTAAACGCTAAAATTATACTTAATATTTTTTATGATTGTTGAACTCATTGGAGGCATCTTTGATCCATCATTCACCTAAAAAGTTACACATGTAATTATCTATTTGGTGACAGCCGATCCTACTAATATTATAAACTAGCTTATGCTCGCGACTTCGTCCGCGTAGATTACATAATTTTCAAACCCCTAGTTCACCCCTTAGGGATTGAATTTTCAAAAATCCTTTCTTAGCGGATGCCTACGTACGATCGGTCCAGAGATTGAGCTGTGCGTTGATAGATCAGTCCAATCAGTCAATCAGTCAGTCAGTCACCTTACCTTTTATAGAGTGCGTTTGTTTGTTTGTCACTTCAATTACGCCGAAACGAGACCAACATACTGAACATGATTTTTTTGCATAAATATTGTAGAGTGAGATAAGCTACTTTTAATCCCGGGAAATCAAAAAGTTCCCACAGCATTTTTAAAAATTCTAAATCCATGCGGACGCAGACGCAAGCATTATTTAGTACCTACTTATTTAGCTATGACAGATCAAATAAACGTACCTACATACCACGTAAAACATACAAAAGCTTCTCTTGCGTTACGAGTAGCTATTAGTTTCAATTCTCAGTAGCAGCCTGGAGTTGGGTAGTTGACGATGTTGCACCCTCATGCCTCGAAGAGCACATTGCCTGATCTCTCTCCGGTCGTATCGGATGGCCGTCCCACAGACTATGAGAAAGAGGGAATAGAAAGTTCACTTGTGTTACGCACGCACTTGTGTACTAGGTATAATATCACAGTCTTTGACTAGTCTCCGTTGAATATCCGTTGCGGCTGAAATTCGGTCAGGAAAACATATGAGTATAGTTCGTACAACATGAGAACTCACTCGCCATGTGTCAACTGTCATGTCCAAAATACGATTCAGCTTTTTCTTCTAATTTTGCTCTATAGTTACGATTCACCTTTATAATGAAGATTAAAATCGTACTTATGACATGCCAGTTACTTAAAGTTAAATTGGCGAGTGAGAGCTTAAAATTTATGCATTATACGTTCCTAGTATCAAGCCTTGAAACAAAAGTCCCTAGTGTGGTCTTACGTTAACAATACGTTGCCAAAATTATCCTCAACCACGTCACGACTTTCACTAGATGTTATAATAATGTTTTTTTTGCAGGTCTGCTCGAGAACGGTGCATTCTTAAGACAGTCAGTGTTAGTGAAGTGAGTGTTACAGTGGATGTGGTCATAACAGTGAATTGTGCAGTGTTGCCAGCTTTATTGCGATTTCCTTTTCATCATGGTAAATGCCGGACTTCCGGACCGTCTTTTTATTTCGTCTCTTTATCGCGTCCGAACAAATAAATAAAACCGGTCATAAATAAAACCGGTCAAGTGCGAGTCGGATTCGCAAACTAAGAGTTCCGTACCATCGTACAAGAAAATAACACTTATTTATTTTTTATTTTCATGGCGACCATTTTCAAACTTTTATTTTTAGTTGTTATAACGGTAATAGAAAATTACACATTTTGTGAAACTTTTAACTCTACCTATTACGGTTTATGAGATACAGCCCGCTGACAGACGGACAGGTGGACGGACGGATGGATGGACGGACTGTACAGTACGCGGCAGAAAATAATGTACCTACACAATAGCTCAAGAAATCTGCTATCTCCTTCTAAAGGTCGATGCACATTATTTTCTGCCGAGTACTGTAATAGTGTTCCGTTGGCACCCTTCGGGCACGGAACCCTAAAAACTCGGTCAAGTGCGAGACGCACTCACACACGGCTTCTGTTACGCTACGCTACAACTTCCGATAAACTACGGATGTCGTCATTTCCGTGGCCCTATCGCGGTTGTTTGACAGCTACAATGTCACGATCGCAATCATCTCTGATTGGTTAATGCTCGCTCAATATTGGCCACAATGCATTGTTGTAACAAGAATCGCACAAATTCAATCAATCAGAACAATTAAGCCCTACTGATTTGATCATGTACATAAAATCCTCTTCCAATGTACCTAACCAAAACTATTGTTATACCTTGGCCGATTAGGTGCAATTTCAAATCTGTATTAAACTCACACGAATTGATAATTCTCTTCATCATTCATCTTATGTGATAATATATAATCTTATGACGAATGACATAACAGTACATACCATCAAAACGAGTTGCATTACGTATGCGGAAACGTACATATTACTAACGGCTAACGGTCAATATAACTATTGGACATTACACTTTATGGCGATATGCGTCTTAAAAGCGGCGTTGAGACACATTTCGGATGTTTAAAGAATCACGTTTTAAACAAATTATTTATTATTTAATATTTTAAAAATTGAAGATATTTATTTATTTTATTTATATATTTATAAAGAACATTAGTCACGTTTATCATGCTGACTAATATTCCCCTTCCCCTCCAATTAAGCGTAAAGCTTGGGCAAGGAGTAGGTACGACGATCGTGCAACGGGTAGGGTTTGAACCAGTGGCCTTTCGCTTTTCAGTCCGCCCTTTAACCGTTGAGCTATCGAGGCTATTCTTTAGGTAATTACGAGAGCCAAAACACGATTGGCACAATTTGGTTACATACAAAAAAATCGCGCAGTTTCCCCAGAATACGCATTTTTTACACGACCATTAGGAGAAAAACCAGTTTTATTCGATTGATATAAGACCAATTTCAATAAAATTTCGTAATTACGTTCAAAGTTTAATACACTAAGAGATTACGGTATTATTTTATGGTGACAAAGCACCTAGAATTTTAAATATAAATATATATAAAAAGCGTGAAACGCGCTCGGCCGGCCCAGGCTACCGTTCCCGGTCGCCCGCAACGCGTCAGAACATCCGTATACAACTTTTCGCCTTAAGGAAATTATAGTTTAGAATATTTTCCTATAAATATGTTGGGAGACTTTGGACTAGGTAGCCTTAAAGCTTTAAGGAGCGTACTAATGTCTTCATTAAAATATTTTGGCAAGCAAGTAATGAACTAAGAATTTCTGGTCAAAATCTAACCACCGCCTCGACCGTCCTGCTATGAGGTGCGGCAAGCAGCGGAAACAAAGGTAAACGGTCACTTTAGTATGGAAACCATACCTAAGACCATCGACCTTTAGAATGAGATTTTAGCTTTGTAGAGCGTTCTCTCTGACACTCATACCTATGTGACGTTTTGTCAGTCTCAGTGGCAGAGACAACGCTCTACATAACCGCTATCTCTTTCTCAAGGCCGATGTACAAAATTTTCTGCCGCGTACCTACTACACTTACTATTCACTAAGTCAACCTCTACCCCCAAAAAAGTTTGTACCTAGGATAGCATCAGATTGAACTAGAGTGAGGGAACTCTCGGTTTGATCCGGAATCGACGATAATATTATGTCAATTAGGCTACGGACTATGGTGACGAAAAATAGGGCTACTTTAGGGCTACCTGCGCAAGCGCGGATCCACCGTTGTGCGCACGATGGGCATGCCCACAATCCTAATTAATACACAGTGACGTAACAATAGTGCTCGTTTTATCAAATTACGAATACCTAGTTTTGATTTCGGGGGTTGCCGAACAAGTACTTAACTACAAAGTCTCGATCACCGCCGCAAGGTCCCCGGCGTATCAGTGTTTTATAGGATATATTTCGGAGAGTGTGCTCAGGACCTTTTCGATCTTGTCCCCCCTTCACCATTTTACCACCGAACCGCAAGACGTCGGGCGAGTTTCCATCCTTATGTCGTCGACATTCCATCTACACGCACGAAACGTTTTACGTCATCATTCCTCATACGTATGGCTAAGGTTTGGAATACTCTTCCGCGATTGTGTTTCCTTCCAATTACAACCAGGGTATCTTTAAAACAAGAGTGAATAGGCATCTTCTAGGTAAACGCGTCCCATCTTAGGCCACATCATCACTTCCCATCAGGTGTGATTGTGGTCAAGCGTATACCTATAATGAATAAAAAAAAAATATGCCCCTCCCAAATTGTCAAAGTTCCTTTATTTTGTTACTGAGTCACCTGTTCATGAAACTAACTTTATAGGTATTAGGGCGTTTTGGCAAAGAATAGATAGGAGTTTTGCTTACTTCCAAGATCTAGATTAAAGATAAAGAATAGATATGAATTAATACTTTATAGCTCTTAAGATATTTTAATGTAGCTAAATAACTTTATTTAATTATAGAAATTGAGCAAAAAGATTCTATTTTGTTACCTACTTGGTTTGTTCATAGTTTTTGCTCTAAAAACTTTTCGAAACCGTGCGGAAATTGTAGAACACAATAATTTGATTTTACATGAGTAGCAAAGTAACTTTTTCGGTTTATTTTTATTTTTAGACTAGACAGTCAAATTTAATGACTAATAAAGTAGCAGACCATTAACTAAGTAGGTATGACCTAGTAGAATTAATTTAGAATATTTTCTCAACGCGGGTTACAAATTACACTGCCGGTTTTACGACGGTTGCAAAATGCCGACGGCCTTCAAATCGATTAAAGAAATTTATATAATTAGGTATTAGACGGGTCAATAAACCATGATATTATTAAAAAAAACCAACAAAAGGTCTGTAAACGGTTTCTAGCTGTTTTAGATGCATTTCAAAGATGACTAAGCTGAGTAAGCTCAAATAAATTATTATTGTATTCTTTGATCTTTCCGTCACTTGCTCCATCGAACGTAGTTTGGATCTTATTTAAATCCTAACCAATCAAACTCAATGGAATTTTGTAAATACATTCTAGGAACTAATGCAATGTATGTCTCTAATTTTCCAGATTTTCGTTAAAATATTCAGTTTCATAGTAAAAAAGTCTGCTAAAAACGAACTACCGAAAGTGGATTATTTTCAAGAAGGCCGATTTTAACTTTGAAAAATCGACAAAACTACTATAACTTTGGTATTTTTAGCGTAGAACAACATTTAAATTTCTAACTTACGGTTTATACAGTCAAAGAATTTTCATTTCAACCATTAAAGGTTCTGTGAGTGTGAGTTCGCGTACCTACAGTACCTACAGTATTCCGTGTGACCGATTTTTTTTTAAGTTCCGTTTAGAACTAAATACTTGCCAAGTGATATTGCATGAGAAGATATGTATTCATCTAAATATATAAAATGCAAGCAATAAGCATCAATACGGAATACCTGCAGTTAGGATTACAATTTCTTTGATCAACGCACAGCTCAAACTACTGGACGGATGGGGCTGAAGTTTGGGGAAAAAGGATTTTTGAAAATTTAACCCCTAAGGGGGTTGAAATTTGTGTAGTCCACGCTGACGAAGTCGCGAGCATAAGCTAGTATTTCATATATCTTCTCATTCTGTACTCAGACTTTGCGTATCCAGATTACAAATGATTAATTAAAAAGCTTAGTCATTTTACGTTCACGAAACAAAACATTCGTCACCTTGACCATCCAAACTGCAAGAAACTAATCACCCACTTCCTTATCATAGACGCTGTAATAGCTCATTAGTTGAAGACAATCGGATATCACAATGGGTGCTTGTTTTCTGTACATGGGCTGGATAGTTTGGGTGCTGCGTCGTTCCTAATCAGGTAATCAAACCGAGCAGTAGGAAAATTCTAGAGGATAAAATTGCTTGTTATTCTTTAGGATAAAATCTTGAAAATTTTGTTTTGCACTAGTGACAGTTAACATAAAGACCGGTCAAGGGCGAATCCGACTCGCACACGAAGGCTTCCGTATACTAATACGGTATTAAACAACTAGTCAAATCAGTAACTTTTTATCAAACGTCAAAACGCGCGCTTAGTATGCGAGATTCTATGAAATACCGGTGTGTGGACGTCACAATTATTTGACATACTTTTTCTAGTTTAATCGATAATTTAAAATGGTTATTACACTTAAAACCAACAAAGGACGTGGATTTTACGTATTTTGGAAGACTCTCTATTTAATAGTCACTGAGAAATAATTTATTTTTGATGTAGTCAAATACCCAATTGTACAAAAAATAACACTTTTTTTTAAATTTGCATTATGGCCTTTTTGAATTTGTCCTCCTATTCGAGGTTGGAGGTTCGATCCCGGGCTCGCACCACCTTTAACTTTTCGGAGCTATATGCGTTTTAAGAAATTAGATATCACTCGCTTAGGCAAACATCGTGAGGAAACCTGCATGCCCGAGAGTTCTTAATGTTCTCAAAGGTGTGTTCAGTCTGTACACAATCTACACTTGGCTAGCGTGGTGGACTATGGCCAAATCCTTCTTATACTGAGAGGATCCCGTGCTCTCATAGCCGTGCTCTGTAGTAGCTCGGCTATGGGTTGATTATGATACTAGCTGATGCCCACGACTTCGTCTGTGGTGGAAAGTGTGGAAAGACTGGGTACTAAAAATCCTTTGATTTTCCGGGATAAAAAGTAGCTTACGTCATTTTCCAGGTCTATAACTATATCCGTGTAAAAAATCATGTCGATCCGTTGCTCTGTTTCGACCTGATTGAAGGACAAACGAACAAACCAACAATCAAACACACTTTCGCATTTATAAAATGGGTAGTGACTGTAGTGGTAATATGGGTACTGAAAGGTAGTAAATAGTGGTCCATAGTGATATAGTGTAATTGTAGTAACCAGAACGCTAGCAAAAACTTAGCGTTATTGTTATACTACCTAAACACAATCCAATACCAATAACCATTTGCCTCATTTTGTAGTTAAAATAAACGGCGTGTAAAACTCGGGTCAATTAACTACGGGAAACCTACGACGCAGCATTGACACCGAGTGGCCTACTTACACAACGTTCGTTGACCTCTTGCGTCAGTCAGATGTTTTATTTGCAATATATCGTGAACTTTTACAAAATATAGGATTTTTTAAATATTTTTTCGCGTTTTTTTTTGTGGTTTCATATCAGTTATCATCAGTACTATCACCTGTCTTCGTTTTTGCTAGCGTTCTGGTTACACCCTGTATAAGTAAGTATAGATTATGCCATACATACAACTTTATTTACCAACGAAAGTGACCTAACCCAAATAAAACATCAACAGCAGGCGCCAGACGAAAAGGTGAATCATGTCCTTATGTCATTTATGTTTCAAGATTTTAATTATTGAATTCTTGTTTGGGAATTCCCCATATGAAAGAAAGTATTAAACTGGCTGCGATCAAGAGATGATATCGCGATTTTGAAATTAAAATATCACATATACAGATTTCATCCGAGTGGACTAAACAAACCCCTTTTTTACGCCTTTAGGGGTTGAATTTTCAAAAATCCTTTCTTAGCGGATATCTACGTCCTAATAGTTATATGCATGCCAAATTTCAGCCCGATCCGTCCAGTAATTTGAGCTGTGCGTTGTTAGATCAGTCAGTCAGTCATCTTTTCCTTTTATATATTTAGAAGAAAATTATGATGTAAGCTGCAATAGCCAAAAATGGTATTCAAGGAACCGGGGGTTGAATTCCGGTCGCGACCTCTGACTTGTCGGGCAATTAAATATATCACTTGCTTTAAGGGTGAAGGAAAATATCGTGAGGAAACCTGCATGCCTAAGAGTTTTCACGCCATGTTCTCAAAGGTTTGTGAACTCTATCAACCCGTAATTGGTAAGCGTGATGGGAGTCCAAACCCCTTTTCATTCTGAGAGGAGACTCGTGTTCCGAGTAGGCTTTAGGATAGGTAGGTAGCATAATTTTAATAATCCCTGTAAAATCTATGTTTAGAAGTTATAAACGAATACACAAACAAACTCTGATTGGAACTTTGTTTAAAATATTATAATAGAGATGCTGATATTATAATAATAGGTGTAAGCCAAGTTACAATTTTTTCAAGTACGTCATAGATAGGTTATGACTACTAATAATAAATATATTATTATATTATATTACTTATTTTTTATTCTTAATGATTAATGATGAATGGTATTTCTTAGTTAATTTTAGAAAGTTAAGTTAGAAAGTAACTGAATAGTCGGGGTTTCGTAACATAGAAAATATATATCTACTTAATGGACAAGAAAATATATATGTACATACTTTTCTACTGTTACAAACTAGAGTAGACTATTCAAAATTAAAAAGATTAATTCAAAAAGATCGTACCTAAGTACCTATGTACTTTAAATTATTGAAAGTAAAATAATATTTCATTTCTGACTTTGACTTTGACCATGTTTATTGCTTTAATAATATTTAGTTGTAAATAAATATGTGTAGCAGAATTAATATAAGGCCATACAATTTGCTTACAACCATACTTATAATATAAATGTGTCTGTCTGTCTTTTAGGTATATCATTTCACGGTCCATCCGCTTAACCGATTTTGCCGTTTGGCAAAGAAATAGCATGCATCACAGAGACAGGCTACTATTTATCCTACAAAAGCAAAGAGTTCCCAACTTCCTATGAAATTTTTGAAAACCTAAGTCCACGCGGACGAAGTCGCGGGCATTAATAATATTTTTGTCTTTGGAAATTGACATTGAAAATATTTTGGGTTAGGCATTTTTATATTTGCATTTGAAGGTTATGAATTGATGATCTGCTAATTTCATTATAAACAAGATTTTACCAATAATTATGCAATTTATAGTTATGTCATTTTCCTACAAAGGTGATCGCAGATTACAATAATATATGCGCAAAAGCCGCTAGTGAGAACACGTCACACGAGTCAAGTATTTAGTTCTGAAAATGAGAATTACGAATCACTGTCTAACTACCCATCCATACTAATATTATAAATGCGAAAGTGTGTCTGTCTGTTAGCCTTTCACGGCCCATCCGATTTCGACGAAATTTGGTACAGATATAGCTTGCATCCCGGGGAAGGACATAGGCTACTTTCCCGGAAAATCAAAACGTCACATAGGTAGGTATGAGCAGGGTATAAGTGACAGAGACAACGCTCTACAAACCCGCTATCTCTTTCTAAAGGTCGATGTGTTTCCTGCCGGGCACTGTAGTGCGAAAAGAAATAGTGGAAAAAGTATCAGTAGCTCGAAAGGCTATTTTATCTCAGCTCAGGTGACCTTTGCGGCTTTTTGTGAAATCTGCGATCGATTTAAAAAATAATTCGATTATTACGTGACCTTAGTTATTTTATTATGCTTAAAATTAATGTCAGTATAAATTAATACATTATTGATCAGTCTGTAACTAGAACGATTATATTATACAATCCCCATTTTCAAACTAAAATTTACTTTAAATTGACTAGTTTAAGATACAATTTTGAATAGACGCGACTAGATATCCGTATTTTATAATTTCGAATGATTATGAACTTTAATGAAAAGGAGATAGAGTGTTAAATCTATTGTAATTGTGTTCGGAAGTTGAGCGAATGGCGAAAGTGTGGTTACTCTCACTTACGGTCACGGTCGCGGTTTCAAGTAGGTAACAATGGTTTTGCATAAACGTTGGATGCATAATAATGCAATATCAGGTTATTGCGTATGACTACGGTCTCACCTGATGACCCCCGGTAGACCTACAAAGCTTTTTTAAACAAAGGCTTTAGTTGTCATCATCATGATCAACCCATCGCCGGCTCACTACAGAGTACGGGTCTCCTCTCAGAGTGAGAAAGGTTTTGGCCATAGTCACGATGACCATGTGCGGATTGGTAGACTTCACACACCTTTGAGAACATTATGGAGAACTCTCAGGCATGCAGGTTTCCTCACGATGTTTTCCTTTACCGTTAAAGCAAGTAATATTTAATTAATGAAAACGCACATAGCTCCGAAAAGTTAGAGGTGCGTGCCCGGGATCGAACCCCCGACCTCCGATTAGAAGGCGGACATCCTAACCACTAGGCTATCACAGCTTACTTTTTCTCTCACTATACTGCATGTGTCTAAACTCTGAACGAAAGCTATGCTCATAAAATATTTCGTTCGGTCATGCTCTTAAGTAACTTGAAGGCTTTATATTCATTACTAAGTAGGTACTTTTAATTAAATTAGTACCTACCTTTTTACATAGAGATAGCGAGCCGACGAGCAGGTGGGTCACCTGATATTATTGATTACAGCCGCCCATGACATTTGCAGCACCAGAGGAACTGCCGATGCGTTGCCGGCCTTCAGGAATTTGTTGGTCCGCTCCTTGAGTAACCCCAAGTTGTAATCTAGTAAGAACACCGCCGATGGGAGTTGATTCCACAGTTTGCATGTGCGTGGAAAGAAGGATCTGGCACAACGGACGGTCGAAGTGCACCAGACACGCAGGTGGTGAGGGTGAAATTGTTTACGGTGGCGCGCGGTGCGGTTGTTCTCAAAAAGCTCTTCAGAGCACTCCCCATTATAAAGGCGATAGAACACGCATCCATAGATGCATAGACACCTACCTAGTAGAAGGGCTAATTCAAACAAAAATCGTGTTTCTTTGAAGTTTTTACCCATCTCAAAATCGCCCAACGCGCCCATATAAGTTTTCACTTCAAATTATAGTTTCTCTTTATTGTACCTATAGTGATATCTCTATGACACGCAAAGTACAAACGAGCTTATATGCTATCTTTATGACCCGAGCAATTTATTTTCCGTATTTATAATAATTTGTACTGTTTATTCTCCGTATGTTATTATAAAGTTCACTGAAATTGAAAACGGTATTATTTTATGATAAGTTCAGTTAATATTGTTAGCTTTATTTTGTAGCAAAGCTGTTTTATGTTTACTCTACTTTGTATCATAAATTCGTAAATCATAATTCATAATACATTCGATAACAAAGATTGTTTTTAAAGGTTTGTTATATGTTATACAATTGAGGTCAGTTAAAAATAAAGTTAATTATCATTTTTCATGAAAAATCCTTATATCTACTTAACTTGTTAATAAGGTTTTTTTAAATAAAACTGTGACATTTCATTGTAATTTGTAATGGATAATAATAATTAATTTTCGCTAGCTCAGGATGTTAGTTTTGTATGTACGCGTAAGTATGAGTTTTTGAAAAAGTTTGTGAGTTACCTACATATTTTTCATTCAAAATTCAATGCACGAACCTACTCGTAGGAAAGGGCAAAAGTTCAATGAAGGAAACAGACCATTAAATTTAATACATAAACCTTGAAAAAAAAATTAAGGTGCTATTTAATAGGCTTCGAATTAAAAAGTAACTAGGTACCTAGTTGGTAGTTGGCGTATTACCTTAAAAGAGAGCGATGGCTTTCAACATGAAATACACAAAGGTCAGCTTTTAAAAGCTGGTTAACCTACAATTAGGGAGATTAAGCTGTTTCACACTTGCGGTTTGCCGTGCGGTTAGTTCTACGACAGGTACAGAGTGGGTATCTTAGTAGACATTAATTGTGGTGTACTAACTAATAGCTGATCTAATACTTTAGTAAAAGTTATGTGAGGCACGTTCGTATTCGGTCGGTCGGTGACGTCAAATTGTTGTTACACTTAAAACTAATAAAGGAGGTGAATTTTGGAAGAACCTCTATTTAATTATTACTGAGAAATAATTTTTTAGTTTTTAATTAATTTTTGATAAAGGCCCACCCAATTAAAAAAATCTAAAAGCACACGAACTATGTCGCGGGAATCAGCTAGTAATGAAAAAGATCCATTCTTCTTATTCTTCAAAAAAAGTTGCTTGTGTATAGCAGTCTACAAAAAAGGGAGATTACTTGATTGTTGTGTGAAAGACATTTAGAATTTTCGACTGTGGTCTCCTTTTCAGTGTTAATTTATTTCGCTTTTGAAGAGGTCAGCTCGCTTAATACTATTAACGTAAATATGTCTTTTTGGGTACTTCAATCAATATGCCCTTGAACAAGCTGACCGAAAATTTTAAAAACCGACCAAGTGCGAGTCTGACTCGCGCACCGAGAGATCCGTACTACAGTCGTATTTTTTCGACGTTTTGCATGATAAATCAAAAACTATTATGTATAAAAAGAAATAAAAATCTGTTTTAGAATGTACCTACAAGTAAAGCGCATTCATATTATGATACCCCACTTGGTATAGTTATCTTACTTTAAAAATCTTTTGTTGTATGGGAGGTGGGAGGCCCCCTTAAATATTTGTTTTATTTTAATTTAATTATTTATTTTTAAAGTGAATATAATATAACTAAATGTTCTGTGAATATTTCAAGCGTCTACCAGTTGCCGTTATCAATATCGAGCAAAAACGAGCAAAAAATTACGTTTGTTGTATGGGAGCCCCCTTAAATGTTTTCTTTTATTCTGATTTTTAGTATTTGTATAATATCGGCAACAGAAATGCATCATATGCGAAAATTTCAACTGCCTAACTATCACGGTTCATGAGATACAACCTGGTGACAGACGGGCAGACGGACAGACGGACGGACAGCGGAGTGTTAGTAATAAGGTCCCCTTTGGGTACGGAACCCTAAAAAACCAGCTGTGCTAGTTGGGCCGCTTGAGTCGATATTATTATGTCGGGCCTCGCTTTTTTAGGGTTCCTCACATAGTTATGTTTTGGTCACAGCTTACAAACTACGTTATGAATCGTTATTATCGTCAGTATTTATTGTTAAAATTTAAATACAGCATATTACAATATAATGTGCCAAAATTTTAAATTCCTAACTATAAATTTAGTTTTTGAGATAGACCCCGTCACAAAAATGGTCTAAAACTGATAACTTTGACGGCCCCCATATTTATTTTTTAAAATAAAAAATAATAATAAATATATTTAGTGAGTGCCCGGGATCGTACTCCCGACCTACCGAATAGGAGACGGACGTCTTAACCACTAGGCTATAACGGCTCTGACCCTGCACGTCAATCAGTTTCTTTGTTACATACAAATTGTAGCTGCTTACTTGTAGACAGCAAATTACCTTACATAATCTTACTTAATATTTTATCTTACTTTAACGGCTCATTACAGAGCTGAGAGCACGGGTCTCCTTTCAGAATGAGAAGGGGGTTGGCCATAGTCATATAGTTTACCACCTTTGCCAATTGCGATTGGCAGACTTCACACACCTTTGAGAACCTTATGAAGAACTCTCATGTGTGCAGTTCCCTCGCGATGTTGTCCTTCACCGTTAAAACAAGTGATAATTACTTAAAACTTAACTTACTTAAAACACACATAGCTCCGAAAAGTTTTAGGTGCGCGCCCGGGAATGAACCCCCGACCTCCGAGTAGGAGGCGGACGTCTTAACCACTAGGCAATCACAGCTACGATGTGTAATGTCCTTAAACAAGTATATTTTGGGCGCATGTATACCATTAAGGAAAATATTCGGGAAAAGCCTACGGGAAATCAGAGCTGATATTTACAACTGTCATTAGGTGAACGTGGTTCGTCCACATTTCCAACTTAGTGTCCCCGAAGGTGACAGTGATATTTGTGACAAAATACTTAATGTTTGTGAGCTATATGTGTGCTTGTGATGACATATAGTGCATTATGACGTCATAGGACCATGTCAGTTTGTTTACTTACTGTTTTTGCGCAGTGTAAATACTTTTAAATATAATCAACTAAGATGCTCGCGACTTCGTCTTTTTAAAAATCCCGCGGGAACTCGTTATTTTTTCGAGATATAAATACTTTGTCGCTTTCCATATCTAATTACATAAATCCGTTGATCTGTTGCTAGTAAGTAATTTAAAAACAAAAACATGAAAAATGGCATGCCGCAGGGACCGTTTGTTTCCCCGGGATTACAATAGAACTATGTCAATCTCCAGATTTTTAACTTTACATACCTATATCCTGTGAAAAATCTCCTTTCTGCTTTGTTCCTTTGCGGCGTGTTTGAAGGACAAACAAAATATTTTTGCCGCGTTAGCACGTGCTGCACTGCCGCCACGCGTTGTATTTGTCCAAGCCTTAAAGCTTTATCTTGATTAATCCCAATGAAACCTGGATGTAGACACAAAGGTGTTCGCTACTCGTCTCTTTTGTTTCGTTAAGAAAGGTAAGTTAGTAACGGTCGACGATGCTATCTTTAAACTTAAACATCGTTAAATAAGAATCCAAGTTATGAGCGGCAACGATTAATTATATCTTTTATAACACTTACTTAATTATTAAGTGTGAGAAAAATACTTGTTCCATGGCACGGCATGTTGTATCTATTGAATATGGCTTTGGTTTCAATCTACTTGTTATGTCGGTGAACCATTAAATAACATTAAATAAATAAATTATTTATTGATCAAAAAACATAGGTACAATTATACATACCTACTTACTTACATATACATAATAACAAGCCAATTTGTTAAGTAGGTCTACAGAAAAACCGACTGTCCCTAAGCTAGGTATTACATTTTAATAAGTATACAGGTTATATACTTATAAATAATAATTATATAATATATTATTTTATAATTTCCAGCTGTGCATGAATAAATTCAGTTGATTATTGAATCAAACCACAGTCATCATGATCAACCCATTACCAGCCCACTACTGAGCCGGGTCTCCTCTCAGAGTGAGAAGGGTTTAGGCCATAGTCTGCCACGCGGGCCCAATGCAGATTGGCAGACTTCACACACTTTTGAGAACGTGGAGAACTCTCAGGCATGCAGGTTTCCTCACAGTGTTTTCCTTCACGGTTAAAGCAAGTGATATTTTATTGTTTTAAAAACGCACATAACTCCGAAAAGTTAGTGGTGCGTGATGAATCTGAAGTCCTAAACTAAAAAAGATTTTTCATCTCTATAACGTAAACCACAGAAAGAATTTCCAGGGATTCCACCTAAGCAAAGCCGGGACAGGGAATCATAACCTATAAGGTACTTCCCGTTGACCTAGAATCATATTGTGTTAGTTGTAACTAACACATGATTCTAGGTCAACGGGAAGTACCTTATAGGTTGTGATGTATCACAAAAAAATGTCTTTTCTCACCAATGAAACCCTTAGTGCCCGGTTCCAACTCGCACTTGACCGTTTTTTTTTGTAAGATCTCAACGAGTATATTAATTGTTTATCTCTTATTACTTGTACCGTAGACCGTAGCGTGAAGTGAGCAAATAAATGTGAATCTCGTTCGCCTCTCGTGTTATCATTTTGTAATAAACATAACATTCTGTTATGTAAGCTTCACGTAACGTTATTACATGTTTTTATGTTACTATTAGTGCTAATAGCTCAGATACTTAGTAACTACTCGTAGCTTAATAGGGCGTTAATTTTTCAAGGTTGTGTCCAGTTACTCCAGATAAGTTTTCAAGTTAAGAAACGTGACAACCGTCACCCGCTCGAGATGTCAATTTTTTAAATTCATTACAAGGCCCTTGACTGCGCTCTGACTGGTAAGTGATGATACCTATAGTCCAAGATGGGTAGCTGCCTAACTTGGATGGGCTATGGTAGTTTTTTATCAAGATTACCACGTTTCCGAACCGAAAGAAAACCCCCAATCCGACTGATATTATA
This sequence comes from Maniola hyperantus, assembly GCF_902806685.2. Taxonomy (NCBI): domain Eukaryota; kingdom Metazoa; phylum Arthropoda; class Insecta; order Lepidoptera; family Nymphalidae; genus Maniola; species Maniola hyperantus. The sequence continues at coordinate 3,006,717 of NC_048551.1, read as the reverse complement.
AAGGCGAAAGTGTGTGTGTGTGTGTGTGTGTGTGTGTGTGTGTGTATATATTTGTTACTCCTGCACGCAAAAACTACTGGACGGATTTGGCTAAAATTTGAAATGGAGATAGATTATACCCTGGATTAACACAGGCTACTTTTTATCCCGGAAAATAAAAGAGTTCCCGCGGGATTTTGAAAAACGTAAATCCACGCGAAGTCGCGGGCATTAGCTAGCTAGGTATGTATGGAGTATACAAGCGAACAGCAGGGCGATTGTCTAAAATCTGCATCAATCATTATTACAATCTCAATTGTTCTGATTGGCTGAATTTGTGCGATTCTTCTTGCAACAATGAATTGTGGCCAATAGTGAGCGAGCATTAATCAATCAGAGATGATTGCGATCGTGACATTGTAGCTGTCAAACAACCGCGGTAGGGCCACAGATTTAATTACCTATACTACTACCGGAACCCCCGCTTGTCCGCTTACGATTTGTGTACCTACTATGTGTGTAATGGTAGGGCTGAGGTATAAGCACAGGGTCTGAGCGAAGCCAATCGAGCGGGACAAGGACAACGTTATAATAAGCAACTACAGTGCTTGTCGCTTGCGTGAAAATAGGGTGAGAACTAAGAACAGAGTGACCCGAGTCTTTGATTCGCTGCCAATTTGAATCAATCTTTAAAGGGGGATGAGGGAATAATTTTATCAAAGACACAAAAAATACACAAAATAGAAATAGGTCCCGCAAATTGCTATTGCGCTGCCGTCTAATGACGTCATTTTGACGTCAGCCGAAATAAAAATATACCAACCATCAGCTCGAAACTTCAGTCTAGTGCTGACGTCATTAAAATGGCGGCCACGCGCATTAGCAATTTGCGGGACTTATACTATTTCCATCAGGCACACAGCTTGTAAGTATAAATAAATGGCACTTGCCAAAAAATACTTATATGGCGTCATTATTCTTGTGTTTCTTAATCGGGATGTTTATTTAATGAATTTAACGAATGGTTATAATAAGCAATAATTGTCCTTTACATGAACCCTACTTTTTGTCATTGACTTTTTATCGGCAGGAAACCTGCTTGTGACGCAGGATGCAGGTTTGAAATAATTTCTGAACAGATTTTAATATCTAGATAGGCATATAAAGAGTCAATCACCGCTTACTTCTTGAAGTATAGGTATGAATATTATAAACTACTTAAATAATGATGACCGCGTCTTCGTCCGCATGGATTAAGGTTTTCAAAAATCCCATGAAAACTTTTTGGTTGCCTATCTGCATTCTGCGTGATGCCAGTTATCTCAGTATGTACATACTATGTAATCAAATTTCATCAAAATCGGTTAAACGGATTTTTATGGCTGATCCGTCGATCAGGGGGGGTAAGGGGGCGCAACTTCATCTTAGCGCCCCAATTGTCAACCTCACCTGCACGTGGTGCCCCCTGCCAATTAGCAAACGAGGATATGACGACCGAAGAATGGCGGTATATCCATTCTAAACAGCTAGGCTTTAAATATCACAGATTGGGGACGGGCAGCAGCGTCTTTGATGCGAAAAGCCTAGCCCTGCGCTGACCAACCCGCGTGCCCAGCGTGGTCAGTATGGGCAATACTCCCAATGAACAACGCCAACACACAAAGGCCCCCAGTTCCCGGTCGCCCTGCTATTCCCGATAGCGAGAAGTGGGTGGATGAGGAAGGCGAAGGATCGTGTGTGGTGGCGTGCTCTTGGGAAGGCTTATGTCCAGCAGTGGACGCAAATAGGCTGATTGATTGATTGATTGATTGACCTCAAAATTAAAAAGGAACCCTTGTAGGACCACTTCGTTTTCTGTCTGTCGTGTCTGTCAAGAAACCTATAGGGTACTTCCCGCTGACCTAGAATCATGAAATTTGGCAGGTAGGCCTTTTATAGCACACTTAAGGAAAATAATCCGGAAACCGTGAGTTTGCGGTTACATCACAAAAAAAATGTTTTCATGAACATTAATTAGTATTTTCAACTTTCAAAGTAAGATAATAACATCAAGTGGTGTATTATGGAAGGGCTTTACCAATACATTCTAAAACAGCTTTTTAATTATTTTTATGCATTTTTGATTCATCGTGCAAAATGTCGAAAAAATAATATTAGTACGGAAACCTTGGTGCGCAAATCTGACTCGCACTTGGCCAGTTTTTTCTCAACATTCTGGAAAGTATATAAGTAAGTGGCTAGGTAAGTGGCAATGGGCAGGATAGATGGCTTGGAAGATGGACGGACGTTGGGTTTTCAATGCACTACAATACCAGCAAAGCCCAGCCCAGCAAGAAGGCTGTAAAGTCCACTAAGTGGACAGACGACATTTAAAAAAAATTAATTATAAGCGCACGCTTGACCACGATCACACGTTATGGGAAGTTATGTTGTGGCATAAGATGGGGCGCGTTTGCCTAGAAAGTGCTTATTCACTCTTCAAATTCAAATTCAAATTCAAATTTCTTTATTGCGAATATGGGTAAACAGTGCAGATATTACAAAACAAAAAGGTACAGCCAAATTCTGCCTATTAGCATGCAATATGTTATGACTTATGATATACCGAACAACGTGTACATAGTTTTGATAAAATTAGTCAAATTATATACTTAGTCACAAAAAAATACAAATTTAAATGATAATGTTACAAATGTCAAAAATTAAAATAAAACTAAAAAATTTCTACAAGGTAATCATTAATCGAGTAATATGTCTTTTCTAACAATAGTTTTTTCAATTTTATCTTAAATAAAGGAAGTTCTTATTTTAAAAATACCCGGATTATAATTGGCACGAAACACTGATCTCAGAAGAGTATTCCAGACTTTAGCCATGCGTATAAGGAATGATGACGCATCAATCAAACGAAGCGCAGAGAGTAGTGTAGGTATACAACGTGGATAAACGTCTGTGTATACAACCGAAGGCAAGACCGGTTGAGTCCATTTACTCTCAAGTCAAAATCCCTAAAAATACCCATGTCCTGAACTTCTGAAGGTGGACGTGTACGTCCGTTGACGTCTATCGGTTGGTGACGATCCCTACACAAATAAAAATATGGAAAATTGGTTGAAACATGCATCGCATATTAATTACAATATAATAAATTATAGATAATATAGAGAGCTGCTTTTAAAGGAATCGTTATTAATTAGGTTGTCATATTTTGTCAAGATAAGAACTAGAGTATGTAGCGTATTAATTCGTACAAAAAATGTTACAAAAACAGCGTCTAATTATCCTTGCTCCAGTAAAAAATATCCTTATATTTACGTAGAGATTTTGCCCTCGCTAGAATTTCCTTATTTTTTAGGGTTCCGTACCTCAATAGGAATAACGGAACCCTTATAGGATCACTTGGTTGTCTGTCTGTCTGTCTTTCGGTCTGTCAAGAAACCTACAGGGTACTTCCCGTTGACCTAGAATCATGAAATTTGGCAGGTAGGTAGGTCTTATAGAAGACATTCGGGGAAAAATCTAAAAACCGTGAATTTGTGGTTACATCACACAAAAAAAATTAAATTGTGGTCATGAACTAACAATTAGTATTTTCAATTTTCGAAGTAAGATAACTATATCAAGTGGAGACATCATATGAAAGGTCTTCACCTGTGCATTCTAAAACAGATTTGTATTTGTTTTTATGCATCATAGTTTTTGAATTATCGTGCAAAATGTCGCAAAATACGACTGTAGTACGGAACCTTCAGTGCGCGAGTCTGACTCGCACTTGGCCGGTTTTTTATTATAGAGGTGGCCTAAATTAAAATAATTTACGGAAATTTTACATGGTCCGATCATGCGGTCAACCTTGTATGTAGTACAATGTTAAAGGACCTTATTACCATTCGTGTACCAAGTTATGACTTGTGTACACATTGCGAGCTACTGACCCGATCGTAGACAGTCACTGTCATCGTTGACTTGCTTGTAACAACACTGTAAACTTAGAGTGAGACCGTAGAGGTTGCGGAATCGGGTTTTAATTTAATAAGGATATTGATTAGTGATTATGAAATAGAGGATCTTCCAAAACACGTTAAATCCACGTCCTCTGTTAGTTTACTAACTGATGCCCGTAACTTCGTCAGCATGGATTTATTTTTTAAAATTCCGTGGGAGCTTTTTGATTTTCCGGGATAAAAAGTAATCTACTTATGTCACTCTCCAGATCTTTAATTATAACCATGCAAAAAATCACACCGATACGTTGCTCCATCGCAGCGTAATTGAAGGATTAATAGTACTTAGTAGTGTCAGGCTAACTTGTACACTAGCTCGCTGATCGCTCCGTGTAAACAAACCGTTTCCCGTACTGGTTCAATAACGACTTCTTACCGAATAAACTGACATTCACTTAATATGTGACCTCGATTGCGTTATGCATAATTTAAATTAACAAATAAACAATATTACTATACAAACAGGGTTTTACACGCATTACTGAGTTCTAAAATAATTTACGAGTTACGAGTTATTGTGACCAAGTTAGGTAGGTAGCTAATTATTTACTTATCATTATTTTCTACCTGTTACCAATCTAATATTATAAAACTTAAACCAGGATAAGTACCTAACTGATCTATTTTATTTTATTTTTTATTAAAAATTAGGAACACATACAATACCTACACATATTTTACATTGACTACATCACTTATACACAAACACACACTGATATTATCGATAATAATGTTTCCACCTATTAAAATTTTCAGAATAATAATATATTTAATGTACAGAATTCGTCCAGTTACAGTTTTATTATAAGTATAGATGTGTACTTATCAATATATAGTACGTATATAGTATGTAATTAAGTAAATAAATGCACATAAGTATATTATAAAATAATTATAACCCCTAAATTCCAAATCTGTGGAAAAAAATTAACTTTTAACAACTTGATCAGAGCTTTAGTTTGAAATTACATGCAATCTTAGAATTCATTATAAATGGAATGCGATCATTAGGTTAGAAAACTACAGGTCAATGACTCTACCAGCCATTTAGCATTCCTTTAACCAAAGCAATTCGTCACAGCACAGCACATAGTCTATTATGAAAATGTCACTTGGTGCAATTTTCATACAAAACAGCTCTACGTAATAACTAAAGGCACAGAATTATATAGGCTGTAACCAGAACGCTAGCAAAAACTTAGCGTTATTGTTATACTACCTAAACACAATCCAATACCAATAAACATTTGTCTCATTTGTAGTCTTAGTGATTTAGTATTTTTCAAATCCGTAAAGAATAGCGTGTAAAACTCGAGTCAATGCCCCCACCTATGCGGCATAGACTCCGAGTGGCCTACTTACGCAACGTTAGTTGACCTCTAGCGTCAGTCAGATGTTTTATTTGCAATATATTATTGTGAACTTTTAGAAAATATAGGATTTTTTAAAAATATTTTTTCGGTTTTTTTGTGGTATCATATCAGTAATCATCAGTACTATCACCTGTCTTCGTTTTGCTAGTGTGCTGGTTACACCCTGTATTATAATAGATACTAACGAAAGGTAGATAAGTACACATTGAGTTTTCTGATGCATCATTTCAACCCTCCTCATTTTGACGACCACCCTGGAGCAGTTGTGAGGACTGTGGTCTTATAAGCCGGAGGTCCCGGATTCAATTCCCCGGGAATTTGGGAATTTATATTTTCTAAATTGTCTCTGGTCTGTCTGGTCTGGGAGATTTAAAAAAATCCACGCGGACGAAGTTGCAGGTATCATTAATTAGTACTTATCTAACAAAGAAGTCGGAAGTACTACTACGTAGTACACCTAATAACTCGAAAATGGTCCTAAAATAAATAATGAAATGCGCACAAAGCGGTGAGTATTCTGTTTGTAAACAAATTCATCAGGTGTCAATACTATGAAAGGATGAAGATAAACCATTAATATTTATATAGAAAAAGACCACCGTACGTGATGCTTTGCTTGGTGCGCTAATAACTTATGGTCTATTTAAGGAGTTATGGCTTTATATAAATAGACGACAAGATGTTTCTTATTATAATAATTATAAATGGCGTTGTCACGTTAGACCGATGATTTAAATGCAAATATTAATATGCCCATCAATTGCATACATAATTCAATGTTATGACTTTAATGGGGCTCTATAGTGTAACTTTTTAAGTTAACGGTACATGTCCATTAAACCCAGTTAAGGTCTGCCAACGCTGCTCTTTCTGGTGCGAGGTCGCCATCACAGCACCTTGGGACCCCAAGCTGCATCGGTTCTTAGAACTATGTAAGTACTTGGTTTGAGGTGTGAGGCTTCGGCGGCAAAGCCGTGCCGCCAAGCGATTTGGCGTTCCGGTAGGATGCCGTGTAGAAACCAAATGGGCATGGGTTTATTTAAAACTGCCATGCCCCTTCCACGTTAGCAATCAACCTTAGACTGCATCGTCACTTACCACCAGGTGAGATTGCAGTCATGGGCTAACTTGTATCTGAATAAATAAATAAAAACACGTAGAGAAACTCTGAACATCGCCCGTTGGGATTGTTATAGTACCTACCTACCTATCTAAAGTAATGAAACTTGATCCGATCAAGTTTAAAAGATCTTTCCCCTACGGCAAGGGTAAGGGATTCCTACCTAAGTGATAGCAGTTACCTAAACTCATATATTATACTCTATATATATCTACTTTTAGAAAGGTCTGAAAGCACTCTATGTTTTCCAATTCACGTCTTATTATTTACGTCTAAAACTGTCATACGAATATACACTAAATTATACATCTTACTTTATTATATAAGTATGACGAGCAAAAGCTGTAAAAAGGGATTTTTCCTGTTTTTTGTTTACTTATTTATTATGTTAGCATGATGGCGTTGGCAGTTAGAGCTTTTATTTGTTTATTTTTTACTAGCTGATAGCTATTACGTCGCATGGATTTAGGTTATTAAAAAATGCTGTAGGAATTTTATGTTTTCCCGAGATAACAAAGCCGACTGCGAAAACGTTGTCAAAATCGGTTGCTAATACAAATTATAAGATTTAAATCTTTGATAAAGAATGCTACTTTAGGATAAGACTAGCTCATACCCGCTACTTTGTCTGCGTGTACTACAGAAATTACAAACTCCTGTTTTACGCCCATTTGAATTTTTAAAATTCTTAGCGGATGTCTACGTCATAATAGCTATCTGCATGCCAAATTTCAGCCCGATCCGTCCAGTAGTTTTAGCTGTGCGTTGATAGATCAGTCAGTCAGTCACCTTTTCGTTTTATATATTTAGAAAGAAGAAAGATACCTATGTAGGGGTGATAGCCTTGTGGTCTCCCATTCAAGGGGTCCGGGGCATTGCATTAAAAAGTTTCCAGAGGATTTTTCTAGAAACCAAAATTGATGGTAATGAAGTCGTGAGTATCATCTAGTACGTAATAATCTATATATTATATAAAATTCAAAGTCCTGACTGACTGACTGACTGACATAAATATCAACGCACAGCCTAAACCGCTAGTCCTAAAGACATGAAATTTGGAGGGTCTATTCTTTGTACAGAGTAGGTATCCACTAAGAAAGAATTTTTAGAAATTCCACCCCTAAGTGGGTTAAATGGGGGATGGAAGTTTGTATGAAAGTCGGTCATTTTTCAAGTTATTTGCATGAAAATTGGTATTTGGATTTTCGATTACAAATGAAGAAATACGTGTTTCAGGATTTTTGGAAAATTTGCCTATAAGGGTGGTAAAATAGGGGATAAAAGATTGTATGGGAAAGTTTTAATTATTGATATTATTAACTGGAAATTTGGAAAATAGGTTTTTTCTTGAGGTTAGGTGTCAGCTAAGAAACGACTATGAGAAAATCCCCCCCCCCCCCCCCTAAATGAGTGAAATGGGGGTTGGAAGGTTATATGTGTTATTCGGTGCTGTTCAGAGTGCGTGTCCTGATGTTATAATGTTTGTTTCTGAAAAAAAAACCATTTGTTTCCTGTAGGCCACGCGGGCGAAGCCGCGGGCAGAAGCTAGTAATAAATATAAGATTTACCTACCCAGTATCGATGCCAAATACTTATATTATATAACTAACCACCGTTTTCTCACGACACAAAAATATATCCTAGCCCATTGTAACATAAACAATGGGTTACTGTTTTATCATACATACCTATTGTTGATAAAGGCGAAATGTATACAGATTTTATGTGGGCTTGAATGATGAGAGGCACAACTCGCACAAGGTGGGTCTCCGTAGCTATGGTAGACTTTTTCTTCCAGGAAACCGCTTTATTAGAATTCTATGTATTATAATATGATCATGAATAAGCAGGTTGCCTACTTATCTAATTTTTTTTTGCCATCATTATACCGACGCAACGGAAAAAATCAGCGAATTTTGGTTCTGTATGTTCACTACATAAGAGAGAATTCCCGTTCATATTTGTGATTTCTGCGTCAACCTCGAACTCCCGGCTCGTTGGAAAGCCTGGAGCACCGCAGAGACGTAAGCTCTCTTTGCGTGTTCTATCGCCAATATAATGGGGAGTCTCTAAAGAGTTGTTTGGTCTCATTCCACCCTCATTTTTCTACAACCGCACTGCACGCCACCGCAAGCAATTTCACCCTCACCACCTGGGTGCCTGGTGCACTTCAACCGCCCGTTGTGCCAGATCCTTTTATCCACGCACATGCAAACTGTGGAATCGACTCCCTTCGGCGATGTTCTTATTAGATTATAAACTGGTTATTTAAGGGGCGGACCAACAATTTCCTGAAAGGCCGGCAACGCATTGTCGGTTCCTCTAGTAAACTTCGTTCTACTGACTAGCTTGTCTAATCTTTCTCTTTCTGAGAGGAGACCCATACTCATTTGCTGGCGATGGGTTGAGATGAAGATCCCACCGAGACTACATAAACCTTTGAAAACATTACTGACTATCAGGCATGCAAGTTTCCTCACGACGACGCGGCGACGGTTTGCAAAATGTTATTTAATAAAACGCACACACACACACACACAGGTAAGTAAGTCCGAAAAGTCCGAGGCGCGAGTCTGCTAATCAGTACCCTTATTATAAATGCGAAAGTGTGTTTGTTTGTTGGTTTGTTGGTTTATTGGTTTGTTGGTTTATTAGTTTGTTGGTTTGTCCTTCAATCACGTTGCAACGGTGCAAGGGATTGACGTGATTTTTTGCATGGGTATAGATAAAGACCTGGAGAGTGACATAGGCTACATTTTATCCCGGAAAATCATAGAGTTACCATCAGTACCCTTATTATAAATGCGAAAGTGTGTTTGTTTGTTGGTTTGTTGGTTTATTGGTTTGTTGGTTTATTAGTTTGTTGGTTTGTCCTTCAATCACGTTGCAACGGTGCAAGGGATTGACGTGATTTTTTGCATGGGTATAGATAAAGACCTGGAGAGTGACATAGGCTACATTTTATCCCGGAAAATCATAGAGTTCCCACGGGATTTTTAAAAACCTTATTCCACGCGGACGAAGTCTTTGGCATCAGCTAGTAGGTACATAAAACTAACAAAATACTAGAGTTAACTCACAGGGTTATTAAGTACCTATTCAATCCTTTTCTTTGTGACCTCGAAGCCAATATAATATAAAATGTAATGTCGACGTCGGAACTCCGACCGAACAAACCTTATTGCGAAAATAAATCTTGTCTACAATGTTATTTTAATATATTTCAAGAATTTTCAATACTTACTTAACAAGAGATACTCCGTCTTTCTACGTATATGCTTATGATATTGAGATCAGTTTCCTTGAAAACCGCCTTGGGTTTCAAGAAAACTGTAATACTGCTCCACTAAGAAAGGTCGCGTACTTATATCCTGCATTTTTTACTAGCTTATGCCCGCGACTTCATCCGCGTGGACTATACAAATTACGAACCCCTATTTTACCTCCTTAAGGATTGAATTTTCAAAAACCCTTTCTTAGCGGATGTTTACGTTATAATAACTATCCGCATGCAAAATTTCAGCTCGATTCATCAAGTAGTTTGAGCTGTGCGTTGATAGATCAGTCAGTCAGTCAGTTAGTCAACCTATCCTTTTATAAAAGTATATAGATTTTGTGTCTTAAGCAATAAAGATGTTGGCCACGACTCGTTCGTGCCTATTTATATATATACATACGTATATTATGTGTATTTACTTTATTTAATTAGTACACCCCTTCCGCTTTCTTTAATTTTTATAATATCCTCTACCCTAAGGTTGCCTGGAAGAGATCGCTATTGTAGCGATAAGGCCGCCTATTGTACTTGCTATCTTTGTTATAATATGTCTATTGTTTTGGTTTTGGTGTACAATAAAGCATATTTTACTTTACTTACTTACTTACTTACTTAAATATAGATAATAGTCTTAAAAATAAAGTTCGTCTGCCATTTTGATCAAAATTATTCCTTTAGAACCCAGATACAACTTGAACGTAACTTAAAAAGTGTATTGCTAGATTGAACACAAAATTTTACGATTTTTCTGTTTGTTTCCAGAAGGGCTCTCGGTGGCCGATAGTATGCTTGCCCATCTTGCTGGCAGCATCGGCTTGCGGGAGCGACATCCTCATGGTCACGATGGGTGGCACCAAGTCACACAAGATACCATTTCTAGAGCTGGCTCAGGGGCTTATCAGAAGGTATGTCTGTTTTTCCTTATTTGACCCGTCGTACGACGACTGCGAAACATTTTTGCTGAAGGAGTCAAATCTTAGTGCACACTCCCACCAGCCTGGTTAAAAGTGGGTCTTTAAAATGAAAGTAGACCCTATTCGTATAGTACATTCAAAATAAACTGGCGTGTTTCCACTTGAGACAGTCGCGGTTGAATTCAAAAGTACCAACACTATGAGGCTGAACTGGCTCCTTTAAAAATGAATGGGCTCTATGAGTGTTTGGTTTATTACCCTTATTGTTTACGTGGCATGTCAAATGTAATCCTATTGTTATTGCTACTGACGGTCTTAAGTAGAAACACGCCAGTTTATTTTGAATGCACTATACGAATTCTGTGTCTCTGTATAGATTTTGTGTTTAATTTCATTTAAATCTTCTCAGAGAGGACATGAGGATTGCCAAATGTAGTCTGATAGCACTAGTCAGTCCATAGTCCGACAAAAATGTTATCGGTTACCATATTCATTAAAATCAGTTAATCTGATGGCCATGAAAATTTAAAAGACAGACAGCCAAACATACAGATACGCTTTCGCATTTAGATTATTTCTATAGATAGTATGGATAAACTACCATTTTCAGTCGTTCCACTATTTTGATTACAGGAACCACAACATCACATTAATCAGCCCGTTCTCCCCCGACTTCCACATCGAGGGTTTGGAGGAGATCGTCCCGGAAGGCCTAGCTTCCTTCGTCCGCGGCTACATGACCTTCGACCTGGTTGGCGCTAGGATGCGGGGGGAGGAACCGCTACCTTATAAGGATATCATAAGATATGGTTATGAGGTAAATATTCTCATTTTATAACCCCCTTTGATTATTTTGACCTCTGTAATTCTGACCTCTTGATCAATGTCTAATATTCCGCATAAAATGAAATCATTCAAGTGTTTCTCAGGTACACATCTACCATGACTCAAGGTTTATATTTTAACTAGCTTATGCTCGCGACTTCGTCCGCGTGGACTACACAAATTTCAACCACCTATTTCAACCCCTTAGGGGTTTAATATTCAAAAATCCTTTCTTAGCGAATGCCTACGTCATAATAGATATCTGCATGCCAAATTTCAGCCCGATCCGTCCAGTAGTTTGAGCTGTGCGTTGATAGATCAGTCAGTCAGTCACCTTTTTCATATTTAGATTTTAAAATACTGAGACAAATTCTGAGGAATATGGGTCTTTCTGAAGAATATAAGTTAATGGTTATATAAAACATCCCTTATTTCCTTCCCAATCAAGCTCTTTTTATTGTCTGAACACCAGCTTTCGACTTGAGACAAATTACAATTTCAAAATTATAATTTATTTTAAAAAGGGTTGAATCAGTTCTAATTTAATAATAATGAAATATAATATACCAGCTCTCTTCCAGGCTTGCGAGGCCTTCCTCAGTGATTACGAGACGAGATCCTTTTTGCGGTCAGGAAGGAACTACGATCTGATCATGTTGGATGGAGCCTACCCCGAATGTGCTTTGGGTCTGGTCTACCGCATGAAGCTCCCGTTCATGTACATCAATACCGTGGGTTTCTACGCTGGGCCAACAAGTATATCTGGTAGCCCAGCACCGTACTCCGTCACTCCAATCTTCGCCAAAGCTTTTACAGACAACATGGGATTTGTGGATAGATCGTTGAACACTTTCTGGCATCTTGGAGCAATGCTGGGTCACGGGATCAGCGTGACAATTCTACAAGGGGTGTTAAGAAGACATTTTGGACCGCAAATGCCGCACGTGTACGATATGGGGAAGAATGTCAGCTTTATTCTTCAGAATGGGCATTACTCAGTGTCTTATCCTAGACCGTTCTTACCAAATGTGGCGGAAGTTGCGTGTATTCATTGCAAGGAGCCGAAGAATTTGAATCCTGTAAGTAGAATTTTTCGACCCATTTATTAAACTATCATAATATGCGTATTCCATAAGCTAGTGATAACTATCGTATTATCACTAGCTTATGGTCGCGACTTCGTCCGCGTGGACTATGCAAATATCAACCCCCTATTTTACCCTATTTTAGGGGTTGAATTTTCAAAAATCCTTTCTTAGCGGATGCCTATGTCATAATAGCTATCTGCATGCCAAACAGCCTGATACGTCCAGTAGTTTGAGCTGTGCGTTGAAAGATCAGTCAGTCAGTCAGTCACCTTGTCATTTTATATATTTAGAAGAAGAAGATTAGCTTATTTCCACGAATTCGTCTGCGTTGAATTTAGACTTTTTTAAAATGCCGTTGGAATTTCTCAAAATCCTTTCAGTGTGGGTCTACTGGGTCTATAAAGAGCCTACATATAAAATCTCAAATTCCTAGAGTCAGCATATTGTTTGAGTTGTACGCATGTACGTTGATATTATGTCAGTGAATTTCTATTTTATAATTTATTCATATTTACCAGCCTGTTCTTATCTTTTTTGACCTTGACCTTGATAATAATATGTCCGAGAATAAACTGGTTCTTATACCATTTTAATTTATTTTATAGCTTTTGCTTATCCAAAAACCGGAACTACATTTATTACGTTTCCCGTCCAAACAAGAACAATTATCTATTCCAAAATCAATCTCCCAAAGTTTCAAAAATATCCCTTATCAAATTATCAATTTTGACGGGTTTCAGGATCTAGAAGACTGGATATCCGGTGCTGGGGCAGCAGGATTTGTGTACGTTTCCATGGGATCATCAGTGAAAACGAACAAAATGCCGCTATCCGCTCATCGTCTCTTCATTGATGCCTTGGGAAGGCTTCCGCAAAGGGTGTTGTGGAAACAGGACGGAGAGCAGAACTTGACTAATATTCCGTCAAATATACGCCTTTACAATTGGTTGCCGCAACAGGATTTGTTAGGTAGGTTTACATAGTTCATTTGAAGTATTTCGTTCAGGTCTTTTCGTATTCCGATCACCTAGATTTACTTGTAGGGCGCCACAGACAGAATTCTAAATAAGGCTTTGTTGTTCTTAGACAGTGGGTCACTGATTTCAGCGACTTACACATACCTAAAGTTAAAAGTTAGAGAAAACCTGGAGTTCTCAGAGAGTTTCAATTTTCAATGCCCATCCGCCATCTACATCATCAGGCTCTAAAGTATTTTTTTGAAAAATACTCAAAAAATAAAGAGTTCTAATGACCTCCTGCCTCCATAAACAGAGACGCTCAATGGTACGTTATCTAAAACACAGATGCTGCATAGTTAGCATCTTCAAAGGAATGATAACATACAAATAAATCAAATTAATAAAATGCTTTTTAATACCTCCCTGGCGCAGTGGTGAGCGCAGGGGGTCTAGTTAGGGAGGTACACGATTCCCGGCAGGGATAATTTGGAATTTTATAATTTCTGGTCTGTTCTGGTGGGAGGCTTCGGCCGTGGCTAGTTACCGCCCTGCCGGCAAAGCCATACCGCTAAGCGATTTAGCGTTTCGGTACGATACCATGTAGAAACCAAAGGGGCATATGGGTTTAATAAAAACTGCAATACCCCTTCCAGGTTAACCCGCTCCCATCTTTAGACTGCAACGTTACTTATTACCAGGTGAGATTGCAGTCAAGGGCTAACTTGTATCTGAATAAAAAAAAACGCAATTGCATCTGCAGAGTAGGTGTTGTATTAAATTGGTTCTATCTAAATTATGTAGTCCAGTTAGGATTGCAGAAGACAGTCTTAATTGTCTATTTATTCATGCTTTGAAGATATCCAAGTTATTAGACGGCTGCGAAACGGAAATGGGAAGGATTCCAAGCGAAACATTTGTAGATAGGCATACCTTCATAATTATTGTGATGCCATTAATTTAAATGGCAATCGAACGGAGTAATTTCATTTTATTTATTCCTTCCCTTAATAAGTTACATTTATATCCATAGACCATATCCATACTAATCCATTCTAATAATATAAATGCGGAAGAGCGTCTGTCTATCTGCTAGCAGACAGAGAGACTTTTCACGGCCCATTCTTTGACCGATTTTGACAAAATTTGTTACAGAGATAGCTTGTATCCCGGAGATACGTAGGTTAATTTTTATCTCGGAAAATCAAAGAGTTCCCACGAGATTTTTAAAAATCGAACCGAGCGAAGTGATGAGAGTGATGAAGCCTGATGTAGTCTAGTCTAGTAATAATGTCTGTGTATTCGTACCTAAATAACCTTCAAAACTCAGTTACAGTTTTCATGATCATACAAAACATTTTATGGACAAGAAAATCTAGATCCTTCGTATCGTAGATATAGGTATTTACATTTACATTCAGATTAATCTATACGACCTACATTATAATTAGTTAAATAAGTTCAACCTTGCGAAGTATTTAAACATTAAATTATTTACTTACCTATATATTTATGAAAAATACACTTTCAGGTCACCCGAAAATAAAAGTATTCATTACCCACGGAGGCCTCCTCAGCATGTTTGAGACGGTGTACCACGCAGTCCCCATCATCAGCATACCAGTGTTCTGCGACCACGATTCCAACGCAGCCAAAGCAGAACTGGATGGATACGCGAAGAAACTAGACCTCCAATACTTAACATCAGACAAATTGTACAGAGCAATCAAAGAAGTAATAAACGAGCCCAAGTACATGATACGAGTTAAGAATAGACAGATACTTCTGAGAGATCAGAAAGAAACTCCTTTGGAAAGGGCTATTTATTGGACCGAATACGTGATACGGCATAAAGGAGCTTATCATTTACAATCGCCGGGTAAAGATTTGAATTTCTTCCAGTATTACTTGTTGGATGTAGCGTTAGCCTTTCTAATTGCAATGTTTACGACTTTCGCTCTTATAGTGGTTTTGGTAAGATTGACTTTCAAATGGCTAGTCGATTATGTACAAAGTAAACGTATGGATAAATTGATTGATAAATCTAGTGATTTATTGAAGAGATCGACGAAATTGATACGAGTAGATCGAGCGTCGATAGCGAAGAAGAAATTATAAGTACCAAATTAAGTGTTAGGCTCAAGGCACATGCCATTGAGGCAGAGACAAAGCGCAGCTCAACGTG
The DNA here is from genome assembly GCF_902806685.2 of Maniola hyperantus. Classification (NCBI taxonomy): domain Eukaryota; kingdom Metazoa; phylum Arthropoda; class Insecta; order Lepidoptera; family Nymphalidae; genus Maniola; species Maniola hyperantus. Next base: position 2,990,996 of record NC_048551.1, on the reverse strand, counting down.
TCTTTTCTAAAATGTTTCAAACTAAAATGAACTTTTGTTTCGCCAAATAGTATTTGATAGCATCTATTATTATATATATATAAAAGGAAAAGGTGACTGACTGACTGGCTGACTGAACTATCAACGCACAGCTCAAACTACTGGACGGATCGCGCTGAAATTCGGCATGCAGATAGCTATTATGACGTAGGTATCCGCTAAGAAAGGATTTTTCAAAATTCAACCCCTAAAGGGATAAAATAGGGGTTTGAAGTTTGCATGAAAGTCTGTCAGTTTTGAAGTGTCTATAAAGAAGTTTTGTAGTTAATATTTTTGCAATTAGCAGTATAACATATTTTATTAAGTTATATATGTTAAAATCTCATAGTTAAAGATCAACCCTAAGGGTGTAAAATAGGGGTTTAAAATTTGTGTATTCCACGCGGACGAAGTCGCGGGCATAAGCTAGTCGTCACTATGTGTAATGCACACGCGTATGAAACAAAATTAAAAATAAAAGCGAATGCACGCGTTCTTGGTAAGAACTTTGTTTCATTTTGTTGTGGAATTAAAAAAAAATGTTTCAAATAAAAAAATTGAGACATTCTAGAAAAAACGCTTTACTTCGCTTTGCCTCTGCCGCAATGTGCCTTTAGCCATAATTTGTTAGTTACCATGAAAGTTACCGTAGGAGATTGATTCTAGGTTTCTAAGATATTTTGTATTGTGATGAAAAACTTTAGGTATTGTTAGTGAGTAGGTAATATTTGTAAATATTTAATTATAGGCTAATAAAGTTTTATAATGCAAATACACTTTTGATTCTCCCCTCATTATAGGAGATAGTAATAATAAATGAATAATAATGTTGGATTAACAAGTTGTGGATTAGTATATTTAGAAAATTCATGAAAACTTAAAATAGGAGCTCGTGAAAGGGGAAAATTAGGGTAGGGGGGTTAGAGCTTGAAATGAAAAAAACGTCTAGTAAATTATAAGTTTTAATAGGTAGGTATGTTAAACTAAGTGTGAACATTAAAGTGATGGCACTGTACCAATGCTACGCGAATTATTTTTATGTAATTTTGTGAAGAATAATTGAAGTAAGTAGATTCAATTTATACATCTGTTGCAATGTTGGTTGCCTTCAAAAATTAGATGTGGAGACCAATAATTCTGCTATGATTAAATTAATTTCTTATGAATAATAACAAAATAACTATATTTTCAATATATTACATTAATTAAATCTACATATCAATCTTAGGTAGAACTGTTCCTAAGCTGATCGAACTTATTTTCGGATCTGCATTACCATTTTCAGGGTTGACCTTGGAGACACTCGCGGAGTCTGGTTTCACCGCAAAGCGCATTATGTGGTCTGAAAACGAAAACGAGGTTACACGTGGTTTTAGGTAAAAGGAGCTCTGACGACAGTGGAGGGGATGTGACTGCATGTAGGTGTAACCTACTGTCATAATAATATACAGTGCGATAAGGCTCTTTTGGCGCGTGGCGAAAATCGGAACTAACGTTGCCGTCAAGTGTCCCCTTTGTTCTTATTTGAATAGTCTAAGCCTTTGTTCTCCAATAGCACCCTCCTGTCAATGTCATTCAAGTGCCAAAATAGCCTTGTCTATCATCATCATCATCATCATTAACCAATAGACGTCCACTGCTGGACATAGGTCTCTTGTAGGGACTTCCACAAGCCACGGTCTTATGCCGCCTGGATCCAGCGGCTCCCTGCGACTCGTCTGATGTCGTCCATCCACCTAGTGGGGGGGTCTTCCAACGCTGCGTCTTCCGGTGCGAGGTCACCATTCCAGCACCTTGGCCTTAGCCTTGTCTATACTATCGTTCATTTTAGCGTTTAGACTATCGTGAGTGATTTTCATTTTACGTAATATATCACACACCGGCTTTACTCATCGTGTTTAGTCGATGTTAGCTCGACTAGTTTCGAACCCATCCGCGTATCATAATCTCAACCGCGACGCGTGCGCGAACTCTGTAAAAAAGGACCCCGGATGGGTTCGAAACCATGTCGGGCTAACGTCGACTAAACACGTGGGTAAAGTCGGTGTGTGACTATCTTTCATACTACACCAGAAACGAAAGGTTGACTGACGAACCAATTGCGTGGCAGCGACGATCTCTATTTACGATGATTGTATTGATTGATGTAATTGATGGTGTTGAAAAATTGGTCAAGTGCAAGACGGATTCGTACACAAAGTATTTCTTTTTTTTTTTAATTTATAGATTAGCGCTTGGCTGCAATCAGACCTGGTGGCAAGTGATGATGCAGCCTAAGATGTAGCGCGCATGCATAGAAGATGCCTATTCAGACTATTCACTCTTGACTTGAAGGTACCCATGTTATAATTGGAGGGGAAAACTGACGCTTCCGTACCATTGTACAAGAAATAATACTTTTTGATGGATGCCATTTTGAATTTTTTATTATTTGTTGTTTTAGCGGAAATAGAAATTCATATACTGTGAAAACTTGTAGGTACTTGTGTAAGTAGTAGTAAAAGATGTTGGTAGCCTTCGGGTACGGAACCCTGCAAATGAAGACGTACCAAACTAAGCAACAAAGGTTTTAAAACATTTCTAAATCTGGACTCCCTTAAACATGCGGGGTTTATCAGAGGTAAAATAATAATTAAAATGACAAAATACGGCTCCGAACCCTGTCAAGCGCAATGGCCACACCACAAAGCGTTGTATTTGAAATTGCCTCGAGCTCCTAGATTTAGTAAAGAGCAATTGTGTGGCAAAATGTTTGTAACCTACTATTATTTTCATATACAGTTCATTACACTTTTTATTTTTTTTGCTTAGTACCTACTTAGTTAATTTAATATTTTTCCGGATGACCCCGGATGTGAACCAGTGAGGCAGAGAGAGCAAATTGTATTGTGGGTCATATTTTTTGCTAAGAAATTTTTAGTAAGAAGGTACCTACTACTATTATGACTGCATTCTGTGGAAACTGTCCGAAATTGGCAGTATTACACCCTCATTCCTCGGTAAAGCTGTTGGTCCTGCGCCTGATCTCGTCCCAGTCATCTTGATTAGTCATTGAACATGAGTTTTTCTGTCAAGAAATTCTTAGTGTCGCCTCGGATAAACGTTTGGTCCCGTCACTGATCTCTCTCTGGTCATGTCGAATAGTCGTCCCATCGAAGGTAGGAGGAATAGAATACACTATAATTATCTTCTGTGAAGGTAGGTAGCTACTCATCGTTAAGATTAGCGGTTTAAATTCTGGTTCATCATCATCATCATGATCAACCCATCGCTGGCTCACTACAGAGCACGGGTCTCCTCTCAGAGTGAGAAGGGTTTTGGCCATAGTCTACCACGTTGGCCATGTGCGGATTAGTACAATTTCTGGTTGGGAAAACTTTATTAATACACATAAATTGGGGTTTCAATCCAGATATTTACCACTTTGATAGTACCTTTGAAGTGGAAGAGCAGGCACCCGAGGACGCCTGTGACGCCACCAGCCACCAGCAGCCAGCGGACAACACCCACAATCCGTTTGGGGATGAACAGCTGGTGCTTTAGCATGTTCACAAACGTTTTATTCAGTGCCAGACCCTAAACATATGGACAAGTAATATGGGTCAAGTTTACTGCAAATATTTATACCTGTAAGTATGTATCTAAGTACCTTTAACCATTTCATCAGTTATTACAACTGACTTACCACAAAGCTGTGATAGCCTAAGCATAAGCTGTATAGATAGATAGATAGTTAGGGCGTCCGCCTTCTAGTCGGAGGTCCGGTTCGATCCCGGGCACGCACCTCTAACTTTTCGGAGTTATGTGCGTTTAAGAAATTAAATATCACTCGCTTTAACAGTGAAGGAAAACATCGTGAGGAAACCTGCATGCCTTAGAGTTCTCCATAAAGTTCTCAAAGGTGTGTGAAGTCTACCAATCCGCACATGGCCAGCGTGGTAGACTATGACCAAAACCCTTCTCACTCTGAGAGGTTAGGCCTTATTAGGAGAACTTATTCTGATTGATAGGTGACGTTGCAATCTAAGACTAGAGTCTAGATCTATACTTCTTTGTTTTTGTCTGGTGGGAGGCTTCGGCCGTGGCTAGTTACCACCTTACCGGCAAAGCCGGCAAGCGATTTTAGCGTTCCGGTACGATGCCGTGTAGAAACCAAAGGGGTACCTATGGGTTTAATAAAAACTGCCAAACCCCTTCCTGGTTAGCCCGCATCCATCTTAGATTGCATCATCACTTAACACCAGGTGAGATTGCAGTCAATGGCTTAGGTACTTGTAACTGAAAAAAAATCTTCATATCTCTGATTAGGTATAATCTTCTATTGCTGATTAGGGGAATCAGTTACTAGGCTGGATCGTAAATCATTCAGCCATTAATTACTTTATAGGACACCTAATACGGTATTTGACAACTAGTCAAATCAGTAACTTTTTATCAAACGTCACGCGCGCTTAGTATGCGAGATTCTTTGAAATACCGGTGTGTGACGTCACAATCATTTGACGTGCTTTTTTTAGTTTAATCGATAATTTAAAATTGTTAGTACACTTAAAACCAACAAATGACGTGGATTTTACGTATTTTGGAAGACGCTCTATTTAATAATCACTGAGAAATAATTTATTTTTGATGTAGTCAAATATCCAATAATATCATTTTAGCCAGGAATCAAACAAGGGAAGGGTTTAGGTCAGACATAGGTAAGTGGAAAATGCATAGTTCAAATACCCAGGCATGAGGCACGTAACGTTTCACCAGAAAGTTTGCCAAAATTAACATCAGATTCTACCTAATAACCAGAGATAGTCATGTCGTAGGTCGGTAAGTAGTCAAAGTCGACAATTCTGATGCGAAACACCATAAGTGTGAACTCAGATTGAAGTAGGTAAGTAGGTACCTAGTAGGTTATAAGTCAGACATAACAAATCTGAACTTCGCAAATTACCATTGCTTTAAATTACAAGCTTGGGAACTTTGCCACCTGTTGTCAAGAATTTCATTTTCAATGTTAGGTTCTAAGTTTCATAGAAAATAGATAAATAGATCAAGGACTAACAGCTTATATCTGAATAAAAAATCTTTCTCTTAGATATATCTACTACTTTATATTTTAAATGCGAAAGTGTGTCTGTTACTTTTCACGCAAAGATATTTCATACTAGATGATACCCGCGATTTCGTTCGCGTGGATTCAGGTTTTTAAAAATCCTGTGGGAACTCTTTGATTTTCCGGGATAAAAAAAAATAGCTTATGTCGTTCCCCGGGATGCAAGCTATCTCTGTACCAAATTTCATCAAAATCGGTTGAACGGTTGGGCCGTGAAACGCTAGCAGACAGACAGACAGACACACTTTCGCATTTATAATATAATAGTATGGATACCTGACAGGACAAAAGGTCCTGGAAAATCAAAGATTTTCAGAGGTCCATCCACTTAACCAATTTGGACGAGAGGCAGTTGGCATCCCGGAAACGGACTTCAAAGGCTACTATTTATTCCGGAAAATTAAAAAGTTCCAGCGGACACGCTAAACAATCAAAATCCCCACGGACGAAGTCGCAAGCATCACCTACTTTTCGTCTTAATACGGTCTATTTATTTTATTTATCGTCTTGCGATTATATTTTTTAATTCATGGCCACTTGTAGGAGTTGAGTTAAATAAGTACCTACCTACGTGGGTTATGCTCATAATCCTGATATTTTTATAAAAGCCCTTTATAATTGGTTCAACCAATCAATAAACAGAATATTTAAGGCGAGTCACCGAGGCGGGCAGCGCGGCTTTGAAGTAAACCGCTTGGCAACGTTCAAATTCTGTGTTTCAAACGTTAAATTTGAATTTAATAAATTATAGAAGTCCTGTTGAAAACCAAAATTTAGCAGGTTCTCTGTAGTACTTAAAGACAAATATTTCCATATAAAAATTATTTGCCAAGTCAGAAATTTTAGTATTAAATAATTCGTTTAGACTTTTATTTCGGCTTATTTCAAGATTTTATTTGATCGAGTGAAGTACTTCCTATTGTGTATCAAAGTAGCACATTCTTTAGACAATGTCTTTAGGTATATTGTATATTTTTAGCAAGGCCATTATTTAATAGTAAATACCTAAAACATTTGATCTAGCAAACCAGTTTTTTCCGCTTAGCCTCGGTGACTCGCCTTAAGCCAAGCGAAACGGTGGCCTAGCGGTCAAGGCGTCGGACGCGAACCCAAAAGACGAACATTCGAGTCCTGCGAGTTCCGCAATTTTATCATAAAAATATTTAAACCATGTTTGACGACCTCCCTGATGCAGTGGCAAGCACTGTGGTCTTAATAGTGAGAGGTTCGAATCCCGGTAGGGTATTTGGATTTTATAATGTACTAGCTGATCCCCGCGGCTTCGCCCGCGTAGATTTAGGTTTTTAAAGATCCCGTATAGCCATCCCGTATCCCGTATAGTATCCCGTATATGTCACTCAGGAATAATGTAGCTTTCTACTGGTGAAAGAATTTTTAAAATCGGTTCAGTAGTTCTAAAGATTACCCCCTACAAACAAACTTAACGACATTACCTCTTTATATAATACAACGGGCCGTGCAGCAGAAATCGTAATATTTTAATTTCGCCATAACTTCAAAACCAAACGTCCAATTTTAATCATTCAAAGACCAAATATTATCTCCATAAACTGTTCTTAGTGATGAAATCATTTATTTTGATAAGGATTAATAGCATGAGTAAAATAAACGCGTTTAAATGTAGTCCAAAAAAAATTCAAGATTTTTAAATAAAAAAATGGTTGCTGTGCCTCACTCGACATAGATGGGTATAGTGTGTCGCGGACTTTTTTGTAGATATTTATAAGATCTACAATTAATTAGAACATTTTATGGTTCTATCTTTTATAGTTTAGGCAGCGTACGCAAAATAAGTAACTTTTCTGGTTGATTTTTTACACCTTGTGTCCGAAAAACCCAAATATCTTACGGAACCCTATTTTTTTCCAAAATAAAATATAGCCTATGTTACTCGTGGATAATGTAGCTTTCGAATGGTGAAAGAATTTTTAAAATCGGTCCAGTAGTTTTTGAGCCTATTCAGTACAAACAAACAAACAAACAAACAAACAAACAAACAAACAAACAAACAAAGTTTTCCTCTTTATAATATTAGTGTAGATAAATTTATGGTCTGGTGTGGTGGGAGGCTTCGATAATGGCTAGAAGCGATTTAGCGTTCCGGTACGATGCTGTGTAGAAACCAATAATAAAAACTGCCGTACCCTTTTCAGGTTAGCCCGCATTAGACTGGATCATCACTTACCACCAAATAAGATTGCTGTCGAGGGCTAACTTGTATCTGAATAAAAAAAGTTACAAAAGCGTTACAATTGGCATCAATGCAAAAAAGTTTGAAAATTACCTCTTCTATCCAAAACAAAGGCGCTATGACGTTCGGCAAATCCTTGCAGAGCTCAATCTTTTCCGTTTTTAATAGCAGCATACTAAACTGTACTCTCTGTTTCGCGACCATAGGGGTGCCCGTGATCTAAAACATAATTCAAATATTTCATCATAATCAACTCATCGCCGGCTCACTACAGAGTACGGGTCGCCTCTCAGTAAGAGAAGGGTTTGGCCATAGTCCACCACGCTGGCCAAGTGCGGATTATAAAGACTACTTTTGAAAGTAGTTTTACTTTTTACTTTTAAACGAAGTCGCGCGCATCACTTAGTTTAATCTATTATTGGAATTTGCATAACAGCTTATGAGTCTTATTCTGATAAGACCAAATTTTAGATGATGATTTGGGGAATATGCTAACTAAAACCCATATTGAGTATAACTTTTCAATATAATATAAAGTAGCGATATAGGTAGGCATGGCAAAGATAAATATGTTACCTTTAGATAAATGGAAGACTCAGTTATCTCTTAATAAGAGGTTATACCAATGACATCGTACTTGTTACACCAAGTCACATGATCGTTCAACTATAGTTACTACTTTTGGTACTTACAGGTTCAAAATCAATGACAATTTCGTGTTCGTTCCTATCCGGGCTCAGACCTTTGATATTCATAGCCAGTTCAGGATCACTGTCATAAAAATGAGGCATAGAAGCATACATAGGCACCCCTATACACTTGGTTAAGTCCATGAGACCTTTGGGAGGGCACTTATCAGGGTCATCACAGAAGCATTGAAGTTCGGGATCGTTTGCGAGGTCTCCGATGTTGGCTATGTAGCGGTTGGTCTTTATACCTTTATAGGATGTCTTCTTTTGGTACCAGGGTCTGAATGTCCTGGAAATAAAAAGGATATTTTAATCATGATAATTTTTTTTTTTAAATTCAGATACAAGTTAGCCCTTGACTGCAATCTCACCTGGTGGTAAGTGACGATGCTAACCTGGAAGGGGTATGGCAGTTTTTAATAAGCCCATGCCCCTTTGGTATCTACACGGTATCGTACCGGAACGCTAAATCGCTTGGCGACACGGCTACGCCGGTAGAGCGGTAACTAGCCACGGCCCAAGCCTCCCACCATTGACCATACCAAACCAGAAATTATAAAAATCCAAACCCCTGCCGAGAATCGAACCCGGGACCTCCCACTAATAAGGCCACAGTGCTTACCACTGCGCCAGGGAGGTCGTCTACATGGCATCGTACCGGAATGGTAAATCACTTGGCGACACGGCTTCGCCGGTAGGGTGTTAACTACAGTCACGGCCGAAGGAACACAGACGAGAGAAAATTTAAAAACCTTATAGGTAAGTACCTGCATAAGTCTCCAGAATAAGACTCCAAACGATCAAACTCGGTGAGGAAGGGTGGGAACACAGTGCCATCGGTGCCGTTGTACCCGTTGCACGTCCCGGTCCATATCTCCTGCTCCATTTTTCCGTCCACAGCCAGAACCCTGCCAACTTCCATCACGTCTTTGATGCCTCTTTTAACTGTTATTACATGGTTGTCCACAGTTGCGTTACGCTGAAAGAAAATATACATCCCGTGAGATTTATTTATTAAAATTCATTTTATGCAATACAGATGTTTATAAACCAACTAGCTGATGCCCGCGACTTCGTCCGCGTGGATTTACATTTTTCAAAATCCCGCGGGAACTCTTTGATTTTTCGGGATAAAAAGTAGCCTATGTCCTTCCCCGGGATATAAGCTAACTCTGTACCAAATTTCATCAAAATCGGTTGACGGTTAGGCCGTAAAAAGATAGTAGACAGACAGACCAGACAGACATACACACTTTCGCATATTTATAATATTATTATATTATATATTATATTATAGTATAGTATAATAGTATGGATGGATTAGGATAGATGATCCTCGATCATGTTATTCCTACTAAGTATAATATATAATATCATAAATACGAAAGTGTCTGTGTTTGTCCTTCGATCGACGTAATTTTTTGTATGGATATGTTTAAAAAACTGGAGAGCGAGGCAGACTATTTTTATCCCGGAAAACCGAAAGACCTCCCACAGGATTAAAAAAAAAACGACGCGGAGAAGTCGCGGAGGGAACTGATGAAATAGTCACACACAATAGTTAATCACATAACTTCATATTAAGTGAGTATATCTGATTTCCTTTGAGAATAAATTCTTTAACCTCAACGCTTAAATTGCTATAATCCGCTGAAACAGATCAAATCTGTTTGGTGCAACATGCATCATGCGACATGCACCGCCCGCATGCTATTCTATTTGCTATAATAAAGCTTTTGGTTCATTGTAGGATAAAATGTAAACTCACCATTCCAAACAATGAAAACCTGTACTGGTTATTAGGCTCAAATATCAGCCGATCAGCAGCCTCCTTCTTCAACGCGGTACAGACAGCTTTAGGGGCGAACTCGGTCCTGGAGCAGTTGATGAGGATGCCTCTAAACAGGAGGTCCATAGTTGCCACTCGTATGAACACGTCGGGCGGGCTGTCGAAGATACCGTTGATGGCTTTGCCGATCATGTTCAGCATTGCTGGTCGGTCGCGATTCACGAGGTTCACCATACCCTGGATAAACATCAATTTGCTTACTATTTTGATTTACATTATTTTTAACGTAATTGATGAAGCTAAAAATAAAAAATATATTAAAAAAACGACTTCCAAAACCACTACAAAGTAAAAAATAACTTTTGTTTCTACACGTGTATGTATGTATGAAGTCTGGCGAGCATAATAAAAGAAACTAGAAATCGAAGCGTGAAGCTCAGCTGACATCAACATACATGTACCTACACGTGTAGAAACAAAAGTTATTTTTTACTTTGTAGTGGTTTTGGAAGTTGGTTTTGAAATATTTTTTTATTTTCAAAGTAAATTGAATTTCAAAATACACAGCAACATGGGACATTGTATACGTACTTACCACCAGAAATGGATGCGGCATTGTTATCACTTCTTCTCCCGTAAGACCCGGCCCCGAAAGCTCCTTTTTGAAATAGAACGCATCCAGTTTCTTATAGTCGATTGTGTCTGTGTCATCTTGGTCCTGTATTTCCACCTTTTCTTTCCATTCCCTAGCAAATTTAGATTCAAAATTTTCAAAGTTATTTAACTATAGTACAGTACCTACGCGGTAGAAAGTAATGTACATTAACCTCGAGCAGATTTATAGAGCGTTCTCTGTCGTTTAGACCGACAAAACGTCATATAGGTATGAGTGACAGAGACAACGCTCTACAAAATCGAAATATCATTCTAAAGACCGATGTACATTACTTTATGCCTTGTACTGTACCAGGTGACGAACAGGGTCATTCTTCACAAGTCCTCGCCCATCTTTGAACGAAATGACGATGAGTAATTATATTAATTAATTATAACGATATTAATGACCATTTCTGCCCTCACCATGGCCAGCAAATTCATATGTTTAACTATCCTACATTACTAATTGAAACTAGATTATAAATTATAGATTAGAACGAATCAAAGCAAACGTTTATAATTTGATAAAATAATAAAATAAAAAATATTTTTGAGTGTATTTAAAATGCCTGACAGAATTTATTAGCAAATACTTTTTGATGTGTGCCTTTTATATCAAGAAAATGAGTTTTCTTTAAATGAAATACGAAGAATAAATTCAAAATGTAGGTTATAAAAAACCTTTAAAATAAACTAAGTGTATGCAGCTTTTGGACGCGGTAAGGGTACCTGTCTGTATACTGCGACGGTCATCCTCCTTTGCTGAATAAACGAACATACTTACCGCAAATGGGTTGTCTAATAAAATTTACAAAAATAAATAAAAAGTAAAAACCGACTTGAATAACCACAACCATAAAAGTAGAAAATAATTTAATTTGTTACAGAATATACAAGAGTTAGTGTAGTTCTATAACTAGCTTCTATAAATAGTTAATGTACTAGTTATTGAAGTCATTTCACAATTATTTTTAGTGGCCCATTTTATAATATGCTATTCTTGCTTAAAAACCTACTGTTTACTAAGCTATTGATCACACTGATCGCGAGCAATTTACTATTATCCGTCGAGGAGTTCCTTTATCTATCTTCGAAGATGTTCAAAGATCAGATCTTCATCAAATTTATATGGGACCACCTCGGAAGTATACCCCTTTAAACAAAAAAAACCGGGCAAGTGCGAGTCAGGCTCGCGCAATGAGGGTTCCGTACCACAGTCGTATTTTTCGACATTTTGCACGATAATTCAAAAACTATGATGCATAAAAATAAATAAAAATCTGATTTAGAATGTACAGATGAAGACCTTTCATATGATACCCCACTTGATATAGTCACTCACTTCGAAAGTTGAAAATACTAATTATTAGTTCATGTCCACAATTTTTTTTTTTTGTGTGATCTAACCCTAATTTCACGGTTTTCAGATTTTTCCCCAAATTTCAGCTATAAGATCTACCTACCTGCCAAATTTCATGATTCTAGATCAACGGGAAGTACCCTGTAGGTTTCTTGACAGACAGACAGACAGACAGACAGACAACAAAGTGATCCTATAAGGGTTCCGTTTTTCCTTTTGAGGTACGGAACCCTAAAAATTAAACCAAATCGGTTCAGGCGTCTTTGAGTAATCGGGGAACATACATTAAAAAAAACAAAGATTCCGACGAATTTAGAGGCTCCTCCTTTTTTGAAGTCGGTTAATAAAATCAACTCAAGGTTACCTCTAAGGTTGATATGGCAATGAAGTCAAACGTATAATCAGTTAGAATCTAAGGTAATCACCTACTCGGTCTCTTAAGCTTTAAATCAATACTTTTTTCAATGTTTTATATATCAATAAACCTAGATAATGACGAGATAAATCGATATAATTCTTAGTTTTGTGTGTACAATATCGAATATTGTTGTAATTTCCCTCCTACGTTTGTATGAAGAAAGCACCGAACTGAGTCCCCTTAAGCTGTATTTTTATCGATTGCCGTAAATAATAGATTTGAAAGAAAAACCTCGGTTCTTTATGCATCTGTGCTTTAAGTATAGAGAAGTTGAGGCGTCTGGAACGCCTTATAATAGGCCACCGTTGCGAAACACTTTATACCTAATTGATACCTTCCTTTTATGGTACTAAATACAAAATAACATATTCAGTGTTTTAACGATCGACTTTTATTTGACGTCAATAGCTAAATTATATGTAAATGATAAAGAGTTACCTTGTTGGTATAGGTATTCCTTGATGTAGATGATAAAAATTGGTAAATGATCTGTACCTACCTAGTTCATAGATCCATATCTGTTTTTCTAAGTATAAAAACCGGCCAAGTGCGAGTCAGGCTCACGCACCGAGGGTTCCGTACTACAGTCGTATTTTTTCGACATTTTGCACGGTAAATCTAAAATCTGTTTTAGAATATACAGGTAAATCCCTCCCCACTTGGTATAGTTATCTTACTTTGAAAATTGAAAATACTAATTATTTGTTCATGGACATATTTAATTTTTTTTTGTCTACCTATCGGTTTCCCAAATTATATGCCCTACTCATTGCCACTTTAGCTTTGCAACGCGTTGAGCTGTTCTCCTACGGATCTCCTCATTTCTGATTTGATCACGTAGAGAAACTCCAAGCATAGCTTTCAGCTTATTAAGTAGGTAGTAGGTACCTATTCAGATACATTGTGATATAATTTTATGCTCAACAACTTCAAACCATAATGTTAGGTAACAACTGTTAGAAGACATTGAAACTTCGCACCAAAACGTTGCACTGTAGAGACGCATGAAAAATATACAGAAACACCAATCACGGGATTCTAACCACAATGTTTTAAGTCTTTAGAGCTACAATCGCTTGTATGGAATAAGAAAATTAGGAAGAAGCAAAGTCCTTAGCGAACACCCAAGAAACACGCGTTTTGAATAAATAATTATGCTGCTTCCAGGATCTTTGCGTGTGAAATTTATTTCAAGATTCCAGTGTGTTTATGTAATCACTTGAGCCTTATGGGAATACTAAGGTAGCTAATTAATTATAGTACGGGACAGGTCAACATGGGGGACACCCGCACAACCACCCCCAGCCCCCGCGCTAACCCGGTGCGGGATAGCGCGGGTGACGTGCGGGTGTGCGGGCGTCCCCCCGCATTGTACCCTGATTGCCATCTTGACCTGTTGCGTACCGTTACGTTAATCTATTTTTTCATAGTCGACTAAAACAAAATTCTTGGAGAAACGCTTAAACGCGCTTTGCTCGTATGTAAGGAATTCAATATTCTTTCTTTAATAAAATTGTCAATAAGCTACTTTTCTGTAATTTAAGGCGGAAAGAAACTATGGTATGCGTCCGTAAGCAGCAGCTGACAGGCGTGAGTGCGTGACCGATAGGATTGCATAGTGACAGTCGTTTCGGACGTGGCTTGCGAGATATCTATTAAGTACTATTGGACGTCCGAGCGCTCAAGGTTACGTCCGCAACTTACATCCGATAGTTTGCACAGTTCAGTGTACATTTTACTATCCTGATACGTACCTATAAGTCGCGGCAGTCAGCCGTGTCCATTAGCTGACGGACGCAGCTGCGTCCGATAATTTGTTTCCGTCTTAAGTTCAAAAAACGCTTTTTAACTTTTGAAAAGCTAAGGAAAAATAAGCAAACTGTCGGTTTGGGAGAACACCGCAGTTAAAAGCTGGTTCCACTCTGGTTGAAAGAAATAAAACCTGCCTAACAATTTAGTATTATTTCGGGTAATCAAAACTTAACTTACTCAAAATAATAAGGCCCAATCTCCTTCACAATAGGCAGAGCTCCCTTCTGAATGTCTTCAACGTTGGTATAGTTAAATAGGTACACTTTAAAGTCAAGGGCGAAGGGAATTTTTTCCCACATCTGTCGCACGTCCGTCTTCTTGGACAAGGCCATTTCCTGCAACCAAGCTCATTTGGAGAGATTTATTTCCTTTTATATTGCACATAGATTCACTTGACCTTAAATGCATTGTGTATTAGTTACTAGAGCCTCAGCGTCTTTTTATTTGTGTTTATCAATGACACGTTAGGGATGATTTTATGCTAGATCGTGCCGGGCCCGAGCCGGCCGTGAAAAGCTAGCAGACAGACAGACATTTTATAATATTAGTATGGATTTTTATTACTACAACTGTCCGGTATTCCTACCTACAGCATTGTATGAGGAAGTTTTAATTACTATAGTTATCCAACAGTTAAGTACCTCCCTATGTTTGTGTTTGAAGGTCCTAATTAAAAAAGTTTCTTGTAAAAATCGATAGATAAACCTTTATAGATAGTTAGAATCAAACAACTAAAATCAATTTTCTTCTAAGTAGGTATATAGAACTTAAAGACGTGGATATTTTTGTACAAAAAACAGATAAGTCCACAAAATAATTGGCCGTTAATTGTCTGAAATATACCGGTCAAGTGCGAGTTGGACTCGCACACAAAGCATTCCGTACCATCGTACCAGCCTACGGGATCCTATTACTAATACTTTCTAAGCTCCACATTCGTGCTCTTGTACTAGTATGTGGGGCCTGACAGCTATGATTGAAGCCAAACCATGCGTTGCGTTGGTGGTGCGCGGCGCCCCAGAGCGGTGCCACTACGTCATCCTACATAATACAAATCGCTGTACCATGCCACACAATGCGTTACGACGTCGTGCAGCGCCGCACCCGCACCGCACGCGTAACGGACGTGGGACCAGAGAGACGAGGCGGGGTGCGCTGGTGCGGTGCAACCCCATACTTTACGCAGTTCCCGTGTGCCATCCAATACCTACTCAAATTCACAGCGGTGCGGCGGCGCCGCAACGCACCGAAAACGCATCGTGCGGTCTCATTTTTAGATAGGTACGACACGCCTGTTCAATGATTAATTACCTTTTTTAATTGACTTTTCAATACAGCAGGGAAGATCACCCAGCCAAACAAAACGCCAAAAACACCTGCGCCCGTGCAACCTGCCGCGATCTTCAAGTGCTTCTGTAGCTGCATTGTTTCCTATAGGAAAAATACTTATTAAATAGTACCTATTTACTTTTGTAATATTAGTTACGAGAGTAAAAATTAAATGTGGCGACTGACTCAAAATTGTGTGGTAATTTTTTTATATACAGTTACAAGTTAGCCCTTGACTGCAATCGCACCTGGTGGTAAGTGATGATGCAGTCTAAAAAGGAGGCGGGCTAACTTGAAAGGGGTATGGCAGTCAAACCCACACACCCCTTTGGTTTCTACACAGCATCGTCCCGGAACGCTAAATCGCTTGGTGGCACGGCTTTGCCGGTAGGGTGGTAACTAGCCACGGCCAAAGCCTCCCACTAGACCAGACCAGAAATTTATTAGATACATTCGTATTTAAAAATCCCGTGGGAACTTTTTTTTATTTTCCGGGATTAAAAGTTGCCTGTGTCACTCTCTCGGTCTTTAACTATACCCAAGCAAAGCACCGTGTCCGTTGCTTGCGATGTGATTGAAGAACAAACCAACAAACTAACAAGCAAACATACTTTCGCATTTATAATATGGGTAGTGATTAATAGTAATAGTTAAAAGAAAAATTAATTGTTCCAATCAATCAGTTAAAAAATTGAGCCAATATCCTTAATTATAGAACCATTATAGAAGAGTCTGGAATCGATGGGTATTGGCTACACACTCTACACAGACATGTGGCAGTTTCTCATAAAATGTCGTTGCAAATTGCAACCCACGTATTGCAACCCATTATTGGTGCAATTTTAAAATATAGTACGATAAAAAAGCGCTCAAGTACAAATTGTTCTTCCTTAAGAGCCCGCTTCACCAAAGCGACGACTCGTTGGCGGGTTGAGCCTAAAATAGTGCTTTTTCCACAGATGACAGAAAAAACGTTACCTGTGCGTGTCACCCTATCCCTCTAACCGCACCTCACCCTGAAAGAGAGGCCGGCCGGCCGGCGGCAACGCGACAGTAATAGCAATGCGACAGTTCATTTGCTGTCTCTTTTCTTCTTCTTCTTATTTTGCTTTGTGGCTATTGCTGTCTCTCTCTAGCCGTTGTTACGTTTTAATTAGGACCGAATCGGACATCGGTTCAGCTATTCTCGAGATTTGCGCTTAGCAACACATTCAGCGATTCAATAGCTCAACCGGTAAAGGAGTGGACTGAAAGCCGAAAGGTCGACGGTTCAAACCCCGCCCGTTGTACCTACTCCTAGCACAAGCCTGACGCTTAGTTGGAGAGGAAAGGGGAATAGTAGTCATTTAACATGGCTAATATTCTTTAAAAAAAATCATTTTTATGTATAGAGATAAGTATAGATGTTGAGCTTATAAGTTGCTACAGATTTCCCTTCGTGCTTATAGGTTTTTAAATAGAACCTTAGATACTAATTAATTTTCTTATAATTAGTGCCTACTAAAGTACTAATAATAATTATAAGAAAATAGTTGTCTGCTTATTATAATAATGATTACTGAAGTGTCCGGCTGGGCTTAGATTTTACAAATCCTATAGGAAGTCTTTATTCGGAATTAAAAATAGCTTATATTATAGGTAAGTACAACTTTCTATTCATGTACAAAATAACCATATTATAATATACTAGATTTTTCCGGAGACTTCATCCGCATAGTTTAAGTATAGCTTATAGCAATCGGGGCTATCTATTAGTGAAAGAATTTCCAGAATCGAAACATTAATTCTGGAGATTACCCCCTTTTACCTCTTTATAATAATGACATTAATATCGAGAAAATAAAACGAACCAATTTTAATAATAATGATGGATGGTTGGCTTTATACACTTACTAAATAAACATCATAGATTTTAAAGAAATTATATAACAAACATAAAATAAATATAGAGAACTGTTTGAAACCGTCTCCTATCGACTTACTTACAGATAAACGTATTGAAAAGTCTTTTATTATTCTGTTGAAGGAGGTAAAGTTAGGGTACATACGTGCGATGTGTACACGAAGACAGCTGGCCGCCTACTTGGGACGACGCTGCAAGCTTTCCGATGGGCGGGCTGCAGCGGTAGGTACAGTCGCGTTCAACGGTGCTAACTTATTTAAATGAAGTTATTTTCTATCTTACTTACGATATACACATTGTTCTGTGTAAGGATGAAAAGTTAGGAAACATACGTGTGATGTGTACACGAAGTCAGCTGGCCGCCTACTTGGGACGACGCGACGCTGCAAGCTTTCCAATGGGCGGGCTGCAGCGGTAGGTACAGTCGCGTCCAAAAACACAGCAATGTTAGGTACTAACTTATTCAAATTGTATTGCTTCTGCTGCTTTTCAAATCAAATCAAATCAAAATGTCTCTTATGCTACGCTTGTGCCACTGCCACTGGTTCGGAATGATATTCTACTGAGAATCTAAAAACTCTTTTGGAACAACTTTTTCAACGCAGAATAGGTATTATTGTTCATTGAAAAAGGTTTCTCGGGATTACATGACCAAGTGTGCCACTTGGTCATGTAATCCCGAGAAATTTACCTTCGAGAGCACTCCCGTAATTTTTACCTCTTCTGCTTAAAACCTAAATCCATGCGGATGAAGTTGCGGACCTCATCTAGTTTTTAATAAACCTAACTCCACACGAAAGAAATCGCGTGCAAAAGCTAGTCTAGCCATTGCATAAAATATCATACTTAGAAGTCGACTTAGGTATAACAAAGTCGAGTTAAAGAAGTTTTAAAAGATTTTTTTTAAACAAACATTTTTGCACTTCATTGTACATGTACCGCCCCTAAACCAGTGGTACTGTATCGGTAATTTGAGTTATTAGTCATTACTCATGCCTCATATTCTTTTTATCTTTTTATACTACCTACCTATATAGCTTTTTTTTCATTTATCAGGTTCACCAACAGCTTTATCATCTACATCAAACACAATATTGAAAATACAAAAGTTCTAAAAAAATTAAAAGTTAATTGCAGGTAAACACCACATGCAAATAAAGAGTGTCGAGTAATTTTACAACAAAAAATAAATTAATTTAAAAAAAACAATAATGACAATATTATAACAACTAAAAGTATTTACAATATATCAGTGATGTTGTTATCCCTATGTCGATGCAATATATAAATAATAAGTCTATGAAAGTAAATAAATTGGTTTGAAGTAAAAAAAAACAAAAAACTGTAATACAAGTACTCCTATGACTATATTATGTTCTGGTTTCAGGAATTTCGTAAGTACTATGGTTTAAATTGAATATAAATTGATTTTAAAGACAATAACATTTTACTCAATTAATTTTAAGCAGCAGTTCTTAAAGTTCTCGCTGGTTAAATGGATACTAGACGTGTAGGAAACGGTAGGTATATGTGTCCATAATTCACACAGGTAAATTTGAGAATTTCTTTAAAAATCTGTTCTGTACTTAGACGTTATTAAAAAATCCGCCACAAGATTTGAAATAAAAGGGAAACCCCTTTTCTTAAGATTTGAAACAAATGTGAAACCTTAGATCATTGTAAAAAAATAGTTGAAGTGAAAAAGTGAAGAGAAATTTTTCTTGCTATAAATGAATCTGGGTCATATGGTCCGAAGTATGAACGTTAAGGTAAATTGAAGTGACAATGGGCAGGTCACGTCTGTTGAAGGACCCTTGGATGTGTATTGTGTAGGTGTCGTAAGGTCTTTGAGTGATGGTCGAATCTCGGCAAGCGGAACTGGTAGGGCGCCTACAACTGTAGCAAGAGGGTTGGTGCAATGAAGGACAAGCTACTATAATGATGTATGAGTTTATTTTACACTATACAATTCTTATGCTATTTACGATAAAGAATGGCTCGCGAGCCTTATAATGTTATATACCTACAATGATGGAAGATGTTCACAAGAAGATTGTTCGGTAGGGATTGTTCGTGCAAGATCAGGAGGATTCTCCACTGCGTTCCAAATTTTAATGTTGTTGTGTGGCAGCTGCGAAGTTTTCTCAATAGCTGCCAGCCAGCCAAATGACGGTAGCCAGGTGTAGTGATGACATCTAAAAAGTGTCTGCCACTCCCTACCACACCTCACAACCCTTTATTCTCAAAGGCATGCGAAGTCTACCTATTATGTAGACCACTCAGCTATGAAGGTTTCCTCACAGTGTTTTCCTTCACCGTTAAATCAAGTGATCACTACCCATATTATAAATGCGAAAGTGTATTTATTTGTTGGTTTATTGGTTGGTCCTTCAATCACGTCGCAACGGAGCGACAGATCTACATGATTTTTTGCATGGGTATAGTTTAAGACATATAGTACTTTTTATCCCGGATAATCAAAGAATTCGCACGGGATTTTCAAAAACTTTATCCACGCGAACGAAGTTGCGGGCATCAGCTAGTATTTAATAATGCTTAAAGCTCTGCTTAAGGCTTAGAAAGCTCTTGACGACGTTATCTGTCGCACAACTCAAAGTACTGTACGAATCGGGCTGAAAGGCATGCAGATAGCCATGACGTAGACATCCGCTAAAAAGAGTTTTTGAAAATTTAACTCCTTAGAGGGTAAAATAAGGGTTTGAAGTTTGTGCAGTCCACACGGACGAAGTCGCGGGCACAAGCTAGTTTATCAATAAAAATTGATATACTGAACTATGATACACTATGACAGCTATAGCAATAATTACTCTCTATTAAATCCATAATTATGTTCAGTCAACAATCTCTTTATGTGTTCATTAAGTACTATTTCAAAGGGTCTAATCTCTCCTAAATTGGTTTAAGCTTTTGATATGCTATGATCCATATTTAAGTAGCCATTTAATCCGTTTAGGGAATGAGGCTAACCGAAATAGTGTTTATGGAATACTACGTCTTACTTTCTTCGTCCGCGTAGATTTGGGTTTCTAAAAATCCCGTGGGAACTCTTACAGATTTTCCGGGATAAAAAGTTGCCTATGTTAATGTCCGGGATGCAAGCTACCTCTGTACCAAATTTCATATAAATCAGTTAAACGGATGAGCCTTTAAGAATCCCGTGGGTACTTTTTAATTTTCCGGGATAAAGAGTAGCCTATGTCCTTCTCCGGACGAAGTTACGCGGATCCTCTAGTTTATAATATTAGTATTGAAGTATGCATTAAACCATGAAAAATATAGATGATGGTACAAAAGCTGTATTCGATATTTTTTTTATGAGTTAAAAAATACCGATACAAATAAAGGAATTTTCACGAAAGTATAATTTTGCTATGAATCGATCTTTCTGACGAAGGTCAAAGGACTGCATCATCATATTTTGCACTCGAGTGGTTTTTATGATCAAGACGTGCAAACCTGATAGGGGTAGCGTAGATGACTAGAATTTTTACTGCCTCATTTTATAACCAAATTATAATTGCCGCGGGGATCTCTAACTTTTAAAATTAAATTTATATTTTTTATTATATATTCGCACATAACTCCGAGTAAAGTAAAGTTACGAGGTGCGTGCCCGGGATCGAACCCCTGACCTCTCCAATAGGAGGCTGACGCCTTAACCACTATAGGCTATCACAGTTAACACAGAGAATTCAACCTAATAATATTAGGATTTACATATAAAGTAATAAATGTTTTTTGTAAATATTTGTGTTTATCGTTTGTGGGATGATGGATCAACCAATAAATGTATTTCTATTATATTCTAAAAGGTATCCTAACATTATTTTCAAGTTGGTCTCTCTGGCTATAATCAAATAACTTAATATTCCGAATGGCGAGTGTATTTTTCCCTCACGAAGGATTGAAGGTATGATTCTTTTATTAGTTCAAGTGGAATTGACGAATGGGGCGGTGTTTTGAATATTTTATACGAATTGTTTTCCAATATCGTTTTTAAAGTCTTTATAAAAGAAACAAAACATAGACGCCTACTCGGCCTTGTTTCTAAACAACTTCAAAACTACTATTGTTTTACAAAATACACAGTTATTAGATTTCAAGGAGTATTAGTAGTCTAGTATTGTTATCGGAAACAAAACACTCTAAAGCAGTATTTTTTTGTAAGTAATTTTAATTAGTGAGTGAATATAAATTACAAAGCATTTATACTAAAAAGAAAAATATAAATAAGTATAGGTATAACTAGGGTTGCCATACGTCCCGTATATACGGGACTGTTGCCGTATTTGACCATCCCGTCCCGTATTAATACATGCCCCGGTTTTGTCCCGTATTTCGACAAAATACGAAAATACAGGTGAGTGGCGCTGGCGACCGTCTTCGGCAGTGGCGATGTGCGGGAACGCGCGCATGAGAGGCCTACGGGCCGACCGCTCACACAATTTTAAAATAATATATAAAAATTATACATATAAAAAAGAAAAAGAATTTATTGCAAAAGTAAAATCAATTTCTAAATATGACTTGGCGAAAAAATAAATTTACAATAAATATAAAAAAAATTGATTCAATCATTTTATTTTTTTATTTTATACTTTTGAAACGATTGAGATCATTTACACATGCATGCTATGTGTAGTGTATATGTGGCTTTGGGCATCGGAGGAGAAAACGTCCCGTATTGGTACCTAGGAGTTATGGCAACCCTAGGTGTAACCAATGTCTACCAATCCGCACATGGCCAGCGTGGTAGACTATGGCCAAAACCCTTCTCACTCTGAGAGGTAAGTATTACGATGTTGTATCGGCATAAAATAGACTGCTATAAACAATCAGCTGATATACGCCGAGGTAATTCTATAGGACGTGTTCCATTATTTATTTTGAACAACAGAACTAGTTTCCTGGTTATTTGAATGTTATAAAAATATTTTATGCAAGCGATGGTGCAGTGCAGTGCAGTTGTAGTTTATTTCAATTTGAAGTGCTCAAGTTTGTGTTCCACAGCCATAAATATGTTTTCCGTTGTACAAGGATAACCTGGAATAAAAAATGTCAATTTTATTTTTTATTTAAAACCATTTGTTCAATGTTTAAAACTGGATTGTGCCCGGGACTTCATCCGCGTAGTCTACACGAACTTCTAATCCTTATTTAACGTACCTACTTAAGGGTTAAATTTTCAAAAAAAAATATCTTAGCGTATGTCTACGTCATAATAGCTATCAGCATTCTGCATGCCAAATTTCAGCACGATCCGTCCAGTAGTTTGAGCTGTGTTGATAGATCAGTCAGTCAGCTTTTCCTTATAAATATTGTGGATGAAAATAAACCAGAAGTTTGTCGAATTTTTGGGGCTTTACAGATCTTCACAAGATTCGAACAATGAATTGAGGTGACCTCTGGTGTTGAAGGCCAAAATTACCTTTGGGTCACTTAACCAGCAAATACCTATAGGTAATTAGGTAGTATTTTTTATTAATGGATTCTTGTATACTTACCAATATGTACCCAAGCGTCATCACAGCCAGCATCCAAGCGGGCCATACGTACCGCTTCGCGCAACGCGTGTGTTATAACCGCCGCTAGACAAAAAGCTGGTTCCCCTGTGGCTGTGATGAAAAAAAAACGGTCAAGTGCGAGTCGGACTCGCCCACGAAGGGTTCCGTACTATGTACTAGAAATAACACTTTTTAATTTTTTTGTGATGTAACCACAAATTCGCAGTTTTCAGATTTTCCCTTTATTTATGCTATAAGTCTCCTGCCTACTGATTCTAGGTCAACGGAAAGTACCCTACAGCTTTTGATTCCCTTGACGGGTCTTGACAGAATGAACGAAGTAATTGGGCAATAAGAATTCCTTTTTTTCTTTGGAGATAAGGAAACCTGCAAAGAACTTAGTATCTGATGATGCTCCCGAATACTATGAAATGGGATTATGAGTTTCAGATTTGACGATGGAAACCTGAGCGCTACAGCTGGTTTTCTGCCAGGATCAGAATGAGTGATACACACGAGTTCAAGGCCTTCGTAGTTGAATGCAATGGAAGGGGATAATAGGGAGCAAGCTAACCGGCTCGTTGGAAAGCCTGGAACACCGCAGAGACGTAAGCTCTCTTTGCGCGTTCTACCGCCTCTATAATGGAGAGTGTTCCGAAGAGTTGTTTGATCTCATTCCACCCTCCTTTTTCTACAACCGCACCGCACGCCACCGCAATCAATTCCACCCTCACCACCTGGGTTTCTGGAGCACTTCGACCATCCGTTTTGCCAGATCCTTTCATCCACGCACATGCAAACTGTGGAATCAACTCTCCTCGGCGGTGTTCCCTATACATTACAACATGGGGTTATTCAAGGGGCGGACCACCAAATTCCTAAAAGGCTACAACGCATCGGCGGTTCCTCTGGTGCTGCAAATGTTCATGGGCAGCGGTAATCACTTAACATCAGGTGACCCGCCAGCTCGTTTGCTCGCTATCTCTATTTAAAAAAAAAAGCTTTACCTTTCGATTGCAAAACTCCGAATTCATTGCCGGAGTTTCGCCGGAAGTAAATCCTGAAATCCGCCGGAATATCTTTAATTCCCGGAGGTTTATACGTCCACGTCCGGTCAGTGAGCAACTTCCCAGTTTTATCATCGTACACGATTTTCTCAGACGTCCAGTAACCTAGACCCATTACGAAGGCCCCTTCGATCTAAAACAATTGTGAAAATATTTTTTTCATACAAATATTAAGTATAAATGCGAAAGTATGTCTGCCTGTTTGTCTGCTAGCTTTCACGGTCCAAAATGAAAAAATCAAAAACCAAAAGATTTTTGATTTTTCATTTGGGGGTGAAATAAGGGTTCGAAATTTTTGTAGTCCACGTGGACGAAGTCGCGAGCATAAGCTGGTTTTTATAATCTCTATATATATAAAATGAATCACTGAATGTGTTGCTGATCGCAAATCTCGAGAACAGCTGAACCGATTTCGCTAATTCTTTTTTCATAATATTCCTTGAAGTACGGGGATGGTTCTTACGGAGAGAAAAATTTTAAAAAAATCCTGAAAAAGAATCGACTTTTAGGCGGTACGAAGTTCGCCAGAGCAGCTAGTAATTTTTAACCGACTTCAAAAAAGGAGGAGGTTCTCAATTCGTCGGTTTTTTTTAAATTAAATTACCTGTCCAATATCAATCTCAGGATTTAAACTTCTCCCAGTATCTTCAAGTAGATCAACTCTTAGTACATCGTGGTTTCCAGTCAAAATGTCTACTTCGACCTCTAAAGCAATAACACCATAAATATCGTAATTCTGCACAGGTTCTTCCATAGAAAACATGTAGGACGCTTGTAAGTACACTCCAGAAAGAAACGCTTCTTTCACGAGTTCCTCCCATGAAGGATTTCCCAATTTCTCTCTGATGGGTTTTAAACGATCCTTTATTATGTCACAAGCTTTCAAAGCAGCGTATGCAATACATTCGCTTCCAATGCTACCACCAGTTGCCATACTATTCGGGGATGTGAAACTCGTGCTTGGTTTAATAGTAACTTTTTCTAAAGGAATACCTAAAGCATAGGCGCAGACTTGAGCTGTTTTTGTATTAATTCCTTGACCCATTTCAGTGCAACCATGGGTAACAGCCACCGTACCATCTGCATGATAAATTGAGATCAGACAGTTAAAAGGGCCGAAGTAAAACAGTTCATACGTCATCGGCATTAATTTAAGCGCCCGTTTTCTCCATCGGTTGTCATCATTGAACTTTTTTACATCTTCCAATCTGCTTTCGTAGCTAGAATCTTTTTTCAATTGGTCTATTAGTTCTGGGATAGGGTTGCCGTCTTTTTTCATGTTCGCCAGTCTAACTTCTATCGGGTCCTTACTTAGATCATGAGCTATTTTTTCCATTAAATATTCCGTAATTGCGAGACCTTCGGTCGATGCTGAAATTTTTATTAAAACTTAATCATCTAAATACTTACCTAAAACTTTTTATATCAGCGAGGAAAGACAGTAAATTTTGTACTTAAGTGGGATTTTAGTACAGACATAACTAGTAGACTAATTTGGCGTAAACATTTTTAATCCTTACTTATCCAGTAATTGCTTTATGGAGATTGAGAAAATAAACATGAGGGTGGCAACGCCTACTTCAGATAGATTATATGTACGAGTACTTAAGTTATAACAATCGATTGAACTTGTGACACCATGTTGACCAAAGCATATACTTTTCTTTCGTGCTTCAAAGAGCATATTGTTGTTGAGAAGACGAAATAATTGTTACTATAGGTTTCGATATAATTACGAGTGTTCTAATAAAAACTAAAAAACTGATTACGGAGGCATTCTAATTGGCTTAAAATAATTAACAGACCGTTCAAAACAAGCCATTTGATTAAAAACTTTTTTATATTAATAGCCCTGACTCGTACACTAGCAAACCTAGAGAAGGTATTTTAGAAGTCAGATACAGGTATTTGGCAAATAAGAAATAAAAAGAAGAAACACGGTAAAAAATAAAAAGGTAGCGCAAGACAGTAGCGTGTGGAAGTCCCTACAAGAGGTGTTTATCAAGCTGTGGGCATCTGTAGGTTGACGATGACGATGTTAGGAGAAAGAATAAAAATAACAAGTAGTAATTTAAAAAAAGAAAAATACGACTGCTCTGCCATATTGTTTTTTTATTCAAAAAACTATAGCCAGACTAGCTGATGCCCGCGACTTCGTACGCGTGGATTTAGGTTGTAAAGATCCCGTGGGAACTCTTTAATTTTCCGGGATAAAAAGATCTTACTCTCCAGGTCTTAAACTATACCCATGCAAAAAATCACGTCGATCCGTTGCTCTTTTGCGACGTGATTGAAGGACAAACCAACAAATCAATAAACCAACAAACCAACAAACGAACACATTTCGCATTTATAATATGGGTAGTGATGTGTCACTGATGATGTAAGGATTCTAACGATATAGCAGAACCTAGAAGCTCACATACATACATACAAGCATGAACCTTGAAAACAGTAGGTACACTTTTTTTGGGCAGTCATGTGATATTAAAAGAGTACAAACCAGGAGCTCTACACCAGGTAGTCGAGGGTGTGTCAGTAACTGCACTGAACGCTTCGATGCGCCAACGTTTGGACTCGTAGCAGTTGGGGAAATGACGTATGGTCATCTGAGTTATTGTTTCATTGTTCGAACACCCGTTGTCTTGGTAGTACATTATATTGAGGTACTGGATCTCTCCATTTTTGTTCACACCTGCCTATGGAAATATAATTACAATTTCGTAATTTTGTCAGCCTAGTGATGGAGCCGTGATAGTCCAATCGTTAAGATTCAGATTGGTCTTCTATTCATTCAGAGGTTCTAGAATTTGATCGTGCGAGGCCCGACACGCACCTCTCTTTTCGGAGTTTTATGCGTTTGAAAAAATTAAATCAGTAAAAAATTTTAGGCCGCAGCGCTATACGAGCTGAATTGCAGTGAGTTAAGCACTGAGCGTCAGCGACACGCCTTTCTAATATGAAAAGTAGTAGAAGCTATTTATATTGTCATATTTAGAATTCTAGGATCGGTCCGAGAACTATACCTACGGCTACCGAATAACTTTTATCTTTCCTGAGAGAGAGAGAGAGAGAGAGAGAGAGATATATATATATAAGAAATACGCTATTGAGAGGCGTTTATCTAGGCCGCAGCGTTATGTGGGTTGAATTGTATTTTATTACGTTCGTTACAAATAGTTGCTATTTATTTAACCGTCTTCGTGAAGTGATTTTTCTGTACCTGGAAAGTGGGAGGTACAGTCAAGTATTCTGTAATATAACTATTACAACATAAAATATATCGGTAGACCTACTACCGCTACCGTACTATATGTAACGCGTAAAATTTAACTCCTCACGCGACATTTCAACTTTTTGTTGGAAACTTCGTGTCAAAAGTATGAGTTTAGTCCTTATTTTAAGGGTAAACCGTACTTTTGAGATGACAGTTGAAGCATAGAGTTAAAATGGTGCGTGAGGAGTCATTTTGTATGGACTATACAAAAAACTTGGTATCGTAGACCGACGATATATTTATTTTATTATTGTGCTTGAAAGGAATTCATTGGAACTCTATCAAATAGAGAAATTCCAGAAATATTAATAATATGAAATATGTTTTATTATCCTTACTTCGAATTTGCAATATGTGGGGGCCCTTTTCCCAACAACTCTCATATTATCTTCTATAGGTAGAATGAATCTGCATGTTTTTCCTTGGATACGTGTCACAATAGCAGCCGCGCAAGCGATTTGAGCAGATCTGGTTATTTTGCCTCCGTATGCCCCACCTACTCTTCTTACTATGACATTTACACTGAAACAAAAACCGGTCAAGTGCGAGTTGGACTCCCACATAAAGGGTTCCGTACCATCGTACAAGAAATAACACTTTTTTTGCAATATAACCCCACATTCAAGTTTTCCGGAATTTTCCCTATACTTGTCTATAAATAAATATTGCTGTCTGCCAAATTTCATGATTGCAGGTCAACGGGAAGTAGGTACCTATAAGTTTTGATTCTTTTGGCGGGTCTTGACAGAGAGACAGACAACAAAATATGCTCCTATAAGGGTTCCTTTTTTCTCTAGATTCGGAACCCTAAAAACAAGATTTCAACATTTTCGACATTCTACCACAGAACAGCGAGATACCGTCATGAAAGTTGACATCCATAAGTGGTAGACATCAAATCTACTCTACTACACGAAACGTTTTTGCTCGACGTTTCTGATACAAACCGCTAAGGTGAAGGAGGAGGTAATTATGACCTTACGACTGGCGAATACACTAAATTACTTAAAATCTTATCACAATTTGTATTTTGGAATTTACCTATTCACAGGAACATTTAGGCATTTGGCTACAGCAATATTAGTCAAATCTAGCCATTGCGTCGACGAGAACACATCTAAGCCATCTTCCGTGGGTCTAGCGACACACGTCTGCGGTTCCATGTAGTAATGATATTGCGTTTCAAAAACCAATTCATCACTAATCACTGCTTTAGTATCATTACCGACATCAGTCGGTGCAATGATTACATCAGATGTTACTCTTTTATCTATATCTGGTGATGACAAAACGTTTTTTACAGTTAGTAAAGGTGTTCTAGGAGACGCTGTTTCATATTTAACTTTTACCAATTTAGCTGCACGGTTGGCAACCTTTTCTCTATTAGCTACTATGATTGCAACTGGTTGTCCATGAAATTTTACTTCTTTAGAGCATAAGATCTCTTCTTTTGATTGTATGATTGGAATTTCGGTTGGAGTGAAGTTATTCTCCCCTGGTATGTCTTTGGCCGTATAAAATGCTGTGACACCTTGAATCGTCTACAAAAATAAAACATTAGGTTTCAAATTTACTTATTACCTAAGAAATAATTTAATCCACACTTTACTTACAAATATTATTTTAAATACGAAAGTGTATCTGTCTGTCTGTCAATTTAAAAACACTTAAATCCACGTGGATGAAGTTGCGGGCATCACATATTTGTTACAGAGCTAGATATGTATGTAGGTTTATTTTTATCCCGGAAAATCAAACAGTACCCACGGAATTTTAGGAAAAGCTGAATAGGCGGATGAAGCTACGGGCATTATCTACGGGCGGATCAACTAGTAATATCTATATATTTCGATATAATTTCACAGTTAGAATTATATTTAACATGGATATAGGTGGCCTGTAGGCTGTAGGTGTGCCTGGTTTTCAAAGAACCAAGAAATAACATTTTCTTTTCTCTACGTTCTTAGAAATTCTTTTCTTCTTTCAATTCTATTTGGTCATGTTTTTAAAAGTCTATATACCTAATTGCCGTGATAGCCTAGTGACGTAGGCCTTCTAAACAGAGGTCGGGGGTTCGATCCCGGGCACGCACCTCTAACTTTTCGGAATAATGTGTGTTTTAAGTAATTAAATATCACTTGCTTTAACGGTGAAGGAAAACATCATGAGGAAACCTGCATACTTAAGAGTTCTCCATAATGTTCTCAAAGGTGTGTGAAGTCTACCAATCCGCACATACGACTACAGACTATATATAGACTACGGCCAAAACCCTTTCACTCTGAGAGGAGACCCGTGGCTCTGTAGTGAGCTGGCGATGGGATGATCATGATGATACCTAATTGTAGATGTTTTTTTTAAATACTTACAAAAGCTTCAGAAGTATCAAAACCGGCCATAACGCTGCCGGGCATAACATCAGCAGTAACAAAGGCTCCATACACTTCGTCTGTTTGACTTGGCAAGTCATTTGCGAATGTGGCCTCCCCGCTACACTGGAGCAATCCTTCTAATTTGGGCACGGGTTTGTTCAGCGGCCATATTGTTTCGTCTGTGTCATATGTTTGCGTCCCTTTCGAAGTTTGTCGTTTGATCACTCCGCCGCCCGAACGGTATTTTTCATTTAATTTGCCTTCAGGGCACAGACTTAAAACCGCCTGCAATGAAATATGTAGGTCTGTTCATGTGATCAGTACCCTTATTATAAATGCAAAAGTGTGTTTGTTTGTTAGTTTATTGGTTTATTGGTTTGTTGTTGCGACGGTGCACCGGATTGACGTAATTTTTTGCATGGGTATAGATAAAGACCTGGAGAGTGACATAGGCTACTTTTTATCCCGAAAAATCAAAGAGTTCCCACGGAATTTTTCAAATATGACATAGACACCCGCTAAAGGATTTTGAAAATTCAACCCCTAAGGGTTAAAATAGGGGTTCGAAGCTTGTGTAGTTCACACGGACGAAGCCGCGAGCGTAAGCTAGTAATACATAATTGAATATCTTAGTGCTAATAAATTTTACGAGACATTTCACCGCGACTATAAAGTTACACTAAAAACCAGGAAATATAATTACGTAATTAAAAAAACTAAAAACCCGACTGCTAATAAATAGTAACTGGTAACTGACAAGCAAAAAACAAGCTTTGCATTCTATAAAATAGAAATTGATAAGGTTTATGACATAAATATTAAAAAACTAGCTGCCCTGGCGAACTACGTTCTGCCTAACAGTCGATTCAAATTTTTTAAATACTTCTCTCCGTAAGAACCATCTTCGTACTTCAAGGAATATTATGAAAAAATGAATTAGCGAAATCGGTACAGCTGTTCTCGAGTTTATACACATTTAGTGATTCATTTTTATATTATAGAAGATTTGTGGCAGGCGGAGGCATTACTAGCCAACTACCTACTTAGGATTTACTTAGGACTCGCACCCGCCTGCAAACACTGATTACAGTATCAATTCATTCAGTTTTTGCCCCCCCTGAAATTTTTATTCCGTGCAATCACACCGTTTTGTTCACCAGCTTCTTATTATTTATTTTTTGCTCCATCTTCTATGATCCATCTTTAGCGAAGAAAATTAATAAAGGAGACCAACCTTGTAAAATAGAGCTAGAGCAAGCAATTTTCGATATTGCGCCGATGGTTCCGGCGGTGCTTCAAGGGGATTAATTTCTTCGTGCAAAATTTTCAAAGCCATTTGCAAAGTTTCATCAGTGAAAGGATCTTTGTTGACTAACTGTCCCTCCGTTTTAACAGCGTGAACAAAGTTGGGTGAAATACCGCCAAAGACTATCGTGGCTTTTTCAATAATGTTATCGTTTTGTTTGAATTTGAATAGAATACCAGCGTTGACGATTGCGTGGGCGTTCTGGGATCGAGGCATAATCTGTAATAGCAATATAAACATGAATACAGTACGCGACCGAAAGTAATGTACATCGACCTTTAGAAGGAGATATCAAATTTGTAGAGCACTGTCTATGTCGTTTAGACCGACAAAACGTCATATAGGTATGAGTGACAGAGACAACGCTCTACAAAGCCGAAATATCATTCTAAAGGCCGATGTACATTACTCTAGGCTGCGTACTGTAGGGACCTGTAGGAGAATCAGGGTAACCGACATTGTGCAGTGGGTGGCGAAGCTGAAGTGGCAATGGGCAGGGCACATAGTTCAGAAAACTGATAAACATTTGGGGTCCCAAGGTGCTGGAATGGCTTAGATTATTTTGTTTCGCACACACAACAAACATCACTCAACACACACATTTTGTATCGCATTCGTATTTATCTGTGGAATGCGTACACCCATCCGGGCAAAGCCGGGGCGGACCAACTAGTACACTAGGTATTATAAAACATTGAAGTAGGAATAAAGTATAAAAAAGTACGTACTCACCTTATATGTTTTGATCTTACAAGAACATGATAATGGCGGGAGCACAACGTTTAATATTACTTTTCGTTTCATATTATATTTCAGAAAATCCAATAATGATATTGTGCTTTGCTTGCTGGGAGCTTCAGCTAAAATATATTGTCCAGAATAATAATCCATACTCTAAGGCTGAGATCTATAGAGCGTACCTACTTCGACTTTGCTTAGACTTAACACACTGTTAAAACGGAACAGCGTTATATAGCTGGCATAAATCCATCTCGTTTTAACTGAAACTTAAGTGTGAGCCAAAGAACTTCCATGTACTACTAGTGAGCTAAGTCAAAGTGCGCTCTATAGATCCCATTACGTACGGTCAACTAGTACCCGGCGACTCAGTCGACGACGTCGTCGTGTCACGTGTGTATGCGCACGCAGTCACGACACACACGACACACGACGACTTCGTACGGTGTGGTGTGGTGGACTCTTCCAACCCTTCTTATTCTGAGCGTACCTGTGCTCAATAGTGGGCCGGCGTGGCGATGGGTTGATCATGATGATCTGTCGGCTAAGTTTTCACGGCCAATCTGTTTCACCGATTTTGACGAAATTTGGTGACGGACATAGGCTACTTTTATTCCGGAAAACCTCTCACGGGGTTTCTTAAAAACCTAAATCTACGCGGATGGAGTCGCGGGCATCATCTAGTATGTAGGTAGATACGTATAAGTTGCGATGGGGTTGGCACTTCGATCACATAAAGTGGTAGTAGGTCAGAGTAGGTACTAGGTAGGTACCTACTTTGTTTAAAATAGTTTTTTTTGGGAGAAAGTTGCAACAAGCTTATTTTTTAGAATTTTATGAAAATTCTAAAAAATAAGTCATTTACATTCTAAATGGATAAAAGATATGTTTAAAAAAACCGTAACAATTTTTTTGTTAACAATTATTTATTTATTCGGAAATAAAACCCGTCTTACCTACGGTAATCATCCCTCCAACAGTTTCAAATAGCAAGAAAAGGTCAGACGGGAATTCGTTATTTGCGTGCTTCAAATATAAATTTCCTCCGATAGTACCGATCTGAAAGTAAATAATATATACCTACTTATTGATATTAATCTGAAACCTACTTATATGATATTAATGAAATAAAACTATAGGTACGCGACGCACAGCCCGGTGCGGGATAGTGCGGGTTACGTGCGGGTGTGCGGGATGCCCCCCACCCCATACCCTTATAATAACTAAGCGCTAAAAACCTAAGGCCTGAGCGAGCCCTATAATAACTTCTCTCAATGGTAGGTACATTGAAAAAACAACCATTAGGTAAGTGGTAATAGCCTAATAATTACAACAGCCTCCTTCCTATACGAGGGGTCCAAGGTTCGACCCGGCCACACACTTCTGACTTTCGAAGTTGTGTGTTAAGTTTAAGCAATTCTTTAACGGTGGAAGAAAACATCGTAAAGAAACCAGTTCTCAGTAATGGTCTGGCGTTAGGTTAAGATGATGCGCAAATGAAGCAAAAATAAACATGCGCGGGATTATATTTTTTGAAATGAGTCTTCAATATCCAGCAGCAAAAAAAGATTTTAATCTATGGCATTAAATACTTGATCCCGAAACGATAAAAGATGGCGGTCTTTACAGCTGATATGTTTGGTGGCCATTTTCTCTAAAAAAAGATCTGAATTACTTTTAAGCAATCTTTCAAGTGCACCTAAAGAAGTTTTACTTCAAAAAGCTACAACAAAAGACAAATCCTTAATACGTTGAGCAACTGAAGCTTTAAATTCTTAAGAAGGAATTATGGGCTTAAAATATTTACGTTCTTACATTTCTCACTGGAATATGCGCGACTAAATCCAAATGTCTGTTAAATTCTTTCAAGTAAGCAAAATCTTCGTTTTCCGTGGATAGTTTTGCAAAAATTTCCATCATTTCCGTCAAAGTCATACCAGCTCCTAATATTAGATTTACATCCGTAATGTACCCTTTCAATTCCGCTACACTGAATATATCTATTACGCATTTCGGATATTCAGTTACATGGTACACACCTGAAATTAATTATTCATTAGCCAGCATACTCGAATATCAGTTTAAATTACAGTATGACATAATTTAGAAGTCACTATGGCAAAATTAGCAATTAATACTTCTGAACTGAGACTTTATTACGCCTGTAGAGCGAATAAGATCTTTATACAGACGCGATAAGTTATAAAATTATTTATGCTCAAAACATTTGTAAAAATTAATGATGGTCAATGAACCAATTGTCAGAAGCAGAACCATCCTGAATGGCGTCAAAATGGGGCAATGTTGCTAATTCTTTTGTACCTGCTCCTAAACTAACTGAAACTTCTAAACTGAACTGAATCAACAGGTCTAAATCTCGATCTATGTTTTTTCAAGGGTAGCATTATAGACCCGGCGTTTTACTTAAGAGATTGCTTACAACAGAATTAGCCACGATATCAAATTTTAGTAATATAATTGCTAAAATTGCCGTAGGAAATCTCATATTTTTCGAAATGAGAAGTATCCTATGGTATTCTTCATGTCTTTAACTATATCCATACGAAAAATCACGTGGATCTGTTGCTGTGGGATTTAGGACAAAGGCGTGAAAAATGAAACCTTTTGTATTCTGTGATAAAAGTAGCCTACATTACTCTCCAGGTCTTTAGCCATATCCATCCAAAAATTACATTGATCTATAGCTCAGTTGCAGCGTGCTTAAAAAATACATAAACATACTTTCGCATATGTAATATTAAGAAGAGATTTACCTTGCCCAGTGTTTCCTGCTACCAATTTGTATTCGTCACATTGAGCTATAGTTTTAAATACATCATTTAACTTGAATAACTTAAACCACTTATAATTTGCACCTTTTATAGCAAGCATGTTATTGTTACTCTTTTCTATAACACACCAGTCATCTTCTTTTGCATTCGTTTCGATTACTTTATCATTCCTTTCATTATTATGGTTACAGTTTTCTGTACATCTAACTCCACAGCATTTAAAATTAGCCATTTCTTCTATGTCAACTAGTTTGTTTTTTAAATCATCATCGGCGTCTTTTGCAAAGCTTTTGAAGGCATCAGCTATTGGTCTGTAACCGGTACACCTGCATATGTTGCCAGCAAATGAATTTTCTACTTCCTCTGTACTTATATCCTTATTCTTATCTGTGTATAAACTGAAATAAAAGATTATGATTATGTTCATTACAAAATTAAGATTGATTTTTCACCGCGAATGTGCGAGAAAATTATAACGAGTGTATGTAATGGGAATATCTATCTAATTCCCTTCAACTTGATAGCTTATTTCACCGGACTCTATAATAAAATAAGCTATAGCAATAAAGCCATTGATCAGGTTTCTAAAGCGCAACGCACTTCTGCAGAATAGAGTGGTAACAATTCAAACTCAGCTTTATTTTCTTTGGAATAGCACCAGCAGTAAAACCAAATTCCGTTCTCTCGGCTCACCTCTATGACATAGTAAGTAAAGCTTAAAGTTTAAAATAAGACGCTTTGGCGCGACTCCATTCCACTTTGGAAGTGTGTATCTAAGTTTATAATATTGTTGGATAAGTATAAAAAAGCTGTAGGTACCTATACATATTCATGACCCAACCAGGGGTGCAGTAACCCCACTGGGTTCCGTTAAATTTTGCCAATCTACTCTGAATTTCATGATATCCAATAGTTTTGTTCCCAATGCCTTCAACAGTCGTGATTTCCCAACCATGGCAAGAGAGAACCGATACTAAACACTGGAAATAAAGATAACTTTAATATAATTTAGAAAATTTTATTGTGACGGATAATGTGTACTGATGGGTACCTATACTAAATACTGTGGTGAATTTTACTTCAACCTTTTATCCTGCAATATTTATCAAGAAAATATTATGAGTTATGACAAAAATGTAACCAAGATTTCTGGTTTTGGATTTTAAAATATGATATCTATAATTTTTTATTATAGTATTTTTACCCACACTTCAAGGAAATTTGTAAATAATTTTTAAATACAATATATTATCAAAAATAGTGGAACCGGCAGGATTCAAACCTGCGTCTCCTGGGATCGCGCCCGACGTTCTGACGGCTAAGCTACGGTTCGCTTACTGTCAGTGACGAAGTTTGTTCATTCAGTACTGAAGCGACTGTTAATGCCATCTAGTAGCGACACTTTGCAGTTATCGAAAGTGCCGGCTCCGCAATTTTTGATATGTATTAAAAGTCACGGATGAGCGTGGTCACCGGTCACGTACTTACAGAATTGACAGCAAAAGTTTTCACTTCGTTCATCGGCGGCAAAGCGGCGCGTATTGAAACGATGCAAGCACCACATCCGCCTTCATGGCACATCGCCTTAGTGCCACGCAGATCAGCCACTGTTCTTATGTATTCGTTCAAAGTTACATCCGGACTATATCTGCCGTCAGCTGCAATTTATATTTAACTAGCTCATGCTCGCGACTTCGTCCGTGTGGACTACACAAATTTCAAACCCCTATTTCACCCCCTTAGGGGTTGAATTTTCAAAAATCCTTTCTTAGCGGATGCCTACGTCATAATAGCTATCGGCATGCCAAATTTCAGCTAGATCCGTTCAGTAGTTTGAGCTGTGCGTTAATAGATCAGTCAGTCAGTCAATCACATATAAAAGGAAAAGGTGACTGACTGACTGACTGGCTGAATGACTGACTGATCTATCAACGCATAAGCATAAGCGAGTTTTATATATTTAGACTAGGTAGATGATGCCCGCTATTCGTTAGCGTAAGTTTCGGTTTTTCAAAAATCCCTTGACAAATTTTTGATTTTCTGGGATAAAAAGTAGACTATATCCATCTCCAGGATATAAGCTATCTCTGTACTAAACAGACACGAGTCGCGACTTCTTCGGCGTGGATTTAGATTTTTTCTTTCTGATGTTTTCCGATGTCTTTTAATCCCTGAGCTGAGAGTCCATACTCCTGGCCACCCAAGAGCCGTGAATATAAATAAACGTAAAAATAAAAAACCTTAATGCGCTGTTTACCCAAAATGTTATTTTTTTTGTCAAAGTTCCCGCTATCTGCATTTAAACATTGGAGTACACATTAGACCAATGCGTTTTGGCGAACATGTACATAGCCATTTGGCGTGTGCCAGACGTTGGCTTGGTTGCCAACTTTTTTTTATACAAACATCAAGGGATCATGTTGCTATTTGCAAGCAGCATAAGTATTTCATACTTTAAAACACGTCAAACCAGAGAAAACTTGGCTTATTTAGCTAACACTCCAGGCTAACATAATATAGGATAGTTTTTATCCCGAAAAAAAAAATTGTTTTAGTGTCTGAATAACGGTAAGTATTCTAAAAATAAATTATTCAACAAAATGGATAACTTTCATGTAAGTATCTATACCAAAACTGATTTACAAACCTTTTAGGTAACCGGAAACCTTTATAATTTAAGAGTACCTTTCTAACTCATTTAACTAGATACTTTGAAACACTTTGATTCACTACGAATTACGATGCTGCGTAGTAACCAAATTACGTGTACCTATTCCTAATATTATAAAATTAATTACTGACCCACCCCATATAAAAGGATATAAGTACTATTGGCCGACGCAATTAAATCAGGGATTTAAGATTTTGTATGTGGATTGAATCTAGGTTAGGCCTCTATAACAGGGAGAGGATTCCAAATTTAAATCGTTTATTTAAATTGGGTACTATAATTGTACTCTTGTTAGAAAAGCTCATAGTGACGGGCAACACTGAGGGCAAAAGACCGAGAGGCCGCTCACCAACTAGGTGGTCCGACCAGCTAAAGCAGTCCAGCTGTGGATTTTATCACATTGCGAAAATGGCCACCGACAGAAGCCGATGGAAACATTTAATCCATTCGAGGGCAGGTTGCCAGGACCACGATCTTCAGCAATAAAGGAACGACCGGAGAGAGAGAGAGTACTCTTTTTGTTAGTTGTTGAGTTTGTACTGTTAATAAAAGCTTTTAAAAAAAAAAGTATATGTAGTGACGATAATTTAGTTACGAGGCGAAGCGCGAGGGTTCTAAACGCGGATAACTATTTAATACCTACAATACAATTAGACATTACAATAAGATAAAAATTTCAGAATTTCAGCCCTTCAAGCGAACCCGGGGCGGGAATAGTATAATACTATGTTGAAACAGTTTATTCATTTGTAATATTCATCATCCAAAACATACAAGCTTTAAATCAAAACTTTTGCAGTTGGAATTGTTTCGAGCTTCAATCGCAAATCAATCAGTAGTGTATCCTACAAAGGTGGGTGGAAGTGGGTGGATGAGAGAGGCAGAGGACCGGATGTGGTGATGCAATTTCAGGAAGGCCTATATGTCCAGCAGTAGAGTTTCATACATGGTTTCGCAATTCATAAGTATAAATATTATTAGATACATGCGAAAATTCAGTAAATGCAAAAAGTCTCTGTCAGTTATCTTTTTGCAGCCCATCCTTTTAATCGATCTTGACAAAATTTGTATAGAGATAGCTTGCGTCCTGATAACGGACATAACATGCTACTTTTTATCTCGGAAAATCCTCGGAATTTTCCGTATAAAGTCGCGGGCATCATCTAATAGAGGTTTAAAGTGATTACGTAGGCACTTACCTTCATACTGAATTCCGTTGATTTTAAAAATAACTTTCGTCATTTTCGAAAAATCCAAATCTCTTTCAGATGTTTTTGTTTCTAACTTGTATTACAATAACGCTGTCTATAGTCGTCACATTTATTTGTAGCCCAAATGATGATTTTCACGTA
Organism: Maniola hyperantus; assembly: GCF_902806685.2. NCBI lineage: Eukaryota > Metazoa > Arthropoda > Insecta > Lepidoptera > Nymphalidae > Maniola > Maniola hyperantus. The sequence continues at coordinate 2,952,602 of NC_048551.1, read as the reverse complement.
TTTTCATGCGTAAAGAGTTTATGCCAATCTGTCTATACCGTTCTAGGACATAATGTGACTTTGCTCTATCAGTATTCATTTATAATGACCACTGGCCAGGGAGTAATAATGATATATTACACCAAATTGAAGTTGTTACACGAATAACTCAACAGAACCATCAATTCAGAGGTACTTTGTATAGGTACCGATTGTGATAAACCCGTCGCCTGCCACTTTACTATCATCATCATCATCATCAGCCTGCGGACGTCCACGGTTGGACATAGGCCTTCCCTAAAGAGCGCCACCACAGTCCACACCCGGTCCTCAGCCTTCCTTCCAGCCACTTCCCGCCAGCCTCTTTATATCATCGGTCCATCGTGCTGGAGGGTGTACCACACTACGCTTGCTTAAACGCGGTCTCCACTCAAGGTCTTTACGGCTCCAACGGCCATCGCCTCTACGACAGGCATGACCTGCCCACTGCCACTTCAGCTTGGTGACCTCGGTTCTCTTGCGGATCTCCTCATTTCGGATCTTATCCCTCAGGGAAAGTCCTAACATAGCCCTCTCCATAGCTCGCTGAGCGACTTTGTGAACAAGGCCGTTTGTCAGTGGCACTGATTCTGTTGTCTTTCTCTAAACTAAATTTAGAGTATCTGTATCTTTTTCTTTTTAATATTGCTAAAAAGGACAGAACATGAATTTTACATTTTATCTACTGTAAACTTTAGTGCACGCTACAAATTTAAGCATAAGGCCCGCGACTGCCAGCTAAAATCACGAGGTTTGACAGCTCTAAACTAAATTTAAAATTGTCAAACTGTGCCTGTCCTTTTCATATTACATTATTAAGAAGAAAATGTGAAAGTCCAAAATTTAGGTGTGCTCAGAATCAGTACTTGTCCTACTAACCGCTTTAGTGCAATTAATGCAAATTTAGTCTGTTTAAAAAATCAATCTTAAGTCTAGACTAGTACGCCTGGACTTAGGTTTTTAAAAATTCCGTGAGAAATCTTTGATTTTCCGGGATAAAAAGTAGCCTATGTCCTTCCCCAGGATATCAGCTCTGTACCAAATTTCATCAAAGTCGGTTAAACTGTTAGGCCGTGAAAAGCTAGCAGACAGACAGACAGACACACTTTCGCATTTATAATATTAGTATGGATTAGTATGGTAATTTAATTAATTATTCTTAAGTGTAGTATGTATTTTGCATGTCTTTAGTGTTTGTATCACGTCGCATCTACGTAAGATGTTTACGTATAGTAATATTAATTTAATCACTAATCTTAGCCATCCGTTATTTTGTTGGCACGATACATCTTAGATACTAGATGCTTCGATTTTAAGTACTTTCTATAACATCATAGGTCACCAAGTGATATTTGATTGCTTAAATCGTGCTTAAAACTCATACACCTCCGAAAAGTAAGAGGTACTAACCCGGTGATTACGTATCTCGCGACAGGCTTGCGACAGGCGTACATCTCGCGATCACTGCTGTCAAACGTCACACGTAACAGCGGCTAGAGAGAGACAGCAATAGCCACAAAGCAAAATAGGAAAAAGAAGAAGAGAGACAGCAAATGAATCGCATTGCTACTGCTCTCGCGTTGCTGTCGCTACTGCGACGTTTTACGTACGCGCCGGTACCTCCCGAATAGGTGGACGTCGCAACCACTAGGCTATCACAGCTTATGAATTATGATAACGATTAAAATAGGTCTTTTCTACTTTGTTCTTATTCTTTAACTCTAATAAGTAGTAACATACTCGTACCCAAGAGGTCGTGTTTAATATACCTAGGTAAACGTGTGGAAATGGTAATTTCACGGTCTGCTGAATTGTCTTCATTACGCTTAGTACGAGATTATTCTCGTATATACGTCTCATGCCGCCTCTACACATAGGCCAGCGCATTCGCCAACGCGCTGGCGGTGCGCTTGCCAACGCGCTTGTGAGTAATCCACACATTGGAAGGTCGTTCAGTATGGTTTGGTTCGGGTCAATGTGCGGACGGATTCAAAATGGATGTTGAGTCGCTCACTTTCACATTTATAATATTAAAATAATAATAAAGTAGAATGCTCTTTGTGAAGTAAAACCATAGAGCAGAAACAAAGAGGAGTTGGCCTAAGCAACTGTGCACTGTGATTTTCAACTAGGTCCTGACGTCATCACTGTGGGCGGGGCCTTAGTTAGTATGCTGTCTGCGTTCGTCAGGTTCACATATATTGAGACTCGTATTATCGGTGTGTTTTCGCGTTTTTAAGAACAAAAGGATGAAGTGTTGTGTTTTATCGTGTCAAAGTTATTCAGACAGACGTTCTGATGCTATGAATGGTATCACATTTCATTTGTAAGTAATTTTATACGTAATTTCTACACTTATTGACATCTAGTGTGAGATAGCTGAACTATGTAGTGACATCAATATATCGATGTTAGGTCGCTAAGCGAGTAGTTTTGCTACTAACCCGCAGATGGAAAATTGAGAAGTGGGCGGCGTTCCACAACCCCTCACCCCGCAAAATGTCACTCGATATTTCATAGGGAAATCTTAATACAACATCTCCTCTTTGTTTCTGCTCTATGAGTAAAACATCGTGAGGAAAACGGCATGTCGAAACCTTATTTATTTAGCACTTTTAATACTTACAACATTTTTATTTTTATGATACTTATTTTTTGGGTTCCATAGGCAGTTTTCACTCTGATAGAGCTCAAGAAATTTAAATGTTTTCTCGTTACTCATGTTCGCCATTTCGTCAAGTTAATCAAGTGTTAATTCGCCGCAAGAAGAAAACGTGCACTCTTGACCGCTGCTCCAGGCAAACTAATCGCGCGGCCAATGTGTGGAACGTGCGCCAAGCTTGCGACAAGTGTCCTTTGATGTTGCCGACACCGCGCGGCAAGCTCGCAAGCGCGCCAGCCAACGTTCAAATGCCTACCGCCAATGCGCCAACGCCCGTTCTACACATTGGGCCAGTGGCTGGGCCAGCGCGCTTGCCAACGCGTTGGCCTATGTGTAGAGGCGGCATCACCAACGTTGATAGTATTCGAGTGTCGAAACACTGACGCGTTATAGTAAACTGGATCTTAACAGCCTTGTTTTAAAGCTCAAGTTTGTCTACACCTCTACAGCCAGCGCTCCAAGCGGAAACGTTGCGAAATTAAAATCAGTGGCATTGAATTTTTGACTTTAATTCAAGGTTAATTAGGGTCCATTTTGCTTTGCCGTATTTTTGTTTCGACTCTCGAATTCTAGCAACGTTGGTGAGACGTAAAATCTTATACTAAGCGTAGGTACATAATCTGCGAGTCATGAAGGACCTTCTCAGAATTCAATACTTCTAGATAATAATAGTACTTTATTAGGATCCTAGAATAACAAAGGTATCAGCTTTCTAGATTCTAAGCTTATTCGAATATCTCTATGTGGGTATTTAATACGAATTTCAATTATGATTGTGTGACATTGGCTACTTGGATTACTTCAACGACTTATACTTTTGATAAAAATATTATATTTCGTTAGATTACTTATTATAGAATTTCTCGGAGAAAATAGTTTTATTCATAGCCTCGAAGGAAAAATAATATTCAAATACAAAATGTAAGTAGGTAGGTATAATATAATATTACATTTCTATTTTACGTCCAATACAAGTAAATTAATTATCTAAATATATAAAAAGACAAGGTGACTGACTGACTGACTGACTGACTGATCTATCAACGCACAGCTCAAACTACTGGACGGATCGGGCTGAAATTTGGCATGCTGATAGCTATTATGACGTAGGCATCCGCTAAGAAAGGATTTTAGAAAATGCATCCTTTAAAGGGGTACAATATAGGGGTCTGAAATTTGTGTAGTCCACGCGAACGAAGTACGAAGTTAACGAAGTCGCGGGCATAAGCTAGTTTTAGGATAAAGCATTAGGTTTACACAAACTAGGTAACTATTAACAAAATGGGTGGTTATAAATAAAATTATATGATACTAACTTATGCTCGCGACTTCGTCCACGTGGACTTCACAAATTTAAAGCCCCTATTTCACCCCCTTAGTGGTTGAATTTTCAAAAATCGTTTCTTTGCGAATGCCTACGTCATAATGGCTATCTGCATGCCTTTCAGCCCGATCCGTCCACTAGTTTGAGCTGTGCGTTGATAGATCAGTCAGTCAGTCAGTCAGTCACCTTTTCCTTTTATTTATTTAGACTACTCAAAGCCCTCATCGCTAACTGCGGTATTATATATTAAAGAAGATGTACGGCGGACCAAGTCGTGGGCAAAAGCTTGTATGCGCGCGTTATTGCAATACAAAATGTTCTATTTTATGCTCAAGTGCCATGAAAATGTTCTCCGCTGTGCATGGTATACCTGAAACGAAATGATTAAAAAAAAATGATTAAAAAAATACTTTTTAACTAAGTATAAGATAGGTTTACGCTTGACGACCGTCGGACAAGTACGAGTCGAACTTGCACACGAAGGGTTCCGTACCATCGTAAAAGAAATCTTAAGCCAGTATAGTAAAAATTTGCAAGTTAATGTCAAACAGCGCCAACTTGATGTGATTTAATTTAATTTAATTTAATTTAGTTTAGTTAATTGTAGATAGGTACGATAGAAAGTAAGTTATGTATATCGGCCTTTAGAATGATATTCGGCTTTGTAGAGCGTTGTCTCTGTCACTCATACTTATATGACGTTTTGTCGGTCTCAACGACAGATACAACGCTCTATAAATCTGCTATCTCCGATGTACCTACATTAACTTTCGGCGACGTACTGTAACTTATTTGGTTGGGAATACAAACGACAATTTTCTTTGTGATGTAACCACACGGTGTTCGGATTTTTTCTTTATCTACTTGTGCTATAGAACATTGCTACATGCCAAATTTCATGATTGGTCAACGTGAAGTAGGTACCCTACAGATTTTGATTTCCCCGAATTGACATGTCAGGCAGACGTAGTCAGTTTTAGTACCTACATTAAAATACTACTTTTACTCTATTTTACTTTTGGTTATTATACTTTTTACATAATATATGAAGGCCGCAACTTCGTCCGCGTGGATTTAGGTTTTAAAAATCCCGGGGAAGGACATACTTTTATCCTGGAATATGAAAGAGTTCCCACGGGATACTTCAGTAAAAAAAGTGTCTTTAAGTGTAAATTCCATCAAAATCTGTTGAACGGATGAGCCGACAGACCCACAGACAAACAGAAAAGTTATTCAAACAAACCTATTTCGAACCATTGGTCCGGATAGCCCGCGTCGAGTCGAGCGTTGCGGATAGCCTCCCGAAAAGTGTGCAGGACTATTGTGGCCAGGCAAAAAGCCGGTTCTCCTGTGGCTGAAAAATTATATCGGTTTTTACCGAGTCAGTATTAGCTTACGATATTTATAAGCGTTAGATCTAAATAATTAAATAAACTAAAAGTTAAATAATAAAACGTAAAAATAAATACATTATGTAAGAAGGCAGATCGCCCACCGCAACTTTTAGCAGCGATATATTTTTGCACCCTGAATTAAAAATCACCCACTGTGCAAGTTTAAGTGTAATTACTTGATGGTATGTACTATTATACAATGTACCTTTTGATTGAAGTAGACCATGTTCGTTACCCGCATTCCTGCGAAAGTAAATCCTCATGTCGGCGGGGATATCTTTGATTCCCGGCGGCTTGTACGTCCATGTACGATTGGTTAGTAGTTCTCCCGTCGACTGGTCGTAGATAAGGTTTTCCGATGTCCAGTATCCTAAACCCATCACGAATGCACCTTCTATCTAAACATATATAAAAAAAGTAAGTATCTTTCTTTGGGTCGCGAGAGTAAAGTGATCTAAAAAATGATATGAAATGTGGACATTTCTTACCCTGTACATTGGTTCGAAAGTTAAACTTCCCGGACAGTGTTACTACTGTCCAGAAAAGTAAGTATGGAATTTCATCTCTGGACAGTAGGTATTACTACAGCTGTCCAGGAAAGTACCTAAGTATGTTCATTTCATATCAGAAGTTATCCATTGGTTGGCATGATTTGTATAATAATTAGATAAGGCTAGCTTTAAGTTTTATTGGAATATTTTAATTTTAAAAAACTTATCGATAGATTACAGATAGATTGGTTATTAATTATTATTAATATCAACCGTAGATTACCTTCACGTAAAATAAAATTTTAACAGCAATTTTTCGGTGCTATTGATGTTAGTCATGTTTTCAGTACTGAGGGTTTTAGAAATCTTAGAGTGAGCAATCTCCTTTTATTTTGCTGAAGTGCGCAATATTTCTTACTGAATTCTGTGACACGTGGAAATTGAGTCCGTGAGGCTTCATACAGTTTTCATGTGTCACAGAATTCTTCGGGAAATTTTTTCCCATGCGGTGAAATTTTGAACTACCTAAATTTTTTCGACTCCTACTCTGAAAATTTATATGAGCAGAAATGAATTTTTATAAATATAAAGTCTATAAGAGCCATCTTTTCTGCGAACACTTCGTGAAATATACCTACGGTCTTCGACGACATTGTGTATGATGATGAATGATGATGTATGATGTATTTGCACTAGACTGGTCATTCCGAACAAAAATGTTTGCAGGCTGCAACTATAGCTGCTATTGCTAACTTTTTGACCAGTGGCATACTCGGTGAAATAAACAAATGACCCATCCAGTGCGTAGTACATATAGGTCACTAGTTTTAGCATAAAAACTTTCAGACGTGCATTATAATATGGGGATAAACGTGTGTAGCATCTAAAGTTTTTGTGGTAAGACAGTTAATTTTTAATTCAGTCAGATTAGTAGAAAACTTACCTGCCCAACATCTATTACAGGACTTAAACTTCGCCCTGTATCTTCGAGTAAATCTACCCTTCTTACATCATGATTACCAGTGAGTATATCAATTTCTACTTCTAGAGCACAAACTGCATACACGTTATACGATTTTAGGTCATCTTTAGTCGAATACATATACGACGCTTGTAAATCCACACCTTCTTGATAAGCTTTGGTAATGAGTTCCTCCCAAGCAACCGAACCTTTTGCTTTAATAGGTGCCAACCTTTCTACAAGTATTTCACATGCTTTTTTGGTCGCAAAAGCAACGCATTCACTACCAATACTTGCACCAGTAACCATTGCATTCGGTGAAACTACACTTGTACTTGGTTTTATTCTGATCTTGTCTAAAGGTATTCCCAATACGAAAGCGCACACTTGAGCTACTTTGGTATTCAGTCCTTGTCCCATAGCTATGCCACCATGACAAATTACAACTGAGGCGTCCGCGTGATAAATTGATACTACTGAATTATAATTCCCGAAGTAATATATTTCGAACGTCATGGGCATTAATTTTAAAGCCCTTTTCATCCATCTGTTCTGTTTATTGTATGTAATAATTTCCTCATTACGCCTTTCGTACTCGGAATCGGTTTTCAATTGATTGATCATGTCTGGGAAAGGATTGTTTTGTGTTTCCATATTTCCGAGACGTACTTGCATGGGATCTTTTCCTATATTAAATGCGATATATTCCATAATATTTTCAATCATTGCAACACCTTCTGTAGACGCTATAAATAAAACGAAGCTTAAAATATAAATAAAAACTACTGTTACTACTAAACTTCATTGAAGCCACTCGTTTTCCAAATATAAAATAATGTATTAACTCTACGAGAATAACCAAGATTAACTATTTTCTGTGACTTGTCCATATTTAGATCCAATTGCATAGATTTTGATCACAACTAGATTGCGATAGTGCGGATGCTGACACGAGTAGAATCGAGTATTTACCTATCTTTTGGTTCACCAAAATTGTTCAACAAACACTGAAAATTACACTAAGGGCCTGTTTCACTACCTCCAGATAAACTTTATCTGACGAATATATTTCACGTGATGACAGTTTTTGTATTGTGAATCTGTCAAAATGTCAAATTTATCCGCGGTTGTGAAACTAGTCCTAAGTATTTTATTTTGGTGCACATGTACCAATAATAGCGTTCCAATGAACCAAAAGCTTAATTCGCTGAACATTCAGCGGATTATAGCGAATTAAGCTTTTGGTTCATTGTATATCATGGACTTCCGCAAGGTAATGCCTGCTTCTATACAACAATAATAGCGTTAATGAATCATTGTGGTCCAATCACGAAATAATACCTACATGGTGACCTGCAAAACGTATTTGATGCGGTGTCAGTGATGATGCTATATGATTCTATCTTCCATCGTCTTGGATCGTAGCAGCTATAAAAATGGGCGATGGTTCTTGCTGATATGTTTTCATTGAATGAATACCCGTGGTCTTGGTGAAAAGTAGTTTTTAGATATTGAATAACTCCCTCTTCATTTACCCCTACCTGAATATAAATACAAAATTATTCATAAAAATTGATAAAATTGGGGTACTGGTAAATAACCGGCTTATATTAAGCTTATATTTCAAGTATTGAAGCGGCTAAATCAATTTTGTCGAATTCCCGTAGGCAGTAGGTATAGAGAACATTGTTTGATGTCGACTATTTTTATATTGGGAGAACAAAGGCTTTGAACGAAATTTTTATAGATAAATTCTTATTTTTATAGTACACATTCAAAAAGATACAAAGCTTAAAGCGACTACGTCGCTTTAAGCGTCGCACGGTAATATTTTAAAAGTATTCTAAAATAGAGAAACGTTTAACCTTACCTCGAATTTACTATTTAGCGGCAATCTCTTTCCAATAGATTTCATATTGGTTATTAAAGGCAATATAAATCTGCATGGCTTTCTTTCTAAATGTGCAACTAATGCTGCAGCACATGCTATCTGAGAAGCACGAGATATTTTGCCTCCATATCCTCCACCCAATCTACGGACTATTACGTTAATTCTAAAAAAATATTGCCTTCTATATTAAAGATCGGTGGTGTATCATTTATTTGAATAACATGTAGCTAAGAAATTACCTAGGCAAGATATACCTAATATAATAAATCCTTATATGGCTAAAAAACTCGTTAAGGGTTAAAGCTCCAGAATTTTCACAAATACTACATTTTTATTTTATTCAAGGTCAATGTAGGTAGTAAGGGATTAACAAGTATAAAATTTATATTAAATTACCTGTTCACTGGAAGATTAAGGCACTCAGCAATAGCTACACTAACTAAATCTAACCACTGACTCGATGAATAGACATCTAAGCCGTCTTCTGTAGGAATCGCAACACATGTCTGCAGTTCCATATAGTGATGATATTGTCCTTTTAATGTTAACTCTCCGCTTAAAACATGCTTAACATCATTCCCGGCTTCTGTCGGTTCTATAATTTGATTCTTAACCATCCTTTCGTTTATTTCTGGAGATTTAAGGACACTATCTATTGTAAGCAAAGGTTTCTTTGTACTCACTAAAGAATAATTTACTTTTACGAGCTTAGCAGCTTTTTGAGCTGTCTGTTCTCTGTCAGCTATTATAATTCCAGCTGGTTGCCCGTAATACATTACTTTTCCTGAACATAAAATTTCCTCGTTGGCATCCATCATTGGAATTTTCGAAGGCGTAAAGGAATTATTTCCTGGTATATCCTTGGCAGTATAAAATCCTGATACTCCAGAAATATTCTGAAATTAAATGTGAAAACTCTTGATGTATTAACATTAAAAATTACGACAGTAAGAAATATTAGTTGTTTCTGAAGTGTAAGGATCACTTACAGAAGCTTTTTCTGTATCAAAACTACTTATCACACTTCCTGGATTAATATCAGCCGTAACAAATGCGGCAAAAACTTCATCATTCATTACAGGAATGTCATTTGAATATTCGGCTTCACCAGAACATTGCACTAATGCTTCTAATTTTGGCACTGGTTGATTCAAAGGCCATATTCTTTCATCAGTTTCAAAACTTTGGCTTCCTTTAGATGTCTCTCTTTTGAATACTTTCCAACCAGACTTATATATTGGATTTACTTTATTATCTGGACAAAAGTAAAGAATTGCCTGAAATATTATAAATATGGTGATAAGTGACAATAATAGAAATCAAATCACTTCTTAAAGTTTTTAAGGGTCCTTACTTTGTAATATAGACTAACGGCAAGCATTTTTCTATATTCAGCCGAAGGATCCAGTGGATTCTCTTCAGGTTGGATCTCCTCTTGCAGACTTTTGAGGACTAATTGTAATGTCTCATTAGTGTAGGGGTCTCGGCCAATTAATATTTCCTCAGTTCTTGTCGCATGTATAAAATCTCTAGATATTCCACCATAAACTAAAATAGCACTTTCAAGTATCTGAGAGCTGTGATGAAATTTAAACAAAAATCCGGCATTGACAATTGCATGAGAATTTTGGGCTCGAGGCATAATCTAAAACACATTTATGATGGTGAATATTAAATGATTATCTTTTTTTTTCTAATAAATCCATGCACTGCTACTGTTACCTTGTAAGTTTTGAGGGAGCAACATTGAGGTAAAGGTGGAAGTATGACATTTGAGATAAGTTTTCCGTTCATGTCCACTTTTAGGAATTCAGGAAGCGTCATTGTTATGTTCTTTCCTATACCTTCAGCTGAAATAAAAATGAATTATTGTACGTTATAATATTTTTTTCTATAGATGAATAAATTAATAATTAAAAATGTTACCTATTGTTACCATTCCGCCAACAGTTTCAAATAGAAGAAACAAATCAGATTGAAATTCATTGTTGATATGTTTAAGCATGAGGTTTCCACCTATGGTCCCAATCTGTAAAATCTCAGTATTATAATTATCATTTTTTTCTTTATGCAGCCAAAAATTTTAAAAGCCATACTTACATTTCGTACAGGAATATGGGCCACCAAATCTAAATGGTCGTGTAGTTCCTTTAAATATTTAAAATCTTCGTTAGCTGTAGACAGGCTGTGGAAAATTTCCAATAATGTTGACAAAGATATACCAGCTCCCAAAATTAAATTAACATCCAGAACATGTTCTTTAAGTTCAGACACACTGAAAATATCTATAATATTTGTTGGGTAATCAGTTTTTTGATTCACCCCTAAAACAAAATTATTGACATTAATTTTCAGCTTTTTAGGATACATATTTTGTAACATCTGCTAATGTTAATTTTTCTACATGCCTTGTCCAGTGTTTCCTGCGATCAATTTGTAATTATTATCATTTTGCATAGCTTTAAATATATCTTCTAAATAATATGCTTTAAGCCATTTATGTGCTGGACTTGTCACCATAAACGTCTTATTATTCAGTTTTTCAATCATACACCAACTAATATCATCTTTATCATTAAGTATATCAATGTTTTTACTTAAAGACTTTTTATTTAAGCACTTTCTATTAGAACAATCTCTAGTACAAGCTTTTACTAAATGTAAATCTTCTAAGTCAATAACTTTATCACGTAATGCTTTGTCGGCGTCAACTGCAAATGATTTAAAGGCTTCAGCTATTGGTCGGTAGCCAGTACACCGACAAATGTTGCTTGCAAATGAATTCTCCACTTCTTTAGTTGTTAGATTTTTATTTTTGGACATGTAGAGACTGAAATGAAAGATTCATATTATAAGATATTTTCATTTCAGGCTTACTTTATTTGAGGAATATATACCTAGAAATATTATGTTTTGATCGTTATTATGAGCCTCATAAGAAACCCCAAGAGTCATTCAGTGGGTGATAGAGAGAGCTGTGCTTGGAGTTTCTCTACATAATCAAATCAGGAATGAGTAGATCCGCAGCAGAACCAGAGTAACTGACATAACTCTGTTGCTGAAGCAGAAGTGGCAATGGGTAGGGCACATAATGCGAAAAACCATGCAAATTGGAGAAGACTCCCATTAGGTGAACAGACGACATCCAACAAATCGCAGAGAGTCGCTGGATTCGTACCTATCCCTACATCATTAAGTCTAGAGTGAAAGTCCCTACAAGAGCTCTATGTCCAACAGTGAACGTCTATTGGTAAATAACGATGATGATGATGATGATAATGTTATATTTATATGTGTATAGCTTGTACCTGTACATGTTCATCACAAATCCTGGAGAGCAATATCCACACTGAGTTCCATTAAAATTTGCGAGCCGTTTTTGTATTTCATGGTAACCAGTCCTTTCGTTACCTATGCCTTCTATTGTAGTAATATCCCATCCGTGACATGAGAAAACTGATACTAGGCACTAGAAATTTAATAATTTTTTTATGCAAGGTAGTTTTAAAAAGTTTAGAATAAATGTCAGTTAGCTTCCGACGCTTGTTTCATTACTTAGCACTGGCGACGAGAAATTTAAATTTTATTGATTAAAATTAGATAACGTGTGTGTAAGGCTACTTTAGTGTTTTAAAAGTAATTTAAACTTAGTGTTTCGCACATAAAAGTATAATCCGCGCGTGAGTGAATATATGCCTATCGGAAAAATCGAACCGTTCGATTTAACCTCAAAGCAATGGCCGGCATACGTACGCCGTGTTAAACAGTTTATATTACTAAACGAAATTAAAGTGGAACTACAGGTGCCTACGTTAATTACTGTGGTCGGCGAAGCGACATACTCATTAATGTGTGACCTTTGTGCTCCCGACCACCCAGAGAATAAGACTTTTGATAGTCTCACCGAGCTGGTCACCAACCATCTTGAACCACAACGCTCCGAGATAGCTGAAAGGCACGTTTTTCGACAAAGACGACAGCAACCGGGCGAGACATTAACGGATTATTTGCAGCACCTGAAACACCTGGCGGTTACGTGTAATTTCGGCACGAGATTAGAAGAGAATCTCCGGGACCAATTCGTCTCGGGCCTATCGAGTGACGTCATGAGATCTCGAATTTTCGCCGAAAAAAGTTTAGACTACAAAAAGGCAGTCGAGCTAGCTCTCGCTTTAGAAGCGGCAGAGAGACACGCGGTGGTGAGCGGAGGCGGCACCGCACCGCCGGCGGGCGGCGGGGACGCGAGCGAAGGCTTGCATGCGGCGCGCAGCCAGCGCGCGCGCGGTTCGCGGCTGGGCAGGAGCGGTGCGGTCGGCGCGAGTGGTGTGAGCGGGCCGGGCGGCGCGGCGAGTGGCAGTGGCGCATCGGGTGCGCCGTGCTGGCGGTGCGGCCGGCAACACCGAGGGCGTTGTAGATACGCCAATTTTACCTGTGATGAGTGCTCTCAGCGCGGACACCTAAAGGTTATGTGCAAGAAAGTGCGGCAAAGTGAGGTGAAGTGTCAAAATTTGGTCAGTGAGAGTTCGGATGAGGATTTCTTCAACATAGACATCGTTTCTCAAGGTAACAAACCGTACTATATTAAAGTTAAGGTGGACAATAATTTACTGGAACTAGAAATCGACACCGGCAGTCGGATATCGGCTATTAACGAAAAGTGTTATGAGAAATTATTTAAACATAAAGAAATTGTGAAAGATAATTTAATTTTGCGTAGTTATTCGGGGTCACGAATTGATTCTCTCGGATATATATTAGTTCGGGTGCAACTGAGGTCTATGGTTGCCAAGGATTTGAAATTATATATTATAAAAGGGGGTAACAGGCCGTTACTCGGGCGTGATTGGCTCCGCGCATTAGAAATAACACAAATAAATATTAATGAATTAATTGAAGAAGATCAATTTGTGACCCGTCTATGTAAGGAGTTTCCCGAAGTATTCAGTGAGAAGTTGGGAACTTGTAATAGAAAGCTACAATTACAGCTCACCGATTCCGCCGCGGTGTATGTCCGAGCGCGGCCCGTGCCGCTCGCGTTACGCGAACGCGTCGAGAGGGAACTCGAGCGGCTTGAACGGGACGGTACGATTTATCGCGTGGACCATTCCGATTTCGGTACGCCGATAGTCCCCGTGATCAAGACTAACGGGGACATCCGAATTTGTGGTGATTATAAAATTACTATAAATCCTAAATTGAAAAGAGATTATTACCCTTTACCACGCATCGACGAGTTGTTTGCCAATTTAAGTAATGGTGACGAATACAGTAAAATTGATCTCCGCCACGCCTATGAGCAGGTCTTACTCGAGGAGAGCTCTCAAAAGTATACCGCGATCACCACGCATATCGGGACATTCGTGTATCGCCGTACACCCTACGGATTATCTTGCGTACCCGAAAAATTTCAAAAATTGATGGAAGAGACATTGCGTGGAATACCTGGCACGGTAGTTTTTCTCGATGATATCTGTGTGACCGGGGAAAATAGACAGGCACATTTAAGAAATCTGCGAGCTGTATTGGAGCGTTTACGACAGGCAGGTCTCACGGTTAAACTAAATAAATGTAAATTCCTACAGAAGAACGTAAATTATTTAGGGTTCATAATTGACAAGGAGGGCCTACATCCCGACCCGGAAAAGTTGGAGGCGATTAACGCAATCCCAATACCTAAAGATGTAACTCAAATTAAAAGTTTTTTGGGACTAATCAATTATTATGGCAAGTTTATTCCAAATCTAAGTACTATGTTGTACCCATTGCATGCACTACTAAAAAAAAATTGCCGTTGGAATTGGGATTCACGTTGTGCCTCGGCTTTTAATGCGGCTAAAAATGCTTTACTGGGTAAGCGGGTGTTGGCGCACTATGAGGAAGGGCGACCGCTCGTGCTTTCGGTAGACAGCAGTGCCTATGGTATCGGGGCCGTGTTGGCTCACCGTTACTCGGACGGGCAGGAGCGGCCGGTCAGCTGTGTTTCTCGCACTTTGAACGAAGCTGAGAGAAAGTACAGTCAGTTGGATAAAGAGGCCCTTGCTATATATTTTGGTATAATCAAACACCATCAGTTTTTATTAGGTAGGCATTTTACATTGAAAACCGACCATAAACCGTTAACCTTTATTTTTGGTAACAAGAATGGTATTCCTCAAACGGCGGCGAGTAGGTTACAGCGGTGGGCCGTTCGACTGGCGGGTTACGATTTTTCGATCGAGTTTGTACGCTCGGAACACAACGGGCCAGCCGACGCGTTATCGCGTCTACCGATATCGTACGAGCGACCTTCCGCACGCCTCGACCAACATATAAGTTATATGAATTTATTAGAGGAAACCCTGCCTGTCAATTATAAACAGATCTCTAAAGAAATCCAGAAGGATACCGTGCTATGTAAAATATCGAAATATGTTATGTTTGGTTGGCCGTCGGCTGCCAGTTCTGAGGTAGAAAAAACCATATTTCGCTCGTAAGAATGATATATGTATGGATTTAGGATGTCTTATGTATAAATATAGGGTGATTATCCCGTCGGGGTTAAGGAAAGCGGTGCTGAGTGAACTTCATGAGGGACACTTGGGTATGAACAAAATGAAAAATATTTCGCGAAATTATGTTTATTGGCCAAACATAGATAACGATATCGAAGAGCTTTGCCGCTCATGTCCAGCTTGCAGGCATGTGCGCGACGCGCCCGCGTGTGCACCTCTTCACCCATGGGAGTTCCCTCAGCATCCGTGGCAGCGTTTACACGCGGATTTTGCCGAATGTTTTGGTAAGCGTTATTTGGTTGTAGTAGATGCACACTCAAAGTGGATTGAAGTGATGGAGATGGCAAGTACGACAGCCAGCGCAACCGTGAAATCTGTGCGATCAATATTTGCCCGATTTGGGCTATGTGCCCAATTGGTTACAGACAACGGCCCGCCATTTTTATCGGACGAGTTCCGGACGTATTGTTTCAAGAACTGTATTAAGCACACGACATCGGCACCTTATAGACCTCAAGGGAACGGAGAAGCGGAAAACGCGGTAAAAACTGTAAAAAAGGTTATTAAGCGAGCTAAATTTGAGAACGAGGATGTGTCCGTTGCTTTACACAGATTTCTTTTTCAATACCGAAATTGTGATCACGCGACAACTGGAATTTCGCCAGCAGTCGCATTACTAGGGCATAGACTCCGGAGTAGACTTGATGCATTGCGCCCAGACATCGCTTCCACTGTCCGCGAGGCACAGGACAAGCAAAAGCAGGGAGGCAAAGGCCTAATCCGAGAGTTTAGGGTCGGTGAAGCTGTGCTAGCGCGCGATTATACCCAGAAGGGGAGGAAATGGTCGGAAGGCGTAATATCGGAGAAAACAGGCCCGGTGTCTTATAAGGTAAATATAAGTAATGGTAATGAATGGCGTAGACACCAGGACCAGTTGGCCCCGATAAAAAAAATAGATATACCTTGTCGCGCGCAAGCACAAGCCAGCCAGACGAAGTTGCTACTGCGAACGGTGCCGGTGTCGAAAGCGACACGGATACACCCGGCGATGCAGATGGTCAGTCAGTCACGAATCACGACAATAAAGAACTTTCGGGGCACGAAGACTCGCTGGAAATGCCAAATTCGGAGCAACCGGCCCCTCCATCGCCCGGTGTGTCGGCGCGCGCTTTGAGAGCGTACAAACGCTCCACTAAACAAAAGTTGTAATGTAGTAGGTTTGTAAGGTATTGGTAAGAGGTAATCAAATTAATTTGTATTTTTGGTAATTATTGCTGTACTTAAAAAGGGAGGTATGCAAGGTAGTTTTAAAAAGTTTAGAATAAATGTCAGTTAGCTTCCGACGCTTGTTTCATTACTTAGCACTACAGATAAGTACTTATAATAATAATAAAAAATCTGGGTCTGCATTATAGAGAAAATCTACAAGCCATATCTTATATAGTTATATACCTACCTCAGACGCAGTGGTTTTTGATTGTTCATTAATATACCAGTCTCCTGTCTCCCACCAGTTTACCCCACTTGATATATAGTTATCTTACATTGAAAACACATTTTTTTAAATAGATATAGCGAGCAAACAGTTTCCACAGTTTGCATGTGCGTGGAAAGAAGGATCTGGCGCAGCGGACGGTCGAAGTGCACCAGACACCCAGGTGGTGAGGGTGAAATTCCTTACGGTGGCGCGCGGTGCGGTAATTATTAGTATATGACCACAATTTAATTTTTTAGGGTTCCGTGCCTCAAAAGGAAAAACGGGACCCTTATAGGATCACTTTGTTGTCTGTCTGTCTGTCCGTCTGTCTAACAAGAAACCTACAGGTTACTTCCCGTTGACCTAGAATCATGAAATTTGGTAGGTAGGTGGGTCTTATAATAGCTGGTATTAGGGGAAAAATCTGAAAACCGTGAATTTGTGGTTATATCACACAAAAAAAATTAAATTGTGGTCATGAACTAATAATTAGTATTTTCATATTTCGAAGTAAGATAACTATATCATATGAAAGGGCTTCACCTGTGCATTCTAAAACAGTTTTTTATTTATTTTTATCCATCATAGTTTTTGAATTATCGTGCAAAATGTCGAAAAAATACGACTGTATTACGGAACCCTGGTTGCGCGAGCCTGACTTGCACTTGGCCGGTTTTTATTTATATAGATAGACAAGTTAAGTACTAGTGATTTACGTGATTTTAATTCTGTGATATTAAAAATTGATCTTGATTTTTGTCCAAAGTGTGCACTGCAAAGACTAATGCCTAATTTACGCAATTCGAACAAACATTGATGTTATGATATTCATGCTTACAGAGTTGACGGCAAATGTTTTAATTTCATTGCTCGGTGTTAATGCAGTTTGGATGTTGACCACGCAAGCGCCGCAGCCTCCTTCACGACACATCGCTTTAGTTCCACGGAGATGAGCCACGTTTCTAATGTATTCGTTGAGAGTCACGTCTGGACCGAATTTTCCATCCACTGGATTGAAAATAAACAGATTATATAATTTTACACACTCTTTGCTTTGTCTATAACCAAAGAACATTTAATAAGTACAGAAGGTACAGAAGGATCACTCCGCAAAGACGTTTACATTAATAGTGACGTTTGTTTTTTATTTCATTACTAGCTGCCCTGGCGAACTTCGTTCCGCCTAACAGTCGATTCAAATTTTTTAAATTTTTCTCTCCGTAAGAACCATTCTCGTACTTCAAGGAATATTATAAAAAAAGAATTAGCGAAATCGGTTCAGCTGTTTTCGAGATTTGCGATGAGCAACACATTTAGTGATTCATTTTTATATTATGGATAGGTTAGCCCTTGACTGCGATCTCACGTGGTAGTAAGTGATGATACAGTCTAAGATAGAAGCGGGCAAACTTGGAAGGGGTATGGCAGTTTTCATTACACCGGCTCTCGGTTTCTACCGGAACGCTAATCGCTTGGCGGCACGGTTTTGTAGGTACGGTAGTAACTAGCCATAGCCGTAGCCTCCAACCAGGCCAGACTAGAGACAATTTAGAAATTATACGATTCATAAAATAGTTTGTAAGCTGTGACCAAAACATAATGTACTAAAAGACCCTAAAAGACCGTGGCCCGACTCACTCTTGGCCGGTTTTTTATTCTGTTTTGTGGTTTTATTCATACATTTTTTGTACACAAAGAACAACCTGCCCTAGATCAACTAAATCATAGTTTCCTAAGGGAATTCCAACATCAATCTTCCTAATGGACACAGAGTTCCACTATACTCTTCGTATTCTTTCTATAAGAAGGTTTGACTGATTTTTATCACTACTCCTATTATAAATGCGAAAGTGTGTTTGTTTGTTGGTTTGTTGGTTTGTCCTTCAATCACGTTGCAACGGAGCAACGGATCGACGTGATTTTTTGCATGGGTTTATCCCGGAAAATCAATCAGTTCCCTCGGGATTTTTTAAACCTAAATCCGAGCGTACGAAGTCGCGGGTGTTATATAACGATAAAATTGGATACATAATTATTATGCTAAAATTCATCTAATCATAAACTTGGGAGTCTGAAGTAAATGTTTGTTGTGATGTTTAAAACAGAATTGTTATTCCGTTTCCGGATACAATGTCAATGTTCCTAGTTTCTTACTGTCATCATACAATACAATAGTGTAAAACTATTATTGTTTATTCTTGTTTAATTTGGTATCTAGGAATATGAAAATATGAAAAATTATATTATATAAATTATCAATACATGTCACTAATTATTCATTGTAAATTAAATATTGTCAATATACTAAGAGTGACATTATATTAAGCTATTGTCAACATACAGTTGGCAATAGCTATTATGTGAAATAATAATGTTGTGTAAACTGACAATTTAAGTCGCTCATTATTATTGTAAATTATAAATACGTAGACCATCAATGTCACTGATTTTATTATTGTAAATTGGGTGTGTCAACATACCTTTTGTCAACAAACCTAAAATAAATAATGATTAATATTAAGATCATGTGATAGTCGACATCCGCCTGGTTTGCGATGGCAGTGTTATAAAAGTACCCTACCTCGACAGAGAGGGAACAGTCTTGTATCGACAGCCCAGAGCAAACACAGCGGATCTTACTGAAGTTAAGTATTCTTATATTTTATTATAATGTAATGTAATCATTTGCCTTTTATAGGTTACCTGTTGTAACTGTGTACCAAATATGTACCTACTACTTTACTCAACGTTCTAATGTTTTAAAAGATGTGTGTTATGGAGTTTCTTTGCCCTTTCTTCTCCATGACTAAACACCTTAGCGAAACGGGCGGTAGATTCATTTTAATATAAATAGATCAATGCTGAACAATACAATTCAATTATTATTCGACTTGGTTGGTTTTACTTCTGTATTTATCACCTACCCTCTTGTGCTATTTATTTTATACATTGAGATAAAAGTAAACACTAGGTTGTTAGCTTCTAATTATTATAGAAGCCTGTTTAGATGATTAGGATTCTTACTTTGAAATAATACAGCAGATGCTTTGCTTGATTTTTAATTACTTAGTATCTGGCCTTACCTGACAAATAATTGATAAATGATAACTTTCATTAGTAATCATTAGATTTAATTTATCATCACTATTAAAGCCCACTGTCTTAACTTCTCTCTTTTTATCTAAATTTGTCATCAGAAGTGGGATACGATAATTCTTTTCTTGTCGCAATACTAATACTTTTCAAATGCTTTCAGTAATCGTGGATGTGGCCTCTCCTCGAAGCGACAGGCTGCCACCTGTCGTCGGCGGCACGTGGTGTTCGTGTCCGATGATCCCAAAGCACCCTGCAGCGCTTTTGTCATCGGCACTTGGTGCTCATGTGGCACCTTTGGTTAGAACGTCGCTTCAATTTTGAAAGATAAGTGAAGTGTATTTATGTGCTGCTTTAAAGTGAACTTTGTGCAACTTTTAACGTTAAACCACGTGTTTGTGGTATAATTTATTTGGATAAGAATAAGTCTAGTTAGAGGTCAGATTGGCCGAACGGTTTTTGATAAAGTATATAACAATGTGAAATCATTTAGAAAGTTATGATATACCGAAACAATAATAATAATCAAATCAGTAGGTTTGCTTTTGAGAAATTGCATCGTACTTACAACTCGAAACTTGAAGAAATTACCTTATTCTGATTTATGTAACTTAAACATAAACTATATTATTTATTTATTTGCTTCTTAAAATAACTCAACCATTTTTCTTCTCTTAAAACAACACAAAAGAGATGGTCCATTCAAGTAACTTTTATTATTTAACTAAATTACTTTTTTTAGCAACGTAAGGCAGATTACCTGCTCAAGTTTTTTTTCTGTTTAGTAATGCTATCAGAACATTTTAATTTTATAAATACCTACGTTACGTGTTATCAATTTATTCTTGTTTTGAGTTGGTTTGATGTACATACACTACACTTGTTTATAAGACATAATCAACAAAGAAAACATATTCTCTTCTACTCTAATTTTGGTCTGACGTCTAGCTATCCTAGTTTTTATGACAGTAACATTGACATTGAATCATTGAATTTTGTTTTGAGAATAGCACAATCTTATTTTTTTTGTGTTGGTGCTTTTGTTGCCGTAGTTGATTTAATTTCACGGGCTGCAGTTTTCTATTTTCCTATGTACTTCGGGAACGAAGTACTTATCAAGATGGCCGAATTATAATAAAACATACTAATAATTTATGCTAAATGACAGAAGGAGAACGGAGAGGAAGGAAAGGGAAAAGTAAAAAAAAAGAAGAAAAAAGAAAAAGAAAAAAAAAATAAAAAAATTTATAAGGATACAAAATGTTAAGACTCACTATGTGGCAAAATGTTAAGACTCCCAATGGGACAAAATGTTAAGACTCACCATGTGACAAAAAGTTCAATGGGACAAAATGTTACGACTCACTATGTGACAAAATGTTAAGACTCCCAATGGGACAAAATGTTAAGACTCACTATGTGACAAATGTTAAGACTCCCAATGGGACAAAATGTTAAGACTCCCAATGGGACAAAAAAAAAACAAAAAAAAAAACAAAACTTGAGAGATTTCCGAAAGGAACGAACTGAGAGATTTCCGAAAGGAACACATATCGAGATTCCCGAATGGGACGAGCTTGAGATTTCCGAATGGAACTAAATATCGAGATTCCCGAATGGGACGAGCTTGAGATTTCCGAATGGAACTAAATATCGAGATTCCCGAATGGGACGAGCTTGAGATTTCCGAATGGAACTAAATATCGAGATTCCCGAATGGGACGAGCTTGAGATTTCCGAATGGAACTAAATATCGAGATTCCCGAATGGGACGAGCTTGAGATTTCCGAATGGAACAAATATTGATAATAATAAAAGTAAATAAATTAAAAATAAAATAAATAAATATGGTAAATGTAATAATAAATACATATTATAGTAAATTTATAACGGTAATAAATAATAAAAATAAATATTTTGAGATTCCCGAATGAGACAAACGTAGAGATTCCCGAATGGGACAAGCGTTTTTATTCCTAAAAGGGACAAATGTTATTATTGCCGAATGAGATACAAAAAAAAAAACAAACAAAAAAAATACATATATAATAATATACATATAATGGTAATATGAATAATAATAATAAATAATTTGAGATGTCCGAATGAGACAAACGTTCAGATTCCCGAACGGGACAAGCGTTTTTATTCCTAAAAGGGACAAATGTTATTATTGCCGAATGGTATACAAAAAAAAAAACAAAAAAAAAAAAAAAAACTAAGGCATAAGGATTTTTTTTTCCTTTCTCTCCGTATTTCCCTATGTACTTCGGGAGCGAAGTACTTGTCAGTATGGCCGTGTTATATAACGATAAAATTGGATACATAATTATTATGCTAAAATTCATCTAATCATAAACTTGGGAGTCTGAAGTAAATGTTTGTTGTGATGTTTAAAACAGAATTGTTATTCCGTTTCCGGATACAATGTCAATGTTCCTAGTTTCTTACTGTCATCATACAATACAATAGTGTAAAACTATTATTGTTTATTCTTGTTTAATTTGGTATCTAGGAATATGAAAATATGAAAAATTATATTATATAAATTATCAATACATGTCACTAATTATTCATTGTAAATTAAATATTGTCAATATACTAAGAGTGACATTATATTAAGCTATTGTCAACATACAGTTGGCAATAGCTATTATGTGAAATAATAATGTTGTGTAAACTGACAATTTAAGTCGCTCATTATTATTGTAAATTATAAATACGTAGACCATCAATGTCACTGATTTTATTATTGTAAATTGGGTGTGTCAACATACCTTTTGTCAACAAACCTAAAATAAATAATGATTAATATTAAGATCATGTGATAGTCGACATCCGCCTGGTTTGCGATGGCAGTGTTATAAAAGTACCCTACCTCGACAGAGAGGGAACAGTCTTGTATCGACAGCCCAGAGCAAACACAGCGGATCTTACTGAAGTTAAGTATTCTTATATTTTATTATAATGTAATGTAATCATTTGCCTTTTATAGGTTACCTGTTGTAACTGTGTACCAAATATGTACCTACTACTTTACTCAACGTTCTAATGTTTTAAAAGATGTGTGTTATGGAGTTTCTTTGCCCTTTCTTCTCCATGACTAAACACCTTAGCGAAACGGGCGGTAGATTCATTTTAATATAAATAGATCAATGCTGAACAATACAATTCAATTATTATTCGACTTGGTTGGTTTTACTTCTGTATTTATCACCTACCCTCTTGTGCTATTTATTTTATACATTGAGATAAAAGTAAACACTAGGTTGTTAGCTTCTAATTATTATAGAAGCCTGTTTAGATGATTAGGATTCTTACTTTGAAAGAATACAGCAGATGCTTTGCTTGATTTTTAATTACTTAGTATCTGGCCTTACCTGACAAATAATTGATAAATGATAACTTTCATTAGTAATCATTGGATTTAATTTATCATCACTATTAAAGCCCACTGTCTTAACTTCTCTCTTTTTATCTAAATTTGTCACGGGCATCAGCTAGTACCGATATATCAGCTAATAACAATATAATAATAATAATTATTATTATTATTAATAATAATAATAATTATTATTATTATTATTATTGACAAAAAATAATTTTTATTATTCAACTAGCTAATGCCCGCGACTTCGTCCGCGTGGACTTAGGTTGTTAAAAATCCCGTGGGAACGCTTTGATTTTCCGGGATAAAAAGTAGCCTATGTGAGTCTATGTCACTCTCCAGGTCTTTATATATACCCTTGCAAAAAATCACGTCAATCCGATGCACCGTTGCGATGTGATTGAAGGACAAACCACCAAACAAACACACTTTTGCATTTATAATAAGGGGACTGATTTTTTAACATACCTCTATGTTCTTTCCTATTTATCTTGAAAACAATTTCAGCCATACTTTAAACGAGGATCTTCTGTCTAACGATACCTACAATGGTGAAATACACCCTATTAGCGAGAGACATGCTTATAAACTGTCATCTAGAGATATTATCTAGCAGGTATTAAGTTTATTATTGGTGCCTTTGTGTGAGCATTATAAGACAATTATTGAAATTATCTCGTACTGGCTTATGCTCGCGACTTCGTCCGCGTGGACTACACAAACTTTAAACCCCTATTTCACCCCCTTAGGGGTTGAAATTTCAAAAACCCTTTCTTATCGGATGTCTACGTGGTAATAGCTAACTGCATGCCAAATTTCAGCCCGATCCGTCTAGTAGTTAGTTTGAGCTGTGCGTTGATAGATCAGTCAGTCAGTCACCTTTTCCTTTTATATATTTAAGACTACTCAAAGCCCTAATCGCTAACTGCAGGTACTTATTGGTGTTTTTGTGAGATAAGACGACTAGCTTATTCCCGCGCCTTCGTCCGCGTGGACTACACAAATTTCAAACCCCTATTTTATTTATCCCTTTCGGGGTTGAATTTTTAAAACTCTTTTCTTAGCGGATGTCTACGTCATAATAGCTATCTGCATGCCAAATTCCAGTCTGATACGTCCAGTAGTTTGAACTATAGGGGGATATCATCATCGCCATGATCAACCTATCGCCGCCCGGCTCACTACAAAGCACCGAGTCTCCTCTCAGAGTGAGAAAGGTTTTGGCCATAGTCTACCACGCTGGCCAAGTGCGCCGACCTCCGATTAGGAGGCGGGCGTCCTAACGAGATAGATTTATATAGCCTAGAGCGGCTATATAATTGTGTCTCGTTTTAAACAAGGTTGACACAAATCTGTAAGTTTAGGATCAAAATATATATGGTCTTAGGTATAGATGGCCCGTAAAAAATGACTCCTCGTGATGAGTTACATTTTGCGCGTTATATTTAATTTTACTTTAAAAATATGATTAAAATAAAGTGAGAATAGTCGGGTTTTAATTTTGAACTTTATATTTTTTATGAACGGATCAACAGACTATAATATTGATGTAGATTCTGCTTGAAATAAATTCATAGATAGGGTATATTATATTATCGCTGAATAAATCATGTTTTGAATTTGAACGCGTAGCAGTTGATCTATTGATCCGCAAATCAATTATTCAACCACCGGCCTTATTTGACCTTGTATTCCAATAGTACCTATTTAACCGTGAATTTGCGAATTGAGATAATATCGGAATTTTGTTCTCAGTGATCTCCATAAACCATGTCTACGTCATAGTAGCTATCTGCATGCCAAATTTCAGCCCGATCCGTCCAGTGGTTTGAGCTGTGCGTTGATAGATCAGTCAGTCAGTCAATCCTTTTATATATTTAGAAGAAGAAGAAGAAGGTATTATCTAAATATGTGTTTCCTGGTACGGGGTCGTTATTTAAATACCTCAGGACACAACGTTTATAGAAAAACAGTAAAATGTAATAGGTAGGTATACCGATTAGTGAAAAATGTACCTACCTCTCTCACCTAAAAGTCTTTATTGCCCTATACTTTGGTATCACAGAGAATTGAATGGTATTTAACTAAGGTTTATCATTGCAAACATTCATCATCATCATCATCAACAACAACAACAACAACCGATAGACGTCCACTGCTGGACATAGGTCTCTTGTTGGGGCTTCCACATGCCACGGTCTTGCGCCGCTTGAATCCAGCGGCTCCCTGCGACTCCACTTGGGACCCCAACGTCTATCGGTTTTACGAACTATGTGCCCCGCCCATTGCCACTTCAGCTTCGCAACCCGTTGAGCTATGTCGGTTACTCTAGTTCTCCTACGGATCTCCTCATTTCTGATTTGATCACGTCATTCCTGATCATCATTTCTGATTTACAAACATTATACCCGCGAAATCGAATGATAATTGGATAATTTGCTAACTGTCAGTAATTTCACTATTAATCGTAATTTGCTTAAGCGCTACATAATGTAACCTGTAGTTAGTACTAATTATTAGGTATCTAGTACTGTGAAGGTTGAATACAATGAGGAACGTGTGGCAGCCAGAACAAACTAGGGGTGGCTCAGACATCAGTGGTGTGGCCATAGGTATTGGGTCTTGGACTGTAGTAATAATATGATGTTTTGCCAGCCAACCAACTGGAGGAAAGGTATGTGGGACTTGCCAGCCGAGAGGCGATCGGAATACTCAGGGAAACCCAGCGGCACTCCTGGCGCCCCGCCTTGCGGCTAGGGTTGCCAGGCGTCCGGATAAAGCCGGACATAGGTAGGCTTTTTGAATGCGTGTCCGGCCAAAATAAACGGTGTCCGGCTTGTCCGGGCTTTTTTTAGGCTTTTTACATTGTAAACGAGCGTGGCCGAGCGCAGGCGAGTCGACTGTCGTTCGCTCCCGTAGGCGGCAGTGCCGCCTGACAACAAGATTTATGACAATAATAAAAAAAGCTTGATTTTACATACAATTATTTTGTCGTACCTATTAATACTAAAACACAAAATCCTCAATAATGTAAGGTGTCCGGTCTTTCTACCCAAATGTCCGGCCAAACTGGCTGGTCTGTCCGGCTATTAGGTTTGGCGACCTGGCAACCCTACTTGCGGCTGAGTCACCTGAATAAACCGCGACCCAGCCAGCGTCGTCTGCCAAGGTAACGTTGAAATGGTCACCTAAGTCCGTAACTGGACGGGTGACGAAATTAAAGGTCTGGTATTTGGTAGTTAGATTTGGTATTTTTTATCCGATCACTGATCACTAAGTGAAAGCCATTGAACCTATTTGACATCGGTTGGTTCTACATTGCTGCTTCACTGAGCGACCACCATGGTTAACTTAGTGTTTATTTTGTAAATTTTTATCAAATAAATATTTAACACATTCACATAGTTTGGAAAACCGATAGACGTTGGGGTCCCAAGTTGCTGGAATGGCGACCTCGCACCGGAAGGCGCAGCGTTGGAAGACCCCCCACTAGGTGGATGGACGACATCAGACGAGTCGTGGGGAGCCGCTGGATTCAGGAGGCGCAAGACCGTGGCGTGTGGAAGTCCCTACAAGAGATCTATGTCCAGCAGTGGATGTCTATCGGTTGATGATGATGAAGATGACTAAATCAGAACCCTTATTATCAGTACCCTTATTATAAATGCGAAAGTGTGTTTGTTGGTTTGTTGGTTTGTCCTTCAATCACATCGCAACAGTGCAACGGATTGACGTGATTTTTTGCATGGGTATAGCTAAAGACCTGGGGAGTGACATACGCTACTGTTTATCCCGGAAAATTAAAGAGTTCCCATGGGATTTTTAAAAACCTGAGTCCACGCGGACCCAGTCGCGGGCATCAGCTAGTGAAAGCCATAAAACTCATCGCTGGTCTGCAGTGACCCTGATCCTATGGCAACATGCATAGCTGCGTGTCATCAGAGTAAACATTGACGGTTGTGAAATTCCATTCAATTGACATGAAGCGCTGGCGGAACTAAGTGGCACCTTTGGGAAGAGATACGAATCATTGACTGCCAAAACTGTAGAGCACAGAACTCTTTACAAGGTAAGTACCTACCTACGTGTAGGTATTATTTCGGCAATGAAATTGTATGGATTTATTATTTGTTGACTTTCCCAAAATGTTATAGATTTAGATTTAACCTTAACCATACTTTGTTATTAGCTTAGTTTGTAACGCAGCTGGCATATAAATCACCTTCAAAAACCCTTTAAAAATCAGATTAAACAAATGGTAAGTATTAGCCTTACTTCGTCGGCATGGACTACACAAATTTCAAATCCCTATTTTAACCCCTCAGGTGTTGATTTTTCAAAAATTCTTTCTTAGCGGATGTTTACGTCCGTGTTTTATAGCTATCTGCATGCTAAATTTCAGCTCGATCCGTCTAGTGGTTTGAGCTGTGCGTTGATAAATCAGTCAGTCAGTCACCTTTTCCTTTTATATAATATTTAGATTTAGATTTAGATTAAACTAGATGATACCCGCGACTTAGTCCGCGTGGATTCGTGTTTTTGAAATCCCGTAGCAAGTATTCAATTTTCCGGGATAAAAAGTAGCCTATGTTCTTCCCCGGGATATAAGCTAACGTTGTACCAAATTTCGTCAAAATCGGTTGAACGGTTGGGCCGTGAAAGGCTAGCAGACAGACAGACACACTTTCGCATTTATAATATTAGTATGGAAGTATGGATTAACGCAGCTGATCTAAGGCGCTAACAAAATTCTGGCCGGCGCGGCGCCATGCTTTGTCTTATCTTCTTCTTTTATTTGTCTTATCTTATTAGATAGCACAAAGCAGTGCGCAAAAAATCGATTGGGAAGAAGAAACTAAGTAAAGGTAGTCTCAAATATTGTATTAATTTTAAACTCAGTTCATACATTTGGTGGTAAAACTATACCGCCAAGTACAGCAAGTGACAAAATGATTTGCTTAATGACATACAGGCAGCCAGTGGTGCACTGTATCGTGAAATGACATGTAAGTTACTATTCCTACACATACACTACTTTAAAGTCAAAATATACCACCAATACCTACTGATTTAGCGTAGGTGTTCGGTATTTTTTTTTCTTTTATTCAGATACAAGTTAGCCCTTGACTGCAATCTCACCTGATGGTAAGTGATGATGCAGTCTAAGATGATAGCGGGCTAACCTGGAAGGGGTATGGCAGTTTGTATTAAACCCATACCCCTTTGGTTTCTACACGGCATCGTACCGGAACGCTAAATCGCTTGGCGGCACGGCTTTGCCGGTAGGGTGGTAACTAGCCACGGCCGAAGCCTCCCACCAGACCAGACCAGAAATTTAGAAATTATAAAATTCCAAACCCCTGCCAGGAATCGAACCCGGGACCTCCCACTAATAAGACCACAGCGCTCACCACTGCGCCAGGGAGGTCGTCAGGGAGGTATTTCTCATAATATGCCGTCCTTTTGCTCAAAAGCAGTGCAAAAAGTGGTTTTTGAGATATCGCTAAAAACGTCGCAATTTGCAAAAGCTGACGGACCAAGTTTTATCAATTGGAAAAATTTAATTTCTTTTTAATACGTAGCAAACTTTTTTGGATTATCATCGTCTTCATCATCATCATGATCAACTCATCACCGGCTCATTACCTACTGAGAAAGGGTCTTTTTTTAACGCTGGGAAATGCATTTACGCATCCCCCCCTCCTGGAAGCCAGCCAGCTAACCAGCCAGCCAACCATGAACCAACTGGAGGGAAGGTATGTGGGACTCGCCGGCTGAGAGGCGACCGGAATACCCACTAAAACCCAGCGGCACACCTGCGCGTCGCCTGGCGACTGGGTCACGGGAATGTCGAAGCAAACCACCGCGAAACAGCCAGCGACGTCCGCCGATGCGGACCCTCCACCGGGGACCCACTCACGAGGTCCACCGTCACACGTCCGAGGTGCACCAACTATGTGCACCTCCCCTTCCCCGGAGACCAAACGTGCGACAACGCAAGCCCGCGCACGTCGCCCGCGTCTCATGCTTCGCCTCGTCCACCGTGCCCTCTGCTAGTCAGAGAGACACGCGGAGAAACCTCCCCCCTACCAGGTCATTAGCCATGGCTAACAATATCCCCGAAGAGAGATTATTAGCCATGTTACCGGGGTGCACCGGCCCGAATACTGCTCTTCCCCTCGGATGCCCGATGCATCCAAAAGGGACCAGCAGCACCCAGGCACACTGGGAGGTTACCTGGCTGGCACCCCACTGAGAAAGGGTCTACTCTCAGAATGAGAAGGGCTTAGACCATAGTCCACCACGCTGGCGCAGTGCAAACAGGTATAATTCGCAGATCTTTTTTTCTCAGTAGTGAGCCGGTGATGATTTGATCATCACGATCAACTCATCACTGGCTCACAACTGAGAAAGGATCTGCTCTCAGAATGAGGGACCACGACATTGCTAACAAACCTTTTGTTTCAGTGCAAAATATAGACGCACTCTGTATATATGAGCTTATGTTGGTGATCAGTGTGCTCGGAGCCAGCGCTCCCCCTCCAGCAAGCTTCAGTGTCAGCTCGATTTTAGACCCCGTGTTACATCCCATTGTAGCTGCTGGATCCAATAGGTGTAAGTAACCCAGCGGTTCAAGCTGTTTATATTTCAGTCAGTCAGTTTATTCAGTTTTATACATCAACATCATCATCATCAACCAATAGACGTTCATCGCTGGACATAGATCTCTTGTTCCAAGCGTGGCTGTGTAGAAGCCGCTGGATTCAGGCGACTCGTTTGAGATCGTCTGTCCACCTAGCCGCTAGCTGGGATCTTCCAACGTGCGGCGGATTCTAGTAGCTTGGGACCCAAAGGTCTATCGGTTTTTTGAACTACGTGCACTGCCTATCGCCACTTCAGCTTCGCAATCCGTTGAGCTATGTCGGTTACCCTGGTTCTCCTACGGATCTTCTCATTTATAATTTGATCAAGTAGAGAATTTCCAATCTACTCTACTCAATAGCTCTCTCCATCACCCGCTGAGTGATTTTCTCATAAGAAGCTATACAATACTAGATAATGCCCACGTCCACTACGTCCGCGTGGAATTAGACTTTTTTAAATCCTGTGGGAACTCTTACATTTGCCGAAATCAAAAGAAGCATATTAAATTATACCTTTCGTCAAAATTTGTTAAACGGGTGGAACGTGACAGACAGGCACACTTTCGCATTTATAATATTAGTATGGATATTGTATTAAAAAGATGGAGATTATCTCTGTCTTTAAATCTTAATAAAAAGATTCATAAACCTCTATATATAAAGCTTCTTCAAATATTTGTAAAGGACCATGATTTCTAAGAAGAATCCTCAGCGTGGTGTTATTGTTTCATACATTTTTAGAGATCCGTATCAAAATGGCAGATAAACTATTTCGTTGTAATTAAACATAATTAAAAGCTCGACTTCCGTGACAGAAAATGAACTAAAAAGTAAAAAAGTTCACATTGGAAAATAGATCCAAAATGTTTTTATTTTCAAAACAATTATAGTCATTTGAATTGACGTAAGGATTTTAAAGATACCACACATTACATCCAAATCTGTTCCGGCTTTAGGAGTTAAAAGGAGTGTAACATTATTACACTCCTTTTTTGGGCAATCATGTAAAAAGGAACGCTAGTGGTCCGACTTAGTCTAAAAAAATAATATCTCAAAAAAAAAATTTTTTGACAAAGTTTGTAAAGCAAAACATTGAAATGATCAGTTTTGCCTTCGTTCAAGTTTTGCCACACTTGCCAATTAACTTAAAGTCTAAATTAAAGTTTATGAAACCGCCCGTCTGTCTGTTAGCGGGTTGTATCTCGTGAACCGTAATAGGTAGAGAGTTGAGATTTATACAATTGTATTGCCGCTATAACAACAATTAATAATAAAAATTTAAAAATGGCCACTATGAAAATTAAAAAAAAACAGTGTTATTTCTTGTTTGCTGGTACGGAACCCATCGTGAACGAGTCCGAGTCGCACTTGACAGATTTTTTAACTTGAATGTATGCCAAGATAAAGTTATATTATAGTTTACATAATATTATCTACTTATATAGTAGGCATTTTATTAAAATCAAAATAGGCAAGCCAACCTAATCTTTTTTGAAAAGTGCGGGCTTAAACAATAGGTACTCGACGATTTTATTCACTCTTCGTAAATATTTACTAACGAAAACTTGGAAAAATATAATAGCGGATGACCTAAAAACTAGACCATCCGTAAAAAACAGGGTCGAGACGGTTTAAAAATAATAATTTGCTTTTGTTATAGACAAAATTTGAAATATAATATTTTATCATTTTAGATGATGCCAGCGACTTCGTCTGAGTGAATTCCGGTTTTTAAAAATCTCTAGTAAACTCTTTGATTTTCCGAGATGAAAGCACCCAGCCTAACTAGATATCTTACATTTCTAAGACGCAGGGGTGCTAGTGTTCTTGCTCGCGCGCTCTTTGACTCGGGCCAATGAGTGTGCACGGGCGTAAACAACAAATCGGGATTAAAAATAATGATTTTTCAAACTTTATGACTTTTTGCTTTGAAAATATTCAAAGACTTACTTACTATGTACTTTGAATATTTTCGAATATTTTCTTAAAGATACCTAGCAAACGTGTTACATTATGAAAAAAGGATTTTCACGTGATCTTGTTTGCTATCTGTAAAATAGTCCAATACGTGGTGTAACCAGAACGCTAGCAAATACTTAACGTTATTGTTATACTACTTACCTAAAAACAATACCAATAACCATTTGCCTCATTTTATACCTTTAGTGTTTTAGTATTTTCAAACCCGCAATGTATAGCGTGTAAAACTCGGGTCAACCTACGACGCGGCATCGACTCCGAGTGACCTACTTACGCAACGTTCGTTGACCTCTAGCGTCAGTCAGGTGTTTTATTTGCATTATATCGTAAACTTTTACAAAACGACAGGATTTATTATTTATTTTTTTCGCGTTCTTTTGTGGTATCATATCACTAATCATCAGTACCCGTAGTACAAGATTTTACGTCTCACCAAACCAAACCAAATTCGAGAGTCCAAATACTTCCGCGTTACAGTAAAATGGACCTAAACAGCCTTGAATTGAAGTCAAATATTCAATGCCACTGATTTTAATTTCGCAATGTTTCCGCTTGGAGCGCTGGCTGTAGAAGTGTAGACAAACTTGAGCTTTAAAACAAGGCTTTTAAGATCCAGTTTACTGTAACGCGGAAGTATTTCGACTCTCGAATTTGGTTTGGTTTGGTGAGACGTAAAATCTTGTACTACGGGTACAGTACTATCACCTGTCTTCGTTTTTGCCAGCGTTCTGGTTACACCCTGTATAAGTATTAGTTACTGTATGGGTAACGAACTTTAACAATGGATATGATGCAGAGAGACATATACCTAGTAAGGCAAACTACAAACTTAGATACAATTCGCCCACGTTGAATCCATTCATCTAAATCTGATAAGTTTCTAGAAATATCTATTTCTAGAAATTTCTCGGATTCAGATGAATGAATTCACAACAGTGGTTGTAAATAAACAGTTGCTTAAAGGTAAACTAATAGAGTATTTAGATTTGAAAACAATAACCAAGGGTTCCTTGGGAAACTGAGAATGTATTTATTTCTGAGTTCTAGGTCAAATTGTTTTGAAAGTTGTTAGGAAACTAGTCGGTCATAGTCCGATTAAACACGTGAGTTCAGCCATATTTATAACAACATATTTTAATGTAGATAACGGGACGTACATACCACGATTAATTTGATCCTTTGATATTGCAACCCAATTGCACGGGTCGTAGGGTCGTAGTCACGACGGGACTGCGGTGTTACGTGAGATATGATACGGGTGTTATGTACCCGTTATCTAAATATATAAAATGAAAAGGTGACTGACTGACTGACTGACTGACTGACTGACTGACTGACTGATCTATCAACGCACGGCTCAAACTACTGGACGGATCGGGCTGAAATTTGGCATGCGATTGTCTATTAAGACATAGACATCCGCTAAGAAAGGATTTTTGGAAATTCAACCCCTAAGGGGGTGAAATAGGCGTTTGAAATTTGTGTAGTCCACGCGGACAAAGTCGCGAACATAAGCTAGTCTACATTAAAATATGTCGTTAAACCACGAAATAAGCTTAAAATCATTATTATTAATTGTAACAAACTTTTCAGTTATATTGTGATAGACGACGGTTTCCCTGGAGCAGCGTAGTGGTTTTTAAAAAACCGGCCAAGTGCGAGTCAAACCCGCGCACTGAGGGTTCCGTACTCGGATAATATGTTTTTCGATATTTTGCACTATAAATAGAAAACTGTTATGCATAAAAATAAATAAAAGTCTGTTTAGAATGTATAGGTAAAGCCCTTTCATATAATATCCCACTTGGTATCTTGGTTATCGTAATACCTTGAAAATTAAAAATTTTTGTTAATGGACATATTTTAATATTTTTGGTAATATAACCACAAATTCACGGTTTTCAGATTTTTTCCTTTACTTGTGCTTAAGGCTTACCTACCTACCAAATTTTATGATTCTAGGTCAACGGGAAGTACCCTATAGGTTTTCTTGACAGACACGACAGACGGGCAGACGGACAGACAACGAAATGATCATATAAGGGTTCTTTTTTCCTTTTGAGGTACGGAACCCTAAAAATGGACAATTCGGATTTGATTCCCGGTTGGGACGATTTCGCAATCTTTAATATCGAAGTGGTTTGTTCTGGTAGCAGGCTTGCACCATGGTAGTTATCATTCTACTAGGAAACACGTGCCGCCAAGCGATTTCGTGTACCGGTATAATGCCGCATAAAAACAGATTAGGGTTTAATTAACCTGCCATACCCACATATCCCTTCCAGGTTTTTTTTATCGCAGTCAAAGGCTTGCTCTACTACTCATTGAATAAAAAAAGGGTTTACTTACTTGAAAAACAGATAATAATTTTTATATAAGTACAAAAATTTTCGAGTTATTATTCCAACAAACTGTTTCGGTAATATATTTTTGATAGAAGATGAATTATTGAACAATTAGTTAGGTCTAAGAAAAAATTTAACACACAAATGGAAAATTACCCGAAAAATGTTTATAAAAGAGAAAATATTGCCTTTACAGGTGAAGCTCTAAAGAGTTTCTTTGGATTAACTTATGAGCAGATGTTAGAGAAAAACAGAACCAATTTCAACGAAGTACTAAGCATCGATCATATCACTAAAAATGGTAATATCAAACATAACCTGAGCGAAACAAATTATTTGAAGAAATTGATGGTTAACGCTGAATCTATTTACTTTCTTG
Organism: Maniola hyperantus; assembly: GCF_902806685.2. Taxonomy (NCBI): domain Eukaryota; kingdom Metazoa; phylum Arthropoda; class Insecta; order Lepidoptera; family Nymphalidae; genus Maniola; species Maniola hyperantus. The sequence goes on along the minus strand of NC_048551.1, from coordinate 2,918,064 downwards.
TTCATGGGTTCATGGAAAGTTCAGATGGTTTGATGGTGCAAGGTGTGGCACCGGAATTGCTTAAGCAACAGCGCGTAAAAGTGTTTGCTTTAGATGGAAGGAAGGTGATAAGTTTGGAGTACTTTAGATCTTCAACATACGTCCGGTTTATGGGACAAAAATTTGGGACACTTTTGACGGACCTAATTAGACGTAAGTTATAGATATGATAATTTTGGTAAATGTCTTTGCATATTCTAATTACAGTACGCGGCCGAAAGTAATGTACATCGACCTTTAGAACGAGATAGCAAATTTGTAGAGCACTGTCTCTGTCGTTGAGACAGTAATTTGCGGGACTTATAGTGCGCTATCCGATACAAGGTTACCACTCCATCTTCTTAGAATATAACATTATTTGGTTCTCCAAGTGATACAGTGCTTCCAATTTTGTTCACAATCTGGCTAATTCTGTTCCTACACAATCTCTAAACTAAACTAAAGTAACATGCAGATAGTATTTATAAAGTAACATGACTAAAATATGTATTGCTGTCTCTTGCATAATGCTCCCTCGGTTAAATGATAACACTAAAATACCTGTCCATTTAGTTTAGTTTAAAGGTTCTATTCAACAGAATTAGCCACGTAAGAAAGCTCAGAGTCACTAAGCGGGCGATGGAGAGAGCTATGCTTGGAGTTTCTCTGCGTGATCAAATCAGAAATGAGGAGATCCGTAGAACTAGAGTAACTGACATAGCTCAACGGGTTGCGAAACTGAAGTGGCAATGGGCAGGGCACACAGTTCGTAAAACCGATAGAGGTCCCAAGGTGCTAAAATCCCCCACCACTAGGTGGATGGACGACATCAGACGAGCAAGCAGGGAGCCGCTGGATTCAGGCGGCGCAAGAACGTGGCGTGTGGAAGTCCCTACAAGAGACCTATTTCCAGCAGTGGATGTCTATCGGTTAATGACGATGATTAAGTTATTAGTTTAAAAATACTTTCATAACTGGATAGTTTTACAGGTGGAGTCAACGCATCCAAAATAACGTTAGTTGGACATAGTCTAGGAGCTCACATAGCAGGTATAGCAGGCAAGAAAGTAAGAGAAAGAACTGGCGAAAGCATTGCAAGAATCACAGGCTTAGATCCAGCGGGACCTTGCTTCAGTAACATAGATACAGGAGCGAGGCTGGATGCAAGTGATGCGGAATACGTTGATGTCATACACACGAATGGTGGAATGTTGGGATTAAAAGAGCCTGTAGGTAACGATTGAAGACTTTGCTTTATTTGTGCTAAATAGATTAACATTGATGTAATAGGGGCGGATAAATGATGGGGGAAAATATCGTAAGGAATTCTCCATAATGTGCCTAAAGGTGTAAAATTAATATCGGTGGTACCTACTGAATTTTATACTTTAAATCAAGGATTAGAGTCCTTAGATCAGTTTTACTATGACGTTATTGTATTTTAAAGCTCGAACATTATCAACATGAGATGTAAAACCTTGCCAATGCCACAATGCCATGAAGAAGATGTTCTACACAAATTTTTGTAGAAAAAATTCAAATCAATTTCGAACAAATTTTCGAAGTACTTAATGCGACGCGTTATGTTATTAGTCTACCTCAATGTTCTTTGAGACCTTGATTGTAAATGAGCTGAAAGCTTTTTAACGTTTATTACTTATTTAAAGTTTATGAATGCACCAAACTTATTGTAAAATGTAAATATTTTTCTTTAATAAATAAATAAATACAAACGTTTGTAACGAATGCCATACAATATTGCATACTGCAGTATTGCATATAATGCATAAGAAAGTCGTGTAATAAATTCAGGATCCTCGATTCTAAGAATTCGTGTTGTCACAATTGTTATGTTGGTTCTAGGTCACATAGACTTCTACCCCAATAACGGTATGTCACAACCAGGATGCTTTTTTTCCACATGTGATCACAGCAGAGCATGGGAATTGTATGCTGAATCAATTAATTCGCCCGATCACTTTCCTGGTAAGTCTTGTTACTCTTAGATCACTGACTGGCTTATCTATCAAAACAGCTAAAAGGAAATCCGCTGTTAGTCTTGCGACTAGGCCATTCTCTATGAGTGAGACAATTACGTGAATCAAAGTCACTAGACATCTTTAAAAATGCAGTGAAGAATTATTACTATGAAACCCAAGGGGCGGGGGTTTAATAAAAACTGCCATACCCCTTCCAGGTTATCCCGCTACCATCTTAGACTGCATCATCATTTACCAAAATCCGTGAGATTGCAGTCAAGGGCTAACTTGTATCTGATTAAAAAAGAAGACTGCTCAGACTTAAGTTTCAGTTAAAATGATATGGATATTATGTCAGCGATATATCGCTGTCTCATTTTAACGGTCAAAGTTAAAATGACGACCTGGGACTTTTTTAAATTGACCAGCAAAAGCTAAGGTAAGGCTAAAAATATAGATGGAATATTCCTCAAGTTTTCAATAAAAATGAAACCCTCCAATAAGATTGGAATTTAATAAATAACTATTATCAAAGTGCCGATAATGATTGAAAAACGTGTACTAGGTACTTGTTTACATTTTGGAAACACGTGGCGTACCTATTACATCGATATACATCGATGACCTATTACAATCAATCTATATCTATCTATACTAATATTATAAAGAGGTAATGTCGTTAAGTTTCTTTGTAGGGGGTAATCTTTGGAACTACTGAACCAATTTTAAAAATTCTTTCACCAGTAGAAAGCTACATTATTCCTGAGTGACATAGGCTATACGGGATCGTTAAAAACCTAAATCTACGCGGGCGAAGCCGCGGGGATTAGCTAGTCTATAATACATTTTATAATAACGTACAAAAAAATTACGTACCTACTTGAATTGATAAGCCCGATTTACGAGCCACTTGACGTATCGATTCGCAATCTGCCAATCCGCACTGGGCCAGCGTGGCAGACTGTGGCCTTAACCATACATGTGGACTTATCAAAATACTAGCTTATTCCCGCGATTTCATCCGCGTGCACTACACAAATTTCAAATCCCTATTTTACCCCCTTAGGGGTTGAATTTTCAAAAATCCTATCTTAGCGGATGTCTACGTCATAATAGCTATCTGCATGCTAAATTTCAGCCCGATCCGTTCAGTAGTTTGAGCTATGCGTTGAAAGATCAGTCAGTGAACGTTTTGCGTCATCAATCCTCATACGCATGGCTAAGGTTTGTCAAAGTCAAAGTCAAAGTCAAATGATTTATTCAAAATAGGTAATTAATAACTCTTTTTGATGATCAGATTTTGGATTTCTAAGATATAGTGGTGATAATTATTACGCAAACTTAAAACTAAAGCTACGAGGGTTCCAAACGCGCCCGGGTTTGAGAAGAGCCCACAACAAACTCAGTCGGGTATTCTTTTTACTATCACCACTTTACAAATGTAATACTATATTGTATATACACGATAATATATTGTGTTCCCTACCAGTAACAACGGTATCTACCTACCAGTAAAACAAGAGTGAATATGCGTCTTCTAGGTAAACGCGTTCTATCTTAGGCCACATCAACACTTTCCATCAGGTATTCATCATAGGCAAACGCTTGTGGTCAAGCGTTTGCCTATAATGAATAAAAAAAGTCAGTCAGTTAGTCAGTCAGCTTTTCCTTTTACATAATTATATTGATTTTAAATTACAGCTCGCAAATGTGGAAATTGGACTTTGTTTCAAAACGGACTTTGCGCTAAGAAAGATGTGACCTACATGGGATTGAACTCTGGACCAGGGAATTCAGGCTCATACTTTTTGACCACTGGGTCGTCAGCGCCTTACAGCTTGGGTGCAGCTGGGAGTGGGTGACTTCAAAGTGAAAAAATTAAAGTTACCAACTGTTGTTCAAATAGATTAGGTTTTTGTTATTTTACCTTTTTCCTATCATTATAAAGTCTAAATATATAAAAGGAAAAGGTGACTGGTGGAAAAGGTACTGAAAATGCATACTTAGGTATTATATTCATGCACGGAAATCACAAAAATTCAGGCGCATGGATTGTATCAAAGAGATACAGATGAAATCAGAAGAGGTAAGCGATAAAGTGGTCCGAATGGCTAGACATGGTTCTAATGCTGCTCTGACATCACTTACATTTTCAGTACCCACTGAAAAACTTCATATCTAAATATATAAAACGAAAAGGTGACTGACTGATTGACTGATCTATCAACGCAAAGTTCAACCTACTGGACGGATCACGCTGAAATTCGTCATGCAGATAGCTATTATAACGTAGGCGTCCGCTAAGAAAGGATTTTTCAAAATTCAACCCCTATAGGGGTAAAATAGGGGTTTGAAGTTTGTATGAAAGTCTGTCAGTTTTGAAGTGTCGATAAAGAAGTTTTGTAGTTAATATTTTTGCAATTAGCAGTACGACATATTTTATTAAGCTTATGTTAAAATCTCAAAGTTAAAAATGAAACCTAAGGGTGTAAAATAGGGGTTTAAAATTTGTGTAGTGCACGCGGACGAAGTCGCGGGCATAAGCTAGTAATTACAAAGCATAAAGGAACAGTTTGCGAAACAAGTAGGTAACTCGAACAGTAGAAATGTATTTCTAACAATGTCGCAAGCAGCACAAAATATTATAAAAAGGGAACACCTAAAAGAACTTGGGAAACTTTTTTGTACATGACCCAAACACGGGAATTTTCGAGCTCTATTTTTGAAACCGCAAAATTAGCAAGTAAAGGTCATCGCTCATCGTATGCCTACGTAGAAGTGTATTCCAAACAATGTCGCAAGCGGAAAATAAATATAAAAAGTGAAAAGAACTTTAGAAACTTTTTGTACATGAGCCAAAAATGGGATTTTCCTGGTCTACCAAACCTAAGTCATGTGTATGAAGGATAATGACGCAATAAGTTTCGCGCGTGTAGATGGAATGTCGACGACATAAGGATGGAAACTCGCCCGATGCGTGTTGTGGTACCGTGGTAAAAGGTAACGGGGGGACAAGATCGAAAACTTGTTGAAAAAACGCACTCTCCGAAATATATTCTATAAAAACACCGATAAGCCAGCAATCTTAAGGCGGCTTTGGAAGGAGAGTCTTCGCCTATGAGTCTCCCAGCTTGACGATCAACGGCATCTAGAGCCGCTAGTTGATAGTCAGCGGAGCCATCATAGAGGTGATTGCAGTACTCCTTAACACAAAGTAATGAGTTGGTGCGGCGTGAAGCTTGTGAAGCTTGTCAGGAATGCCAAGTTTTCAGCGGCAGCTTTAGCTTTGATAGATTTTCCAAAGTTGATGAGTTAGACATCAGGTAAGTTAAATAAAAAGAGTTTCATATTTTAGCTATCTAATTAAATCCATACTATCCCTATCCATACTAATATTATAAATGCGAAAGTGTCTCTGTCTGCTAGCTTTTCACGGCCCATCCGTTCAACTGATTTTGATAAATTTGGTACAAAGATAACTTGCATCCCGGGGAAAGACATAGGCTACTTTTTATCCCGGAAAATCAAACAGTTCCCACAGGATTTTTTAAAACCTAAATCCACGCGGGCGAAGTCGCGGGCATCATCTAGTTCCTAATAAATTGCAAAATAATTTCCCGCTGGCAAAAGTCGAAACGTGGATAAAGTTTTTTATAAAATTTTGCAAGGCCCCGTATATAACAAGAAACACAACTTGTATGGCATCTTCGTGAACTTTTGCGCAAGCCGCAAGCACGTTGCATATTGCCTGAAGTTTTTATGAGTTGCCCGAAATAGAAAGGATTCAAGAGCGAACTGTGTTGTTACTTTTTAGGGTTCCGTACGTCAAAAGAAAAAACGGAACCCTTATAGGATCACTTTGTTGTCTGTCTGTCTGTCCGTCTGTCTGTCCGTCTGTCTGTCAAGAAACCTACAGGGTACTTCCCGTTGACCTAGAATCATGAAATTTGGCAGGTAGTTGGCTCTTATAGCTGATATTATCTGAAAACCGTGAATTTGTGGTTATATCACACACAAAAAATTAAATTGTGGTCATAAACTAATAATTAGTATTTTCAGTTTTCGTAGTGAGATAACTATATCAAGTGGGGTATCATATGAAAGGACTTGGGCATTCTAAAACAGATTTTTATTTATTTTTATGCATCATAGTTTTTGAATTATCGTGCAAAATGTCGATAAAATACGATTGTACTACGGAACCCTCAGTGCGCGAGTCTGATTCGCACTTGGCCGGTTTTTTAACATATTGTTATTGAAGCATTTTGTGCCACTATATACGATTTCGTAGCCTAAAAATGGGATAAAAGAAAATAATACACGAAAAATTTTATAAGCATTTACTTGAGTTGTAATATAAAACATCAAATTGAAGCATTTGTTACTTGAGAGACGTGCTTTATCTGAAATATCTAAAACTAACACAAGATTGACGTGATGCCAAGTTTTACTTGAGTCATATTCATAATTATATGCAAAGTTATACCAAACATATGCTTTCGTTTCTTCATAGGTACACTTACTTTTTTCTTATACAGTACTAGCTTATGCTCGCGACTTCGTCCGCATGGACTACACAAATTTCAAACCCCTATTTCACCCCCTTAGGGGTTACATTTTCCAAAATCCTTTCTTAGCGGATGCCTACGTCATAATAGCTATCTGTATGCCAAATTTCAGCCCGATCCGTCGAGTAGTATGAGCTGTGCGTTGATAGATCAGTCAGTCAGTCATTCAGTCAGTCATTCAGTCAGTCATTCAGTCAGTCAGTCAGTCAGTCAGTCACCTTTTCCTTTTATATATTTAGAAGACTAGCTTATGCCCGCGACTTCGTCCGCGTCGATTTAGGTTTCTTTTAATCCCTTGGGAACTATTTGGTTTTCAGTATGCAAGCCATCTCTGTACCAGAATTCGTCAAAATCGCTTGAACGGGTGGGCCATGAAAGGCAGACAGACAGACACACTTTCGCATTTATAACATTAAGTATGCCTTTTACTAAGAAAGAGACTCTTAGGTAAATATTATAATTCAAAGCTCTATGTATTGAGGGAAACAAGCCACATGCAAAAACAACTTCGCTTGTTGTTTCGCTTAGCAGTATAAAATATCTTTGGTTTTATTACGGAACATTTATTGTGAAAGAAATTTTCCGGTATTTTTTTATTAAATTGACCCTTTACTTATTTCATTTTCTATCCGTCTACGCTCTATCGTTGGCAATTTCACAAAATATAATAGATAATAGAAAATAACCCAAAATAGCTTCGAGGCAATATACGCCCGCCTACATTAGTTTATATTAAACTTATTTGTGCATTAAAACTAAAGCAAACAAAACAATAACGCCGAATACAAAATTTACGCTTGACCACAGACCATTTAAACTAATATTGTAATGATGGAAGTTAAGACAAAACAGATAAGGCACAGTACAAATATTTAGATCCCCTTTCAAAATGCTAATAGATTTCCTCTTGCTAACTTCACTCACAAAATATAATCATCATCATCATCATCATCATCATCATCATCATCATCATCATCATCATCATCATCATCATCATCATCATCATCATCATCATCATCATCATCATCATCATCATCATCATCATCATCATCATCATCATCATCATCATCATCATCATCATCATCATCATCATCATCATCATCATCAACAACCGATAGAAGTCCTCAGCTGTACATAGGTCTCTTGTAGACACACCACATTGTGGAAGTAGCGCCGCCTGAATCCAGCGGCTCCCTGCGACTCGTTTGATGTCGTCTGTCCACCTAGTGGAGGGTCTTTCAACACCGCGCTTTTCGGTGCGAGGTCGCCAGCACCTTGGGATCCCAACGTCTATCGGTGTTTTGAATTATGTACCCTGCTCATTACCACTTCAGCTCCAGTAATCGTCATCATCGTCCACTGCTGGACATAGGTCTCTTGTAGGGACTTCCACACGCCACGGTCTTGCGCCGCCTGAATCCAGCGGCTCCCTGCGACTCGTCTGATGTCGTCCGTCCACGTAGTGTGGGTCTTCCAACGTTCCGTCTTCCGGTGCAAGGTCGCCATTCCAGCACCTTGGGACCCCAACGTCTATCGGTTGTATGAACTATGTGCCCTGCCCATTGCCACTTCAGCTTCGCAACCCGTTGAGCTATGTCGGTTACTCTAGTTCTCCTACGGATCTCCTCATTTCTGATTTGATCACGTAGAGAAACTTCAAGCATAGCTCTCTCCATCGCCCACTGAGTGACTCTGAGCTTTCTTATGAGGCCCATAGTTAACATCATATCTCGGATCAGTAATCAAATTAATCCAAATCTCTAACTAAGCCAGTACCTAATCCTGTATGATAATCCTGATTGTACCTGTTACTAATCTTTAACAAGTTCAGTCCTGTGGAACCAACTCCCATAGGCGGTGTTCCCACTAGATTATAACATGGGGTTATTCAAGGGGCGGACCAACAAATTTCTAAAAGGCCGGCAACGCATCGCCGGCTCCTCTGGTGCTGCAAATGTTCATGGGCGGCGGTAATCACTTAACATCAGGTGACCCGCCTGCTCGTTTGCTCGCTATATCTATTAAAAAAAAAAAGTCTACTTTCATCCATCTGCTTAGTGCTTTGTAATAATTATTCATGATTGACCAAAGTTATAACGTGTAGTTATACCTAATAGAAAGCCCTGAAAATGCCTTCAAGCTATTGTTTGTTATTTGAAAGGTCCGATTGCCAAGAAACTATTTGATAAGTCATTACGGGATCAACTGAAGATGGTTTATTAATTACAAGTTCGCCTGCGGGCTTAGTAGAAGTTTCCTTTATGGAAATCTAACAATGCCCTATTCAAGTTTATCTATTTCTTAGAGTGATTGGTTATATATTTTTGTTTACCTTACCACCGATACAAATAATAATCAGTACCCTATCAGTACCCTTATTATAAATGCGAATGTGCGTTTGTTTGTTGGTTTGTCCTTCAATCACGTCGCAACGGTGCGACGATAAAGACCTGGAAAGTGATGCTACTTTTTATCCCGGAAAATCAAAGAGTTCCCACAGGGATTTTTAAAAAACCTAATTCCACGCGGACGAAGTCGCGGGCATCAGCTAGTTATTATTATAAATCTAAAAGTGGTGTTAGCCTAGTGGTTAAGATATCGGGCTTCCATTCGGGGGTCGGTGGTTCGATCCCGGGCACGCACCTCTAGCTTTTCTGAGTTATATAAAAGGCGATAAAATTAATTGTTTTAACGGCGAAGGATAACATCAGGTAGGTAGTAGGTATACTTTATCGTAAGATTTTTTTACACCTTTATTACCTGTTATCTCCCAAAGCCACCATGATCCAAACTTTATAGTTTGTGATCGTTCCTCCCTATGGTGGGAACAATAAGCAGGGAAATTTACCGGTTTTTTTTGAAATTACGAAGGTCTGGCACGCGCTGGCTCTCTCTATATATGGGTAGTGATTAATCACTTATAATACCACAAGAGCTTCAAAATTATCGGGTATTTCCCGATAGGTTCGTTGCAAACAAATGAAGGAGTCAAGTTTTTCAGGTTAAAAAATCACGAGCGCGAAGCGCGAGTGATTTTTCCTGAAAAACTTGACGACTTTATTTGTTTGCAGGGAACCTTGAGGGAAATGCCAGATAATTTTGAAGCTCGTGTGGTATTCGGGGGATTATTTTTCCGTCCCAAATGTCGGCCAAAATCTCCAATTTTCACAATTGAATTCAACCTGTCAGTTTGACGTGTGGACTTCAACTACCAGAGAAAATTTTCAAAAAATTATCAGTATAATACCATGTAGGTTGTACCACGTGACGTCGAATGGTGCAATTCTATTGGTCGACATTTGGGTCGGAAAAATAATCATTATAATATAGGAATTGATGTTTTTACATATTTTCTCAACAGCAATGTCCGAGTGGTTCAGCCGGTTCATTAATTTTGTTGATTGTATTTGTGTGTAGTGAAATGTACATTGTATTGAATTCGCACGAGTCGACGACTCGGAAAAATTAAACGCTTTTATAAATGCATTTCCAATTCCAAATTATTAAGAAACAATTCTGAATTTTCAATAATGGAATGTAGTTATTAATTAAAATCTTAACTATTTTTGTTGCAATGAATCATTTTTAAAGTCTACCATTTTTAGGGTCCAGAGAAAAAGGAATCCCTTCATTGTCTGTCTATCTGTTTGTCCATTATGACTGTCAAAACCCATCAAGGGAATCAAAACATATAGGGTACCTACTTTCCGTTAACCTAGAATTATGTTTGGCATATGTAGCAACCAATGTCTAACAGGCACAAGTAAAGGGGAAAATCCTAAAACCGTGTGGTTACAGCCCAAAAAAAATATGTTATTTCTTGTACGAGTACGGTGCGCTTCGTGCCCTAGCTTGACTCGTATCGTTATCGATGTTATCAACCGATAGACGTCCACTGCTAGTCTGAAGTCTTCCACACGCAACGGTCTTGCACCGCCTGAATCCAGCGGCCCCCTATGACATTTGATGGCATATGACATATGACGTTCGATGTCATCAGCTGTCCACGGGGTGATTTTACGTATCTCGCGACAGGCTTAAATCTCGCTGCTCATAACACGTATCAGCGGCTAGAGAGAGACAGCAATAGCCACAAAGCAAAATAAGAAGAAGAGAGACAGCAAATGAACTGTCGCATTGCTACTGCTGTCGCTACTGCAACGTTTTACGTAATCACCCCGCCGCGCTTTCCGGTCCTTGGGATCTCAAGTCCCAACGTCTATCGGCTCTTCGGTGTACCGCCCATTCATTACTACCTCAGCTTCGAAACTTGTTGGGCTACCTTACCTTTGATTCCGCGATGCCGTTAATATTTAAACTCAAAATTTCTGGCTTTATTAAGGGTAAACAAGAAGCAAAAGAAATTCGGCCAAGATAAAAGTTATTTCAAAAAGACAATACCCAAATTCCATAAGAAAGTAATATTTATTTGTTACTTCGTGTATTTTATAAGTATGTGTATATTTTGTGTGTGTATGTGTGTGTGTGTGTTTGTATGAAGTGTGAAATATGAAATTTATTGTACATAGTAGGAACAGTCTACCTAACAAGAATAAGTAACGGTTTTGTAATATCGATGCAGCGTTTCTATTTAGGTATCTACTATCTTGCAATTAAATCTTTACCTATTCTTCTTCATTTTATTCCACATAAGGCCAGACTCTATTCATCTGGTAATGTATCCTCTCACCGACCAACACAACTAGCGCCAACACATAAGCAGAAAAGAGTATTATTACAGGCGCTAATACATGTTCAAACTGTGCTTTGTACACGCCTGTAGAGTCTTCACATTTCAAAGGAGAATACTTGTCTTGCTTAAGGATATTCTTCATTATGCCTGCTTCTTTTACTCGGAGAGTTCTGTAAAAATATATTGAAACTAGCTTCTGCCCGCGGCTTCGCCCGCGTGGCCTACAGGAAACAAATGGCATTTTTTTCAGAAACAAACATTATAACATCAGGACACGCACTCTGAACAGCACCGAATAACACATATAACCTTCCAACCCCCATTTCACTCATTTAGGGGGGGGGATTTTCTCATAGTCGTTTCTTAGCTGACACCTAACCTCAAGAAAAAACCTACTTTCCAAATTTCAAGT